>NC_141006.1:11217971-11817971 GCF_052327205.1 Somniosus microcephalus | reverse complement strand
CAGACAGAAAGCAAAGAGCTGGAATAAACGGGTCTTTTTCCGAGTGGCAGGCAGTGACTAGTGGGGTACCGCAGGGATCGGTCCTTGGACCCCAGTTATTCACAATATATATTAATGATCTAGACAAGGGAACTAGATGTAATATCTCCAAGTTTGCAGACGACACAAAGCTGGGTGGGCGTGTGTGCTGTGAGGAGGATGCCGAGAAACTCCAGGATGATTTGGACAGGTTGGGTGATTGGGCAGATGCATGGCAGATGCAGTATAATGTGGATAAGCTTAGAGCCTCGGCAGCTGCAGGCACGGCCTCCAATGTTGGAGGAAATAAAATTGGGGTGCTCAAGAGGCCAGAATTGGAGGAGCGCACAGATCTCGGAGGGTTGTAGGGCTGGAGAAGATTACAGAGATTGGGAGTGGCAGGGCCATGGATACACACACAGAGAGTTATAAAGACACACCATAATAAACACACTGTGGCGTACCGATCACAGAAAGGACACAATCCGCTTTTCGGTCCGCAGACTATAAATCAGGCGTCATGCCTTTAAGAAGGATCACACCTTTAAGAAACTCGATCTGCAACATAGTTAAGCCCAGAGCGGGGGAGGGGCAGTCTAAGCTGTGGACTGATGAAAGACAGTCGGATTTGGTGTAGTCTCTGACGCCATTTTTGTGTTCAACATGTGTTCTCAACAATTAAACCTTTTCTGTTGAACCTCTCCGAGTTCAGTATATTTTGTTAGGAGTACATAGACTCCTACATTGGTGACCCCGATGTAAGATTCGAAATTTTCAGCAATAATCACGCAAGAAAATAGGGTTAATAAGACAGTTTTATTGACCAAAAGAAGCTTGTACAGAAAAACCTTTGATAAAAGGGCATACAAAATGGCCGCCGGACCTCGTGATCAGTTTCGGGGACCATTTGTTTTCTGTTACTGCAAGCCAGACAGGCTTGTGGATTGAGGACAGTAAGCCCGCGAAAGCCAGTATCGGGAAAACGAAACTCAGGGAACTGAGCATACATATTAATTGGATTCTAAGTACAGGACAGTCTTGGGTTACAGGATGAGGCCCATCAAGAAATGGGCGGACAAGTGAATGAACACTTAAACCCATTTACTGTACAAAGGAAAACCGTTTGACAGCCATCAAGGGCAATCTCCAGACCGATCAATATACGAACCGAGTTACGATGACAAAGTAAAAGACATTATCGGCCCAGGAAGGCCAGTTAAGCTATCACCGGCTCCCGTTACAAGACAAAGCGCCCCTGCAGAGATTTCTGCCCGCCAAAAATATTACAAAGGCAGGACTATGATCTGGCGGGAGATAAGACTGTCCCAAAAGGGTATAACTATGGATTTGAAAAGTCCATCAACACACACTGGACGCTACGCTTCACTTCACGCTTCGCTTCGGAACTTCTACGACTCTTCGGTTAAGGCAGCACTTCGGTTTCGGAACGTGGTCGGTGTTCGGCCAGGCAAGGCTCAGCCACGACGGGAAGATGACGAGGGTGGCCCGGGTACTTTTGTCGGGAGATCATCGACGACCCAGGCCGAAGGAGAAGACACCCTCCAGCTCTGTTTCGAAGGATAACAATGACTGCATAAAGAAAGCAGTTCGGTATCAGTGTCCCGTCCCGGGGAAGACCCTCAGAAGGACAATCATTATGACTGTATGAAAGGACACTCCAGGCCTCGCACTCCAGTGCCTCAACATCCCATTCGGTAACGGACCTTCCATGTGCAGTTCTACAACATCACATCGGTAGCAGAGTCTCCATGTGCATCCAGTTCTTCGGCAGCCTTTCAGTAAAGGTAACACAGGTTTAACGGATCTTCATCCATGACGAGCGCTCATCAAGGCTGTATCTGCTGCTGCATCGCGTAAGAAAACAAACTGCGCCAGAAGTTTCCAAATCCACGTGATGACGGAAAGCTGTGCCAAAAAGGCTGCGAACCCCCTTTTCGTGAATCTGAAAGTGGTGAGCATGATCCCGAGTTCCTCAAGTCGAAACTTAGTTTAGGTCTAGGGGAGGGGGTTAAGGGTAATCGTAATGTGTTTCCCCTTTTACGATGTGCCGTGTGTTCTCCATTTCCATAGAGTTAAGTTTATAGATATGTGCATACTTGTAGTTACTTTAATCTGTGCTTATGACATGTATTTTATAATGCTGCAAACTGTTCAATAATAAAAGCATCCATTTCATGCTATTCAACCTGGTCTATTGAGTTTTTCACTGCACTACAGTTCCCTGCACCTAAGTCCAAGGTCTAGAACCGTAGGGAAGAGTGGGTCGAACCACTCAAGGGTAATTATTGCACGAAGCCTGGTAGGAGACCAGAACGAGCAAGAGAAACCCCCTACAGAGATGGCGACCGCAGCAGGACCTTGGCAGCAGGAATGTAGTGTGCTAGATCAATGTCTGAATAAACGAAATGTGATGGATGAGAGAATAGCGGATTATGTTTTTGGGAAGGTAAACCTTACAAAACAATGGATATCTGACCTATTAAGGGATAGGCACCCGCTAGACGCAGCCATCAAGTGGACAGAAAGCAAAGAGCATAAGAAATCGGTAGAAAAGGCGGTTTGGCTGATGTGCTACAAGAAGCAAGTCCAGCTTTTGGACCAGGTCATTGTAGCACAGACAGCCCAGATCAAAGGGCTACTAACAGAAGTAGAGGAAAAGGTTGCGGGAGGCCAGAAACTGATTCAATCGCTTAACGCGCTGAATCAGGAACGCCAATCCGTAACTCACCGCCATGAGACCAGGATAGATTACTTGGAGTGTCAGGTCGTTACTTGGAGTGTCAGGTCGTTGAGGCCAAAGCCAGTGAAGGTAGAATGAGGGAGAGGTGTTTCCGCCTAGCTAAGCAGATAGCGGCACAGGAGGAAAGTATTTTGGGGGCTAGGGCAGCATATAAGATGGCCATAGAGGATAGGTCTGAGAACACCAACCATAGCGCTTGCCACAGGGAGCTAGAGGACCTGAGAGTGGCCCTAGCAAAGGCAAACGGCTTGGTGTGTCTCATAAACCCACCAGCGAGCCAGCTACTGTTAGCCAAGGAATCCAAAAGACCGATTCCACAAGAGGCAGTTGGGGTACCAACCCCCGAGCCCTCGGCACCTCCCGCCTATACTGAGCCTTAGACTCCGGGGAAGGAAACGGAGAAGTCAGACACAGAGGTTCTTGAGGTAGAGCAACACCAGGTAGTAGAGTCGGGACCGGCACCGATGTGTCCCACGCGACACCGGAGGCTCGGTCCAGGCGCCAATGATGGCGAGGACGGACCCCTTGTGAACCAAATCATAATGTCCCATAGCGCACGACAGCTAAGGGAAATGATAAGTCACATCCCAAAACTCTCCGAGTCAGGAGATCCCTCCGTCCATTTTAGGGACGTGGAGCAGACCGCAGCAGTTAATGACTGCGATGAGGTTGAACAGTCCAAAATGCTGCTGTTCTCCCTGGACAGCTCGCTCCTCCAGTGTCTCCCTGACGAGAGCAAGAGAGGGCACAAGGAGTATGAGGAGTTACGGGACGAGATCCTGGAGATTATAGGGGAGAGTGACAGAACTCCGTTCCTCCGATTGGAAAGGACGGTACAGCTAGAGGGAGAACCCCCACGGGTTTTCGCCGGAAGGTTGTGGCCAGTGTATCGGCGCAGCTGTCCGGGCGGGCCGGACCGGAACGGGCTGAATGATGATCAAAGGGCTCATTGGCTCCGGTGTCTGGTCACCAATTGCTTGCCACCGGTGAGGGAGCAGGCCAAAGCATGGTTTGACCCCACTAACCCCCGCTCCATGGAGGACGTAGTACTTGATCAGCTCACGATAAGTTACAGGAACCACAAGAGTAGGGATGTGCCTTCCTCAAAGGGAAAGGTGCATGAGGCGAGGCCTGCAGCTCCTGCTAAAAAGGAATGGCATCAGGAGGGGAATCGCCCTCCCCAAGCCAAGAGCAGTTGTTACGGGTGTGGGAAGGAGGGTCATTGGCGCCGAGACTGTAAAAATCCCTGGAAGGATTTAAAGGGGAAAACTTCCCCAGCCCCAGCCCAAACACCCATCCGGGAGAAAGGAGCCGAGGGGTCGATACATCCCGATGCGATCGAGTCAGTTTTAGAGGCAATGCGGTCTCTAATGACCTCGCAGGGGAAGGTAGCAGTCGCCAACAACCCTGTCGCTCCCGAAACCCCAACCGCAGCGGCCAAATGACTGACGCCCGCGCAACCCGTCTACTTGTGTCTGCTCCGCTATGACGCTTGGAGAAGACCTGTTGTGGAAATGGAGGTGGAAAAGGAAAAGGGTAGTTACCTGTTGGATACGGGAGCATCATGTACCGTGATCCACACAGCTAAACCTTTTGCCTCACCTCTGTCTACCCAGGCTCCATTCTCAGTAGCGGGTTTCACAGGCAGAGAACAGGCTGGCGCGTACTCCATCCCGCTCTCCATTCATTTGGGAGCACTCCACACCACATGGACGTGTATCCTATTGAAGTGGAATGAGGGGGGTGGTAAAGGCATCCTCGGGGCTGATTTCTTGGTGGAACACGGGATCCTCGTGGACCTCAGGAATCACTGTCTCTGGGGAGCCGAGAATGGGTTAGGCAAGGTAGTCGTGATCCCAGGGAGGGGAGAAAAGGGGACCCTGTGCACCATGAAGCCGTCAGGAGGTTACGATCTCGAGCTTATGGTCGCGGACGTCCCAACGGACTTGCAGGCGTGTGTGTCGGGCAATCTGACTGCGTTTGCCACCCACAAGCACGACTATGGGAGAGTCACCGGGTTTGAGGTCAGCGTAGACGGGGACCCCATGATCCGACCCCAAAAGCAGTATAACTTCCCCAAGGAGGCAGAACCCGACATGGAGACAGCAACATCTTCATTGGTGCAGCAGGGCGTGTTGAGGCCAATAGCCACTCACGTGAACTCCCCATTATGGCCGGTAAAGAAGCCGGAAATTCGTGGAGGGCCACGGTGGACTACAGAGTCCTCAATAGTAACATCCCAGCCTGCGCGCCCACGGTAGCAGCAGTTGCCGACCTAATAGGGAGTATTCCAGCATCTGCGACCACGTTCACGGTGCTGGATATCTCGAACGGTTTTTGGTCCATTCCGCTGCGGCGGGAGGATCAGTACAAGTTTGCCTTTACTTTTAAAGGGCAACAGTACACCTGGAACTGCTTGCCACAGGGTTTTCACAACAGCCCCAGCATTTTCCATCAATGCATGGCGGGAAGTTTAAAGGAATTTAGCCAGCCCAATCAGATAGTGCAGTATGTGGACGACTTCACGGACTCAAGGGAGGAGCACGGCCCACTATTAGCCAAATTATTGGAGCTACTGGAAAGGAAGGGTTTTAAAGTAAACTCAAAGAAAGCACAGATCGGTCAGCAGGAGGTGAAATTCCTGAGTCTGGCCATCCGCGCTGGGGAAAGAGCCATAGATAAGGCTAGACAGGAATCGGTGCAAGATCTGCCGATCCCTAACACAGTAACGGGTGTAAGGTCCTTTTAGGGATTGACCGGGTACTGCAGAGATTTCATCGAGGACTATGCAGCCACAGCAGCCCGCTACTCCGACTCTTACACAAGGGAGTCGAGTGGTCTTGGGACGAGGGTTGTCAGGCAGCATTCGAGAAGTTGAAAAGGGATCTGCAGACCGCGCCAGCCCTAGGGGCCATAGATGGTGGAGAGGAGTTTTTCCTGGAAGTAGCCGCTAGTGGAGACAGCCTGAGCGCCGTGCTGCTCCAGGAGCGACACGGCAAGCTGAGACCAGTGGTCTATTCCTCCAGGGTGCTTACGGATGTGGAGAGGAGTTTTTCCAATTGCGAACGGCATCTCCTGGCCACGCATTGGGCTGTGAACAGATCAGTGATCTTCACGGGAACCTCTCCCATCACTCTCCTCACCCATCACACCCCCACAAAGATGCTTCTGGATGGAAGGATTAAGGATGGGACTGTGAGCAGCGCTCGGATTGCGCGCTGGACCCTCCTCCTTTCCCAGATGGATCTCAAAGTTAAAGGTCTCTGCGAGCCAAAGCTCGCAGCCAACATGGTATATCCTGGAACAGCCCATCGGTGCTCCGTAGAAGGGGTATGGGAGGTCGACATAGGTTTACGGGCCGGGATACACCCCACAGGCCGCGAGATCTACGTAGACGGTTCCAGCACGGTATCTGCTGGCGAACGACTCACAGGGTGTGGAGTTTATGACCCTACGGCAGACATTGCCCTGGCGATTAAGCTCCCCAGCACTATGAGCGCACAGCAGGCTGAACTGTCCGCGGTGGCGTACGTGGTTACCCACCCCGAGATCTTCCCAACCCCATACACGATCTGCTCGGACAGCATGTTCACATGCAATTCGTGTACGGAGTACCTCGCCATCTGGTCCCGCCGCGGATATACCTCCGCGGACGGACGACCTTTAACAGTTAAGCCCTTGCTGGAAAAGATCCTGGCAGCTGTGGGGGAGGAAGGGGAGGTGTTCATCCACAAGGTGAAGGCTCATTCCACCACAGAACCCCGCAGTCAGGGCAACCAGCAGGCGGATGCGCTAGCCAGGGAGGGTGCCCGCAACGGCATTTTCTGGGACCCCTATGGACCCGGACCCGTGGCAGCGATCCGAGGCAGGGAGGGAACTCCAGGGAACACAGGGGTGACACCGCCCCTAGGCCTAAAGACCGTCCAAACCCTGGATCCCACCCTAAAAACAGTGCTCAAAGCCATCACTGAGGGCAAGCAGGTAGAGGGTCCGTACAGTACGGCAGCCCTCTCAGTCAAGGAAGGCATGCTGTTCCGAGAGGAACAGTGGGTTGTGCCGCAGCAGCACCGGAGGGAATTCCTTCAACTGGCCCATGAGGGTCCAGGGGCAGGACACCCCGGGCCTGAGGTTACCTGGCAACGGGTAGAGCAGGCGGGATGGTGGCCGGGACTTAGAGACGATGTCCGCGAGTTCTGTGCAAGCTGTCTTGTGTGCGCTGCAAACAACCCAGACCCCCAGAAAAGGAAGGTGCCCATGGGGCACATCAGGAGGGTAGAGGGACCATGGCAATCGAGTCAGGTCGACTACATAGGGCCCCTGCCCGCCACCCAGGGCGGCTATAAGTACTGCCTTGTCCTGGTGGATGTGTTCACCAAGTGGGTAGAAGCTTTCCCGTGTAGAACAGCTACGGCGCTGGGTACTGCCAAGATCTTGATCCGGGAAGTGTTCTCACGGTGGGGGCTCCCCCGTTTTGTTGAGTCCGACCAAGGGAGTCAGTTCACCGGTCAAGTGATGCAGAACACCCTCATGCTCTTGGGCATTGAAGGGAAGTGGCACGTAGCGTACAATCCCCAGTCATCCGGGATTGTGGAACGCATGAACCGGACCCTCAAGGAAAAGCTGAGGAAAGAGACAAAGGGCTCGCCCCAGAAATGGGCGGAGATCCTGCCTCTAGTCCTCATGGGGATCCGGGCCAGCCAGTCCAAGAGTACGGGGTACTCCCCGCACGAGTTAATGACTGGAAGGATCATGCGAACACCCACCCATGTACTAGCCCCGGTGCTCACTGAGGGCCAGCTCCAGGAGGTGAAGCGAGACAAGTTCGTCCAAACCCTTTTGGAGCGCCTGAAACAGATTTATGGGCAAGCGGCTGGGAACATGGGGAGACAGCATCAGGGAAATCGACTGTTGCTGGAACCTCGTAAGCAACAAGAGTGGGAAGTCGGAGACCAGGTCATGGTTCGGAACTATGCCCGGGTGGGGAGTTTTGAACCACTGTACATGGGGCCTTACAGCATTGTAGACAAGGCTAGCCCCATGGTTTATGCAGTGAAGGTGCCCCGACGTACTAAATGGTTCCACATTAACCAGTGTAAGCTGTTTAAGCCGGGTGCACAAGGGCCAACAACAGGGGCCAAGTCTGAGGACAAAAATCCTCAGCCTGCGAAAGAGTCGCAGAGCACACAGGCTGGAACTATAGCCTGCGTGAAGGGAGGAGTCATCCCAATGGAGTGGGAGGTCTCCCCTCTAATTTGGGATTCGGGCGAGGAAGAGCCCGAACAGCTCGACCCCGCCCTTAACCCGATCACGGAGGAGGAAGAGTCAGAGGACGAAGATCCCGCCCTCGACTCAAGCTTAGGGGAGGTAGGGATTTGGGGCGGAGACTTACCACCTGTAGGGACAGGTGAGGTGGAGTCGGATGCCACAAATCCCGGCCCCGGGGGGGCGGAGCCAGAGGGAAGGGAGCCGGAGCCGGCAGCTGTGGTGGAACCACAGGCTGTGACGGTGAAAGTCCCGACCCCCGGTCCGTCAGCCCTGGGAGCCTCACCCAAGGCATCCCCTCGTAGGTCGACTCGAACGCCTCAGCCCAGAAAGCCTTGGCCAAATTCTCCTTATTTCCCCCAACCTCGGTCCAGAGCAGCCCAGGAAAGGCACGGTTCCCGTTCAGCAGCGACAGGCTGCGGGGGATCAAAGCCGAAGGTTAGTGCAGCCCCGCCACAGGGAGCGGCACGCTGCAGCCCTCACAGGAATTAAGTAGGCCGCCCGAAGGAGGGCGGCGCTGTACATAGGTTTAGGTAATGATAGTTTAAGGTATGTAAAGTTTAAGATGATGGGGATGTTTTTGATTAATAAAAGGTAGTTTTCGAAGTCTGCCCAGTATGTGTGGTTGTTTGGGAGCGGGGTCAAGGGACCCGCGCGTCCATTTAATTAAGCCAGCACCTATTGGGAGCCTGTCTACATCATCTTATCGATTACAGAAACCAGGGATACAATGGAAAGGATTCTCGTAGCGCTCGCGGCGATCGGGTGCGGGCTAGCCTACCGAGGCCGCACCAAGGACGTCATCGTGTTCGGATGTTCCGGGGACACGGCCCCCATCGCAACGGATGGAACGGGGAAGCGAGAGGTTGAGGAAACCGCCACCTACTTCCACCAAGGGAGATGGCCAGGATGGCTGGGGACGAATTCTACGGAATACTCCAGCAATTTCGGTTTTGCCTACCAAGAGACTTCGTTATCGTGCCCTCGGGTGAGGATCCTTGCACCCAGAGTCAGCGTTACCGTGGGAAAGAGGATCTGTTTGGTATGTAATGGGAACGTACCGCTAAGTAGATGGTGGTGGCTGCGAAAGCTGGGAAAGGACATGAAGAACTCTACAATCGAGTGGGAGCGACTGGGTAACAATACCCATCAGACAATTACGGGGACTCACGGACAATTACGTGTGTGTTGGGACAAATGGTGGGAACCAGATGAAGGGATATATGTCTGTATGTGGGGTTCAAAACGCGTTTGCCCCAAGGGCGTATCCATCTTTTTCCAGAGGCAGTGGCAGGATGAAGGGAAAGGGATGAGATGGGATGTCAGCACTCGGGCGTGCGGAGCCCCATACTCCCCGATTCCGGTAAACGCCACTGAACTCATCACCCGCCCACGCAAGCCCCTGCCCACGATTCCGGTAGCACTAGCCCAGAAGGAAGGGTGCCCCACCACCACAAAGGGACCCAGGAACGGTTTAGTATTGGTACCCACTGGTCAGGTGCTGTACCAAGGGGTACACTACGCGGTGGCCTCAGTGATTTTAAACCTCACTGAGGTACGATTGCCGGAGTGGTGTCCCAAGGAGACGGAACAGTTGTACCAGGTCCTGCTAACCCGAATGTTCAGACAATTTTACGAGTTTGACTTTTCCGATATCGACAAGGCCCAATTATACACCACACCACAGGAAGTTTTGGATCGGGTAGGGAGGCAAAGAAGGGGTACTGTAAATGACATTTTCACTGCTTTTAACACCGGGACGTCTGTTGTCAACGCTCTAGGCAACGTGGAGCTGCAGACACAGATCAATGGTTTAAAAACCCAGTTAAGGAACATACTGACTGACGAAAATAAGGTAGTGGGTTCTGAGCTACATGAGGACCAGGCCATGACACTACACTTAAAAGAAATAATTGCTGAACGGGAGAAACACGCTAGAACGGTAAATGCACTCATTAAGGAGGATCGGAATGCGTCCGATCAGGCTGCGCAGAACGAGGCCTGTGTGCTATACGGGGCGTGGTTACTGGGCGAGGGCCACAGTAATCTGGAGGATTTAAAACAAGGTTTGGTCCCGTCCTGGATCAGCAACAAGCACTTGGAAGCGCTCCACCCTTTTGAGAATGCATTAAGCCCGTGCCAGCTCAGACTAACTGCAGAGGCGTACCCAGTCCCAGTGGACTGCGGATGCTCAAATCACACTATCATGGGAATAGTGGTAAGGATGCCGGTGTTGGGTCCCGCAGCAAAGCCCGCCCCGGTATACAGGGTGGAGAACATTGGAGTCATTCAGGGGGGTGCGCACATTCGTTACGCAGTGGTCCCGCCTTATGTCATCAGATGGGAGCATACGATGACAGGCACTGACCTCTCGGGGTGTCGTAGCCGGGGAGCACACATCATCCTGTGTCCCCAGCACTTGAATGCCTTTTTGAAACCACAGTGCGGGTTCAGAGCCGCTAGCGCGAAGCCGATAAATTGCACCATGGAGGCAATGGCAAAGGACCATGTGCCCCCGCAGGTGGCATATATCGGAGGTGGGACATACTGTGTCACCACTGCAGCACCTCACTACCGCCACGGACAGCACGAGTGGTGTCCGGTCAGTGACAGCAGTTTCTGTTTCAAACCCAGGGCTGAAGTTCAAGTGGCACAACAACGAATTGTCCCCATTCCTGCACCTTCCACCGTTCACCTCACTGTAAAAGAGAATTTCACGGACTTGCAGCGATTCATCGCGCATTTTGGTTATGTCATTCCCCCTCTCCCCGAACACCTCACCAAGATTTTAAAAGCCGTTATAGTTTCACAGAAGCATTTCTACACACTGGAGCAGAAGACATTAGAGATAGGGAAAGACATATTGGACATAGTCACCCCACCATGGTGGGACCTGTTCACTAATATAGAGATCCCGGCCTGGATTAGAATAGCATCCCACATCCTAGTAGTGTGTCAGGTTTTAATTGTAATATTCTTACTGTTCGTGCATTGCAAGAGAAGCAAACGCCTCCAGAGGCACGAGAACACAGGAGAATGGAGAGAACGCTATGTACGAGTGGGGGAAGAGGACACCCCAGTTTAAGCTGCTCAGTATTAAAAGTTAAAGCGTCCCTCCACTCTTGATTTTAGCCACTGCATGATTTAAGTGTGTGAATACTGTTGTGTTATGGCCGTTGATAAAATTTTCGGTTTTTGATTAATAAAAGGTGTATGCAGGTGGTGCAAGGAGTATTGGCCCCCTTCACATCTGAAAGATGAATGTGTTATAGTTTAAGATAATACTGTCTATGATTGTCCAATTGTACACAGGTAATTTTTCTGAAATGGGAACTGCATGTGTCATGAGGGTCATAGATAGTTAATTGCCAGGAATGTTTGGATGTGAGGAATCAGGGAAAATTTGCTCACCAAGGATTGTTGATACTTTAAGCAAGCTATCAGTATCACAAGATTCGAAATTTTCAGCAATAATCACGCAAGAAAATAGGGTTAATAAGACAGTTTTATTGACCAAAAGAAGCTTGTACAGATAAAACCTTTGATAAAAGGGCATACAAAATGGCCGCCGGACCTCGTGATCAGTTTCGGGGACCATTTGTTTTCTGTTACTGCAAGCCAGACAGGCTTGTGGATTGAGGACAGTAAGCCTGCGAAAGCCAGTATCGGGAAAACGAAACTCAGGGAACTGAGCATACATATTAATTGGATTCTAAGTACAGGACAGTCTTGGGTTACAGGATGAGGCCCATCAAGAAATGGGCGGACAATTGAATGAACACTTAAACCCATTTACTGTACAAAGGAAAACCGTTTGACAGCCATCAAGGGCAATCTCCAGACCGATCAATATACGAACCGAGTTACGATGACAAAGTAAAAGACATTATCGGCCCAGGAAGGCCAGTTAAGCTATCACCGGCTCCCGTTACAAGACAAAGTGCCCCTGCAGAGATTTCTGCCCGCCAAAAATATTACAAAGACAGGACTATGATCTGGCGGGAGATAAGACTGTCCCAAAAGGGTATAACTATGGATTTGAAAAGTCCATCAACACACACTGGACGCTGCGCTTCACTTCACGCTTCACTTCGGAACTTCTACGACTCTTCGGTTAAGGCAGCACTTCGGTTTCGGAACGTGGTCGGTGTTCGGCCAGGCAAGGCTCGGCCACGACGGGAAGATGACGAGGGTGGCCCGGGTACTTTTGTCGGGAGATCATCGACGACCCAGGCCGAAGGAGAAGACACCCTCCAGCTCTGTTTCGAAGGATAACAATGACTGCATAAAGAAAGCAGTTCTGTATCAGCATCCCGTCCCGGGGAAGACCCTCAGAAGGACAATCATTATGACTGTATGAAAGGACACTCCAGGCCTAGCACTCCAGTGCCTCAACATCCCATTCGGCAACGGATCTTCCATGTGCAGTTCTACAACATCACATCGGTAGCAGAGTCTACATGTGCATCCAGTTCTTCAGCAGCCTTTCAGTAAAGGTAACACAGGTTTAACGGATCTTCATCCATGACGAGCGCTCATCAAGGCTGTATCTGCTGCTGCATCGCGTAAGAAAACAAACTGCGCCAGAAGTTTCCAAATCCACGTGATGACGGAAAGCTGTGCCAAAAAGGCTGCAAACCCGCTTTTCGCGAATCTGAAAGTGGTGAGCATGATCCCGAGTTCCTCAAGTCGAAACTTAGTTTAGGTCTAGGGGAGGGGGTTAAGGGTAATCGTAATGTGTTTCCCCTTTTACGATGTGCCGTGTGTTCCCCATTTCCATAGAGTTAAGTTTATAGATATGTGCATACTTGTAGTTGCTTTAATCTGTGCTTATGACATGTATTTTTAATGCTGCAAACTGTTCAATAAAGGCATCCATTTCGTGCTATTCAACCTGGTCTATTGAGTCTTTCTCTGCACTACAGTTCCCTGCACCTAAGTCCAAGGTCTAGAACCGTAGGGGCGAGTGGGTCGAACCACTCAAGGGTAATTATTGCACGAAGCCTGGTAGGAGACCAGAACGAGCAAGAGAAACCCCCTACACCGACGCTCAGGACGACTCCTAAGCGTAACCATGGCTGACACAAACGCAGTTTCTGTGAAGCTGCCGGAGTTCTGGGAGAACCTAGCCACCGCCTGGTTCCTTCAAGCCGAATCGCAATTCCGACTCCACGGCATCACCGCCGACGCAACGATGTACGACTACCTCCTCGCCTCCCTGGGCAGCTCCACAATCACGAAAGTCTGGACAACACTACAAAACCCTTCGGAGTAAGGCAAGTACGCACATCTCAAGGCCGCGCTCCTTAAAAAATTCACAGCCTCCCAATTCGTGCACAACTGCCACCTCCTTGACCTCCCGGGCCTCGGTGACTCCACGCCGTCAGACTTGCTCTCACACATGCTTGCTCTGACCGACGAGAAACCGCCCGGCTCCCTCTTCCGTATGCTCTTTATCCACCAACTACCCCCCAGCATCCGCCCGGCGATTGTGGCGTCCAGCCTCACGGGCCTCGAGGACCTGGCCGACGAAGCCGATAAGCTCCTGTCCGCCGGCTCCAACCACGCCGTCACCCCCGACCTGGCCTCCGCGGCGTCGGTGCGCGCTCCACCCTCTATCGCGCGGCCACACAGCTCGGCCACGAGGCCCCCCAGGACCCCACGTCCCCCAAGCCCTCGACCCAGGGCTACTGCTACTTCCATACCCGGTTCGGTGCACGGGCATGCCGCTGCAGCCATCCCTGCACGTTTCCAACTGCCCTCACACCGGCCTACACGATGGCCGTGGGGCAAGCAGGCGCGCTGCTGTACGTTACGGACAGCGCCTCCAGACGCTGTTTCCTATGCGACACAGGCGCGCAGCGCAGCATCATCCCCGCGTCTGCCCTCGAGATCTAGCGAGGCAGCTGCGGCCCTGCGCTGGCTGCCGCCAACGGCACCGACATCCGGACGTACGGCACCCGCACCGTCACCATTGACCTCGCAGGCCGCCGCTACCACTGGGAGTTTATCACCGCCAAGGTGCTCTCCCCACTCCTCGGTGCGGATTTTCTGTGTGCCCACGGCCTGTTGGTTGACATGCCTCGGCGCCGCCTCGTGGACATGAACACCATGTCACCTATCCCGGGCGCCATGGACCCCCCCAACCCGCCGAAATGGCGTGGCAGTGCCGCGTCCACTCAACGGACGACTACTCAGCACTCCTGGCTGAGTTCCCAGCCCTCACCAACCCGACCTTCTCCGCAAAAGTTGCTAAGCACGGGGTAGAACACTTCATCCCCACCACAGGCCCACCGGTGTATGCCCACGCCCGCAGGCTGGACCTGGCCAAGCTGGAGATCGCGCGGGCCGAGTTCGCCACAATGGAACAGCTCGGCATCATCCGCCGCTCCAACAGCCCCTGGGCCTCCCCACTCCACATCGTCACCAAACCCGACGGGGGATGGCGCCCCTGCGGGGACTACCGGCGCCTAAACAACGCCACCACGCCGGATCGGTACCCCATACCGCACATTCAAGACTTCTCGGCTAGACTGGCTGGCCGCTCAGTCTTCTCCAAAGTCGACCTGGTGCGCGGTTACCATCAGGTGCCAGTCCACCCCACGGACGTCCCCAAGACGGCCATAATCACCCCTTTTGGGCTATTCGAGTTCCTCCGAATGCCTTTCAGCCTCAAAAACGCGGCCCAGGCCTTCCAGCGGCTCATGGACTCGGTCCTCTGGGACCTGAAGTTCCTCTTTGTCTACCTGGATGACATCCTGGTAGCTAGTTCCTCCAAGCAGGAACACATCGAGCACCTCCGCACCCTGTTCCAGCGGCTCAGTGAGCACGGGCTCATCATCAGCCCAGCCAAGTGCCAATTCGGCCTCAGCAGGATCGAATTCCTCGGCCACCACATCACGCAGGACGGAGCCATTCCCCTGCCCGCCAAGGTGCAAGCCGTCCAGCAGTTTCCCCGGCCTACCACCATCAAAGGCCTCCAGGAGTTCTTGGGGATGATCAACTTTTACAACCGCTTTATTCCCGGAGCGGCCTCCCTCATGCGGCCCCTATACGAAGCCCTCCGGGGTAAGAAAGACCGAATGGCGATCGAGTGGTCGGCGGACATGTTGACCGCTTTCGACTCGACCAAAAAGGCGCTCGTCGACGCCACCATGCTCGCTCACCCACAGCCCAACGCCAGGGTGGCCCTCACCACGGACGCCTCCGACCACGTAGTCGCGCCGTGTACGAACAGTGGGTCGACGGGGCCTGGCAACCGCTGGCCTTTTTCAGCCGCCAACTGCGCCCCCCGGAGGCCAAATACAGCGCCTTTGACCGCGAGCTCCTCGCACTGTACCTGGCAGTCCGCCATTTTAGATTTCTTCTGGAGGGCCGCCCCTTCACCGCGTTTGTCGACCACAAACCCCTGACATTCGCGATGGCGAAATCTGCGGACCCGTGGTCAGCCAGGCAACAACGCCAGCTCGCCGCGGCGTCCGAATTCACCACAGACATCCGGCACGTCTCTGGTCGAGACAACGTGGTGGCCGACTGCCTATTCCGCCCCGCCGTCCACAGCGCCCACCTGGCAATGGACTATGCTCAACAGGCAGCGGAGCAACGCACCGACCCCGATCTGCTCTCCGCGCCCACAACCCTCCCAGGGCTGCGACTGACCGATGTCGCCTGCGGCCCGTCTGCCATCACAGTCAAATGCGACACCTCCTTGGCACAACCCCGCCCCGTAGTCCCGGCGTCCTGGCGAAAACGGGTGTTCGACATCGTCCACGGCCTCTCACACCCCGGCACCCGCGCGTCCATTAGACTGGTGGCCAACCGATTTGTCTGGCGTGGCCTGTGCAAAGATGTGCGCGTCTGGTCCAGATCCTGCATAGTTTGCCAGCGTGCCAAAATCCACCAGCACGTCAAAGCCCCACTCGAGGAGTTCACCATGCCAGAAAGAAGGTTTGACCACGTCCACATCGAACTCGTCGGCCCCCTGCCGCCATCACAAGGTCACACGCACCTGCTGATAATCATGGGCCGTACCACCCGCTGGCCCGAGACCATTCCACTGACGTCCACCACCACCGCCGACATCGCGAGGGCGTTCATCGGGACCTGGGTCGCTCGGTTCGGCGTCCCCTCCGACATGACGTCGGATAGAGGCCCGCAGTTCACCTCTGATCTGTGGGCCGCCATCGCCCGAAACCTCGGGGTGGCCATTCACCGCACCACGGCTTACCACCCCCAAGCCAACGGACTGTGTGAGCGATTCCACAGGTCCATGAAGGCGTCCCTCCGCGCCAGCCTCGAGGACGAGGCTTGGATCGACCGCCTCCCGTGGGTGCTACTTGGCCTACGCTCCGCGGTCAAGGAAGACCTGCAAGCCTCGGCGGCGGAACTCGTGTACGGCCAGCCGCTGCACGTACCCGGAGAGTTCCTGCCCACCGCCACGACCCCCTGGTCGGCTGACCAGCAACGCCGCGCTTTCGCCAACCGAGCACAACAGTTCACTCCGGTACCCACCGGCCGGCACGGTGAACCAGCAACCCGCGTACCACCTAGCCTGCACATGGCCAAATTTGTTTTCGTGCGCCATGACGCCCACCGAGGACCTCTACGGCCCCCATACGATGGACCCTACAAGGTACTCCAGACGGGGCACAAGTTCTTCCTCCTCCAAGTGGACGGCAGAACTGACAAGGTGTCGGTCGACCGGCTCAAGCTGGTGCACCTAGAGCCCGACGAACCCGTTCAAGTGGGCCAACCCCCACCGCGGGGCAGACCGCCTAAGAGCCCGACGCGTCCGACCGCCCCGCTCCCGACACCAACCGCCAAGAGCCGTTCCGGCCGTGCCATCAAGCCACCACGCCGGTTCGTACACTCCCTACTAGCAGACTCTGGGGGGAGCTGTGTGGCGTACCGATCACAGAAAGGACACAATCCGCTTTTCGGTCCGTAGACTATAAATCAGGCGTCATGCCTTTAAGAAGGATCACACCTTTAAGAAACTCGATCTGCAACATCGTTAAGCCCAGAGCGGGGGAGGGGCAGTCTAAGCTATGGACTGATGAAAGACAGTCGGACTTGGTGTAGTCTCTGACGCCATTTTTGTGTTCATCATGTGGTCTCAACAATTAAACCTTTTCTGTTGAACCTCTCCGAGTTCAGTATATTTTGTTAGGAGTATGTAGACTCCTACAACACAAAACAATACACACTCAGAGTTATAAAAACTCAGCAATAAAAACAGACTCATACACACAAACACTCACACGAAATAAACTGAGCACACAGCACGCATTGCGGAATGTTGATGGTATGTTTACAATATTGCTGCTCTGCACAGCTCTATAAAATAATTCCAAAAAGCAGGAGTATTGTGGCAGTTGCCATGGTAACTCACTTTATTCTGCGGAGTGTGTAGTTTGTTGGAATGTGAGTGTCTCTGCCGGGGTCCCAGCTGCATGTCATGCTGAGCCTCTTCTTCAAGGTTGTTACACAGGTTAAGTTCGCTGGTTTATCTGGAGGAACTGGAAACAGAAACATTATCCAGAGGCTGCGGAGTGAAGCACTCCTGAGAGTGGCAGTGCCGAGCTCAGAGGCAGGCCCTTGCTACACACAAAGCTCCAGACTGCAGGGGTAGTTCATAGTAACAGGCCTGCATTCTAATCTAGGGTCAACAACTCTGCCTGGAGCCATCCCTGGAGATCTGATCATGTGATGTGGTGACTCATAGAATCATAGAATGACCCAGCACAGAAGTAGGCCATTCGGCCCATCGTGGTTGTGCCGGCTCTTTGGTAGCACTATCCAATTAGTCCCACGCCCCTGCTCTTTCCCCATAGCCCTGAAAATGTCTCCTCTTCAAGTATTTATCTAATTCTATTTTGAATGTTAATAGTGAATCTGCTTCCACCACCCTTTCAGGCAGTGCATTCCAGATCACAACAACTCGCTGCATAAAATAATGTTTCCTTATGTCGACTTTGGTTCTTTTGCCAATCACCTTAAATGTGTGTCCTCTGGTTACCAACCCTTCTGCCACTGGAAGAAGTTTGTCCTTATTTACTCTATCAAAACTATTCATGATTTTGAACACGATCAAATCTTCTCTTAATCTTCTCTGTTCTAAGGAGGATCTTGAGCGCAGAGCTTGGAGACAGAGCTGGGTAAACGCAATCGGATTGGATCGCATGCAGAGTTGAATGATTTGGTGAGAGCAGGAATTGGGTGGGGAGGAGCAATGCGGTGGAGACGTCGGACTGAACTGTACCCAAACCATTTCCTATAGGCATATAAATAGTAAACGGGTAGTAAGAGGAGGGGTGGGGCTGATTAGGGACCACAAAGGGGACCTACACATGGAGGCAGATGGTATGGCTGAGGTACTAAATCAGTATTTTGCATCTATCTTTACCAAGGAAGAAGATGCTGCCAAAGTCATAGTGAAAGAGGAGGTAGTGGAGATGCTGGATGGGATTAAAATTGACAAAGAGGAGGTATTAGAAAGGCTGGCTGTACTTAAAGTAGATAAATCACCAGGCCTGGTTGGGATGCATCCTAGGATGCTGAGGGAAGTAAAGGTGGGAATCGCGGTGGTCCTGGCCATAATCTTCCAATCCTCCTTAGATACGGAGGTGGTGCCAGAGGACTGGAGAATTGCAAATGTTACACCATTGTTCAAAAAAGGGTTAAAGATAAACCCAGCAACTATAAGCCAGTCAGTTTAACCTCAGTACTGGGGAAGCATTTAGAAATGATAAATCTGGGACAAAATTTACAGTCACTTGCAGATTAATTAAGGAAAGCCAACACGGATTTGTTAAAGGCAAATCGTGTTTAACTAACTTGATTGAGTTTTTTGATGAGGTAACTGAGAGGGTTGATGAGGGCAATGTGGTTCATGTGGTTTTCAAAAGGCGTTTGATAAAGTGCCACATAATAGGCTTGCCAGTAAATTTGAAGCCCATGGAATAAAAGGGACAGTGGTAGCATGGATACGGAATTGGCCGTGACAGGAAACAGAGAGTAGTGGTGAACGGTTGTTTTTCAGACTGGAGGAAGGTATACAGTGGTGTTCCCCAGGGTCGGTTCTAGGACCACTGATTTTATTGATATATATCAATGACTTGGTCTTCGGTGTACAGGGCACAATTTCAAAATTTGCAGATGACACAAAACTTGGAAGTATCGTGAACAGTGAGGAGGATAGTGATAGACTTCAGGAGGACATAGACAGGCTGGTGGAATGGGCGGACACGGGGCAGATGAAATTTAATGCAGAAAAGTGCAAAGTGATACATTTTGATAGGAAGAACGAGGAGAGGAAATATAAAGTAAAGAGTACAATTCTAAAGGCGGTGTATGAACAGAGAGACCTGGGGGTATATGTGCACAAATCGTCGACGGTGGCAGGGCAGGTTGAGAAAGCGGTTAAAAAAGCATACGGGATCCTGGACTTCATAAATAGAGGCATAGAGTACAAAAGCAAGGAAGTTATGATGAACCTTTATAAAACATTGTTTCGGCCTCAACTGGAGTATTGTGCCCAATTCTGGGCACCGCACTTTAGGAAGGATGTGAAGATCTTAGAGAGGGTGCAGAAAAGATTTACAAGAATGGTTCCAGGGATGAGGAACTTCAGTTACGTGGATAGACTGGAGAAGCTGGGGTTGTTCTCCTTGGAGCAGAGAAGGTTGAGAGGAGATTTGATAGAGATGTTCAACATCATGAGGGGTCTGGACACAGTAGATAGAAAGAAACTGTTCCCATTGGCAGAAGGGTCGAGAATCAGAGGACACAGATTGGCAGAAGAACCAAAGGCAACATGAGGAAAAACTTTTTTACGCAGCGAGTGGTTAGGATCTGGAATGCACTGCCTGAAAGGGTGGTGGAGGCAGATTCAATCAGGGCTTTCAAAAGGGAATTAGATAATTACCTGAAGGAAAAAAAATTGCAGGGCTCCGGGGAAAGGGCAGGGGAGTGGGACTAGCTGAAGTGCTCTTGCAGAGAGCCGGCACGGGCTCGACAGGCCGAATGGCCTTCTTCCGTGCTGTAATTATTCTATGATTCTATGATTCTATGAACAACCCCAGTTTCTCCAGTCGCTCCACATAACTGAAGCCCCTCATCCCTAGTACTATTCTAGTAAATCTGCACCCTCTCCAAGGCCTTGACATCCTTTCTAAAGTGTGGTGCCCAGAATTGAACACAATGCTCCCGCTGAGGCCTAACCAGTGTTTTATAAAGGTTTAGCCTAACTTCCTTGTTTTTGCACTCTATGCCTCTATTAATAATCCCGTATGCTTTTTTAACAGCCTGCTCAACTGGATGTCAAGGGATATACAAGAATGGATTAGGAAAAAAAGGGAGGCTTTTGGCAGATACAAAGGACTAAAAACAGTGGAAGCCCGAGAGGAGTATAGAAAGTGCAGGGGGGGTACGTAAAAACGAAATTAGGAGAGCGAAGAGGGGGCATGAAAAAACACTGGCGGTCAAAATAAAGGAAAATCCCAAGGTGATTTATAAGTATATTAAGGGCAAGAGGATAACCAGGAAAAGAGTAGAGCCCATTAGGAACCCAAGTGGCAATCTGTGTGTAAAGCCGGATGATGTGGGTGAGGTTTTAAATGAATATTTTGCATTTGTGTTTACTTTGGAGAAGGACGATGTAGGAATAGCAATCAGGCAGGGAGATTGTGATATACTTGAACAAATTAGTATTGAGAGGGAGGAGGTACTAGCGGTTTTAGCGGGCTTAAAAGTGGATAAATCCCCAGGCCCAGACGAGATGTATCCCAGGCTGCTGCGTGAGGCAAGGGAGGAGATTGCAGGGGCTCTGACACAAATTTTCAGAACCACTCTGGCCACAGGGGAGGTGCCAGAGGACTGGAGGACAGCTAACATAGTACCATTGTTCAAGAAGGGTAGTAGGGATAAACCAGGGAATTACAGGCCAGTGAGCCTAACATCAGTGGTAGAGAAATTATTGGAAAACATTCTGAGGGATAGAATTAGTCTCCACTTGGAGGGGCAAGGATTAATCAAGAATAGTCAGCATGGCTTTGTCAGGGGGAGATCATGTCTAACTAATTTGATTGAATTTTTCAAGGGGGTGACTAGGTGTGTGGATGAAGGTAGTGCAGTTGATGTATTGGGCTTCAGTAAGGCTTTTGACAAAGGTACGATAGCAAAATACTGCGGATGCTGGAAATCAGAAATAACAACAGAAAATGCTGGAAAAACTCAGCAGGCCAGGCAACATCCGTGGAGAGAGAAATAGAGTCAACGTTTCAGGTCAAAACCCCTCATCAGGACTGAAAAAGCACAGGAAATGAAACAGATTAAAAGGCCAGTTTGGAGGCTGGGAGAGCTCAAAAGAGAAGTGAAGAGACATTAAGAGGTATTCAAAACCAGACGAGATGGTGATAGGACTAGTGGAGACAAAAGACGGCTCTAGATTAGGTGTGAAATGCGCTGGCAGAATGGGAGACAGCTGCCATGGGGGAGAGAAAGAAAGAGAGGGGAAAGGGCCAAAACAAAGGTGTGGATAAAATATATGTGTAAAAATGTAATAGGGGCCAAGGTTATGATCTGAAATTGTTGAACTCGATATTGAGTCCGGAAGGCTGTAAAGTGCCTAATCGTAGGATGAGGTGCTGTTCCTCGTGTTCCTTTTAATTTGTTTCATTTCCTGTGCTTTTTCAGTCTTGACAAAGGGTTTTGACCTGACACGTTGACTCTATTCCTCTCTCCACGGATGTTGCCTGGCCTGCTGAGTTTTTCCAGCATTTTCTGTTGTTATTTTTGACAAAGGGAGACTGGTCAAGAAGGTAAGAGCCCATGGGATCCAGGGCAATTTGGCACATTGGATCCAAAATTGTGGCAGGAGGCAGAGGGTGATGGTCGAAGGTTGTTTTTGTGACTGGAAGCCTGTGTCCAGTGGTGTACTGCAGGGATTGGTGCTGGGTCCTTTGCTGTTTGTAGTGTACATTAATGATTTAGATATGAATGTAGGAGATATGGTCAGTAAGTTCGCAGATGACACAAAAATTGGTGGAGTAATAAATAGTGAGGAGGAAAGCTTCAGGCTACAGGGCGATATAGACGGGATGGTTAGATGGGCAGAACAGTCGCAAATGGAATTTAACCCTGAAAAGTGTGAGGTGATGCATTTTGGGAGGACTAACAAGGCAAGGGAATACACAATGAATGGTAGGACCCTAGGAAGGACAGAGGATCAGAGGAACCTTGGTGTGCATGTACATAGATCCCTAAAGGCAGCAGGACAGGTGGATAAGGTGGTTAAAAAGGCATATGGGATACTTGCCTTCATTAGCCGAGGCATAGAATATAAGAGCAGGGAGGTTATGATGGAGCTGTACAAAATGCTAGTTAGGCCACAGCTGGAATACTGTGTGTAGTTCTGGTCGCCACACTATAGGAAGGATGTGATTGCATTGGAGAGGGTGCAGAGGAGATTCACCAGGATGTTACCTGGGCTGGAGCGCTTCAGCTATGAAGAGAGACTGGACAGGCTGGGGTTGTTTTCCTTGGAGCAGAGAAGGCTGAGGGGGGACCTGATTGAGGTGTACAAAATTATGAGGGGCACAGATAGGGTAGATAGAAAGGAACTTTTCCCCTTAGTAGAGGGGTCAATAACCAGGGGGCATAGTTTCAAGGTAAGGGGCAGGAGGTTTAGAGGGGATTTGAGGAAAAATGTTTTCACCCGGAGGGTGGTTGGAATCTGGAACTCACTGCCTGAAAGGGTGGTAGAGGCAGGAACCCTCACAACATTCAAGAAACATTTAGATGAGCACTTGAAACACCATAGCATACAAGGCTACGGACCAAGTGCTGGAAAATGGGATTAGAATAGACAGGGCTTGATGGCCGGCGCGGACACGATGGGCCGAAGGGTCTCTTTCTGTGCTGTATAACTATGGCTCTATGGGCTGGATTTTGTCAGTGTCGGCGGGCTGGGGCGGTTCAGTGTGGGCGGGCTGGGGCGTGTCAGTGTGGGCGGGCTGGGGCGTGTCAGTGTGGGCGGGCTGGGTTTTGCCAGTGTGGGCGGGCTGGGGCGTGTCAGTGTGGGCGGGCTGGGTTTTGCCAGTGTGGGCGGGCTGGGGCGTGTCAGTGTGGGCGGGCTGGGTTTTACCAGTGTGGGCGGGCTGGGGCGTGTCAGGTGGAAATCGTGTCAGGACCCCGACTCTTAAGTGAAGTGTTGAAAAAGTACGATTTTCCCCTAATTGGCCAATTGATTTCCTGCGTGTGGGAACCCCTGGCCCAATGAGTCTTTTCATACAGAAAGTCATCTCCGATGACGTCATCAATGCTGTTGGATTTAAGGCCTGCAAGCAGCCTTGATTCTTCTGGAGACTGCAAAGGCTCTGCAATTTATATGAAGGAGTTGAATTGTGGAAAATGTCAACGATGAAGCAAAAGTGTGCTCCTCGGTTTGATGAGCCCTCCCTCCAAGCTCTGGTGCACGGAGCCAGCTGTAATAAGGAGTTGCTGTTCCCTTCCTCAGGGAGAAAAAAGCCACCCCAGCAGACAAAAGTGGCCCAGGTTGTCAACTCCATTTCAATGAGCCGCAGAACCTGGCTGCAATGCAGAAAGAGGTTTCATGACCTTCTCCGCACCGGAAAAGTGAGTATGACTTTCCCATCACCCTCAATCTGATCCCCATCGCCTCTCCTCACCAGCACTCTGCTTTGCCAACCTCTTCCTCCACATCCCACTTGACACTTACATCCCTGCACCCTTACCCATTTCCTCTCTCTCTATGGTCACATTCACTTAACTATTCGACCATGCAGCCCTCACACTTCCTATCACTGTGATGCCATAACAACAACTACTTACAACACACAGGGAGGGTCCTTTGTATCCTTCTAAGCATCTATGCTATGTATTCACTACACTCACTCCTTCCATGGTCCATGGAGGAGCTTACTCGCAAGGGTATTGAAAACATGGTCATTGTTCAGAATAGAATGACATCTCTTGAGGAGCGATGGTCTGCTGTTGGGCAAACAAAGCAGACCTTCATGCAAGTCCTCTGGAGTAGGACTTCCATTACAGAAACGGGTCCTCATGGCCCCCCTGCAGTGCAGCAAGGTGCTGTCAAGCCTCTGAAATGGGGCTGACCCATGAGAGGGATGTTGGTGGCAGACAACAAGGAAGTGGGGGCTCCTCTCCAAGTGCTCACACGACCATGCCACAGCAAAGCCCTCGGTCAGAGCCCCACCAGAGTCCTCACCCAAATGAGATGGGCGTCGTAGCCCCTGCACAGCCGTAGGAGCAGCAGACTGTTGGTGAGCCCGCACAGGTTCGCCACCCCAGAGGATGCCCGCCAAAGGCGTCGAGACAGGAGCAGCAAGAGAGCGAGCAATGGGCCTCCACATCTGCTGAAGCCACAGGGGAAGCACCACGTAGGAGCACACGTAAGAGGAAGATAAAGCACAAGTAGTCACAAGGGTAGTCATTTGGGGGCTGTGCTGTTTTGTGATTGTATTATAAAGTGTTTTGATGGCAAACTTGACGTTGTGGCCTGTGGCATTTTGCAAATGGGACTTTCACATTGAGGGCTTAGGGCGCCTTGCGATTATCAGAATGGTGGTTAGAGTGATAGGATTCCGCAGGTTCTTCTCCATTGTCGATGATCTGGTAAGAAGGAGCGAGACTAAAGTGTTTGATTGTGCAGGCTAAGCAAATCTGGCCAGGATAAGTGCGTCCCTTGCATCCCGGGCAGCAATATGGTGGCGCTCTGGCGCCTTCTGGCCTATGCATCTTCAGGTGGGTGACTAGCAGCTTGGCGCTCCTGTTGATGTTCCTGCTGTTGGTGCTGCTGTTCCTCATGGTTCTGCTGCTGCCGCGGCTGGTCTTCATCCGAATCTGATGTCCAGGAGGAAAGGAATTAAATGGTCGCCATGCTTCTGGTATATACCTCAGTTGAGGAAGCGCTTAGTCAAGGTGGGGAGAGGGGTTTCCAAGGAGGTCACACTGGAGATGGGTGTCAGGCTCCAAACTTCCACACCAATGAGTAGGCCTGCTAAAAGTTCCCCCAGACCTGAAACAACAAAGTTCTGCCACCTGCAAATGATGATTGGTGAAAACTCCTTTGTAATGGTGGAGCTGCAGCTGTTAGTAAGCAGTCCACTTGTGAGGCCACCAGGATTACCTGGCGTGTTCCAGAGGAGGCGTGTAGGGTGGGGAAAATGTGTTAAAATCGGAAAGGCCTCTCAAAATGGGATTATAGAGGCAATTAAGTGGTTGTTAAGGGCCTTGGGAAAATTGCTCGGAGGCGGGATGGAGGCGGGAACGGGCCCGTCCACCAGTTTTGGCGATTTTAACAACTCGCACGCCTCCAAACCCGCCTCCTCGGGGCTGGGAAAATCGAGCCCTATGACTCTACGGGGGAGAAATTGGGTGAGTAGCGCCACCTGTTAGCGCCTAAAGAGGCAGTCAGTGGCTGTAGCGCCACTGGCTGCGTCTCCCGTGATATTCAGTAGGGGCGCTAATGGTGGCGTTAGGCTTTTGCGCTGCGCCGCCACCGATGACGTCATCGGTGTGCGCAGCACCCCATTCATGCCCCGTTCGCGATATTTGGTAGCGAACGCCGCAGTTGCGCCGCTCGCTACCCGCGCCTGGTTCACGGGGCCTTGCTGTGCCGGCAGCGGCGCAAGTTAAGGTGGAGGTGTGGGGCGGCCGCTTTTTCAGCGGCCGCCTGCCCGCACCTCCGTCCCCGGCCTCCAACCCCCCCCCCGCGGCATTGCCGGCTGTTTCCCAAGAGCCCGGCACTTCTCCTTGGTGCCGGGCTCATTTGCCGGCACTCGCGATCGGGGATCGCGCTGTTGCAGGCACCTCCCCCTTAACAGTGGGAGGAAGGCCTGCAGTACCGCAGCGTGCCATGCCGCAGCGTGTGGCGCTGCGGCACGTTGCGCTGCGATAATCAGTTTTAGCGCCCTAAGAGGGACGCGGAGCGCCTCGAGCCTCGCCCCGTGCCCCTCGAGCGGCACTGAAACTGAATTTCTGGCTAAATCCTGCACTCAGGTGACTTTTGCGCCACTTTGGCGCCCCAACCCAATTTCTAGGCCTACGACTCTAACTTGCCCTGCCACCTTGAAAGACTTGTGTACATACACCCCCAGGTCTCTCTGTTCCTGCACCCCCTTTAACATTGTACCATTTAGATTATATTGTCTCTTCTCAGTTTTCCTACCAAAATGCATCACTTCACACTTCTCTGCGTTAAACTTCATCCGCCACGTGTCTGCCCATTTCACCAGTCTGTCTATGTCCTCCTGAAGTCTGCTACTATCCTCCTCATCGTTTACTACATTTCTGAGTTTTGTGTCATCTGCAAACTTTTAAATCTGCCCTGTACTCTCAAGTCCAGGTCATTAATGTATATATATAAAAAACAGCAATGGTCCTGGTACCGAGCCCTGGGGGACTCCACTGTATACTTCACTGCAGTCTGAAAAGCGACCATTCATCACTACTCTCTGCTTTCTGTCCTTTAGCCAATTTACTATCCATGCTGCCACTGTCCCTTTAATCCCGCGGGCTTCAATTTAGCGATGAAATTAGCTAAATTGAAGCTAATTTGTTAGCTTTTTTTCCCCATTAATCGGGTGGTAATAGCCTGCACTAAACTTCCGAATATTTAGCCCACTGTATATAACCAGATTCATATACAGACCCATTACCCAGACACTGTTTATATTCCAAATTTATACACAGTACCATTAGTGACACAATGTGTATAACCCAGATTCATATTCATCCCATTACAAACACACACTGGCTGAGAAATTGCATAAGACCCGAAAACGGACGCGGGGATCACGGTGCGCGATCAACCCGCACGTATTCCTTCTGATGCTGGCAGCACGCAAACTTGCCTCACACACTGCTCAATTTGCCACGCCCCTCACCTACCAACAATCTCCATCATTCACAACTCATCCCTCACATTCATAAGCGCCACCTCAACCTCACTCACTTACCACTGTTGCAAGCCTCCATTCACATCTCGCAGCTTGCACACACTTCCAGCTATTGAACCATGACAGGCACATCACCCAAACGTATTGCATCACACTCCCCTCTCTCTTGCAGGACAAGGTGGCACCTTCCCGCCTTATCCCCATTTCCATTGGTTCCCTTATAATCCAAAAATCTATCGATCTCTGTTTTGAATATACTCAACGACTGAGCATCCACAGCCCTCTGGGGTAGAGAATTCCAAAGATTCACAACTCTTTGAGTGAAGAAATTTCTCCTCATCCCTCATTCTGAGACTGTGACCCCTGGTACTAGAATCCCCAGCCAGGGGAAACATCCTCCCAGCATTTGCCCTATCAAGCCCCTTAAGAATTTTATACGTTTCAATGAGATCACCTCTCATTCTTCTAAACTCTGGAGAATATAGGTCTAGTCTACTCAGTCTCTCCTCATAGGACAATCCCCCCATCCCAGGAACCTGTCTGGTGAACCTTTGTTGCACTCCCTCTATGGCAAGTATATCCTTCCTTAGGTAGAGACTCAAACTGTGCACAGTATTCCAGGTGTGATCTCACCAAGGCCCTATATAATTGCTCTTATACCCCAATCCTTTTGTAACAAAGGTTAACATACCAGTTGCTTTCCTAATTGCTTCCTGTACCTGCATGTTAACTTTCAGTGATTCGTGTACAAGGACACCCAGGTCCCTCTGAATACCAACATTTCCTAATCTCTAACCATTTAAAAAATACTCTGCTTTTCTATTTTTCTTACCAAAGTGGATAACTTCACATTTCTCCACATTATATTCCATTTGCCATGTTCTTGCCCACTCACTCAGCCTGTCAATATCCCTTTGCAGTCTCTGTGCATCCTCCTCACAACTTACATTCCCACCCAGCTTTGTATCATCAGCAAACTTTGATACATTACACTCGGTCCCCTCAACTAAGTCCTCTCCCAAAAACTCCCTTTCCTACTGGGAGAGGAGAGAAGCTGTGTAACACTGGCGGCACACTATGTTACAGCTTGCCATGAACAGAGGGACAACCAGTAAACTCAGAAAAGAATATATATAAACAATGCGAATGTATATTTATACACTCAGGGATATACCTGTTTATACACTGTATGAATAGAACTGCGTTTATGTGCTAAACCATAAATGTATTTTGATGCTTTGGCAACATAAGATGTAACTTATCATGCCAATAAAGCGATTTGAATTGAATTGAATTGATATAGATTGTAAATAGCTGAGGCCCAAGCACTGATCCTTGCAGTACCGCACTAGTTACATCTGCCAACCCGAAATGACCCGTTTATTCCTATTCTCTGTTTTCTGTCCGTTAACCAATCCTCAATCCATGCTAATATATTAACCCTAATCCCATGAGCCCTAATTTGGTGTAATAACCTCTTGTGTGGCACCTTAACAAATACGTTTTGAAAATCCAAATACATTACATCCACTGGTTCCCCCTTATGTACCCTGCTAGTTACAACCTCAAAAAACTCTAACAGATTTGTCAAACACGATTTCTCTTTCATAAATCCGTGTTGACTCTGCCCAATCATATTATGATTTTCTAAGTGCCCCGTTACCACGTCCCTAAGACTAGATTCTAGTATTTTCCTACAACTGATGTCAGGTTAACTGGCCTATAGTTCCCTGTTTTCTCTCTCTCACCTTTCTTGAATAATGGGGTTACATTTGCTACCTTCCAATCTGCGGGGGCCGTTCTAGAATCTAGGGAATTGTGGAAAATCAAAACCAATGCATCCACTATCTCTGCAGCCACCTCTTTTAGAACCCTAGGATGTAGGCCGTCAAGTTCAGGGGATTTGTCGGCTTTTAGTCCCATTAATTTCTCCATCACTATTTCTTTACTAATACTAATTTCTTTAAGTTCCTCATTTGTTCTAGACCCTTGGTTCCCCACTATTTCCAGAATGTTGTTTGAGTCTTCTTCCTTGAAGACATACTAAGTATTTGTTTAATGTCTCTGCCAATTCCTTATTCCCCATTATAATCTTTCCTGTCTCTGTCCGTAGGGGACTCAGGTTTACTTTCCCTAATCTCTTCCTTTTTATATACCTATAGAAGCTTTTACAATCTGTTTTTATGGCTCTTGATAGTTTACTCTCATGTTCTATTTTCTCACTCTTTAATTTCTTGGTCATCCTTTACTGAATTCTAAAATGCTCCCAATCCTCAAGCTTACTACTCTTTTTGGCAACATTATATGTCTCTTCCTTTTATCTAATACTATCTTTAACTTCTCTTATTAGCCACAGTTGGACCAATTTTCCTGTGGGGGTTTTATTCCTTGCGGGACTGTATATTTGTTGCAAATTATAAATTGTTTCTTTAAAATTTTGCCATTGCTTATCTACCATCCTATCTAGCTTCCCATCCTACCTTAGCCAACTCATCCCTCATACCTACGTAGTTTACTTTGTTCAGATTTAAGACCCTAGTTTCAGACTTAACTAAATCACTCTCAAACTCAATATAAAATTCTATCATGTTATGATCACTCTGCCCCAGAGGTTCCTTCACTGCAAGGTTATTAATTAACACAGTCTCATTGCACAATACTAGATCTAAAATAGCCTGTTCCCTAGTTGGGTCCTTGATGTACATATCTAGAAAGCTATCTTGAATGCCTTCCATGAACTCGTCCTCCTGTCCACCATTGAATTTCCTCCTTCTGAGGATCAATGGAACTATTTCTTAATTTCCCCTCAGTGTTAGTGTCTGGGTCCCGTCATCACTGCCAGTAACAGGTCTCTCTTGATCCTGCTCAAACAGCAACTTCAGTTCCACTCCACCTACTCCAGCGTTGTGGGGGGTTGATCTTAAAAGACAGAATAATGACTAACCCTACATTGAGGGCCTGGCTTCTTTTATACAAGTTTGATGTTGCTTAGGCTTAAGGATGTGTAACATTTCACACTCTGGAACCCAGTGTAATTCTTGGTTCAATCTGACAAGATCCTTAGAATTGAAGTTTTACAGATACACTTAGGGGGAAGTGACAGCTGCAAAAGATACGAAGGAAGACACAAAAAACCTCCCTGGGATATCGGGAAAGATAGGGACATTGGCAAAGGAGGAACTGACGCAAATCAATATCTCTAAGGATATGGTGTTAAGGAAGCTAAAGGGATTGAAGGTGGACAAATCCCCAGGGCCTGATAACATGCATCCTAGGGTACTGAAGGAGGTGGCCCTAGAGATAGCGGATGCACTAAGGATGATTTTTCAGAATTCATTAGACTCGGGAACAGTGCCGATGGATTGGAGGGTAGCTAACGTTACCCCACTATTCAAAAAGGGGGGTAGGGAAAAAGCAGGTAATTACAGACCTGTAAGCCTTACATCAGTTGTGGGCAAAATGCTGGAGTCCATCATTAAGGATGAAATAGCGGAGCACTTAGCAAATGGGGACAGGATAGGACAGAGTCAACATGGATTTACAAAGGGTAAATCGTGCTTGACTAATCTATTGGAATTTTTTGAGGGAGTAACTGGTAGAATAGATGGGGGAGAGCCAGTAGATGTGGTGTACCTGGACTTCCAAAAGGCCTTCGATAAGGTCCCACATAAAAGATTAGCATGGAAAATTGAGGCTCATGGGATAAAGGGGAAAGTTTTGGCGTGGATAGGGAACTGGCTGTCAGATAGAAAACAGAGAGTTGGAATAAACGGCTCATTTTCTGAATGGCAGGCAGTAACAAGTGGGGTACCACAGGGATCTGTCCTGGGCCCCCAGCTGTTCACAATTTACATTAATGACCTGGATCAGGGAGTCGGATGCAGCATTTCCAAATTTGCAGACGACACTAAACTAGGAGGTGGGGTGGGCTCAGAGGAAGAGACCAGGAAGCTCCAGAGCGATTTGGACAGACTGGGCGATTGGGCGGATAAATGGCAGATGCACTATAATGTGGACAAGTGCGAAGTTATCCACCTTGGGTGCAGGAACGGGAGGGCAAATTATTATTTAAATGGCAATAGATTGGGAGAGGGGGAAGTACAGAGAGACCTGGGTGTTCTTGTACACCAGTCACTGAAGGCGAGCATGCAGGTGCAACAGGCGGTCAAGAAGGCAAACGGTATGCTGGCCTTCATAGCAAAAGGGTTAGAATACAGGAACAGGGATACCTTGCTGCAGCTGTACAGGGCACTGGTGAGACCACACCTCGAGTACTGTGTACAGTTTTGGTCGCCTCATCTGAGGAAGGATGTTCTTGCCATGGAGGGGGTGCAGCGGCGATTCACCAGGCTGATACCAGGAATGGCGGGAATGACCTATGAGGAGAGACTATGTAGTTTAGGGATGTACACACTGGAGTTTAGAAGATTGAGAGGGGACCTCATAGAAGTGTATAAAATTCTGACAGGTCTAGACAGACTGGATGCAGAAGGAATGTTTCCCTTGGCGGGTGAGAACAGAACTAGAGGACATAATTTAAGGATAAGGGCTAAACCATTTAGGACAGAGATGAGGGGGAATTTCTTCACTCAGAGAGTGGTGAACCTGTGGAACTCATTGCCACAGAGGGCAGTGTACGCCAACTCATTAAATATATTTAAGAGGGAATTAGATATATTTCTACGGGCAAAAGGGGTTAAGGGTTACGGAGAGAAGGCGGGGACGGGATACTGAATTAAAGGATCAGCCATGATCTCATTAAATGGCGGAGCAGGCACGAAGGGCCGAATGGCCTACTCCTGCTCCTATCTTCTATGTATCTATGTATCTATGTATGAACATTTGCCCAGAGTGAGATGGTGGTGCACTCAGTCACCCAGATTTTCCCTGAGAGCTGCAATGTTTACAGAATGCTCCTTGCTGAGGACAGCAAAAGTACTGAAGCAGCGACTTGGTGACAAGCTGGGAAGCCAAGATTGCCACAGTTTTGCGAAGTAACTGGAGTTTTGTGCTTCTGACTGTTAATACTTACAGCCAGCTTGGATTCTCACTCCACGTTGCAGAGTCACGCGTGAACCTTGGAGGATCTGACAGCTGAGAATTCCGGCCGTTTGATTGAAAGCAGGAATGTTGACCTGAGACAGAGTCTTGTTGACGATGATGTACTGTGCCCTGGGAATGTCCCTATTGTCCAGTCGCCACAATATCTGGGACGCGATGGGGCCCACAAAGCAGGAAGTGTTTGTTACTGTGCAGGCAGCGGTCAATGGAGAGCCCCAGTGCACAGTGTTAGCACTCACTGAAATGCGGATGCATTCATTCACCTCCGAAACAGCTGCTGTAAAGAAATCAAAGCAAATAATAAGGAAATGTCCTCCACTTAAAACCAGCCCCCTAACTTCACAAAACAGTCCAGTAGACTGGCATCTAAACAACAGTGTGTTAAATTGTCCAGAGATGTCCTGTCCAGAGAAAAGGACAAATCGAACCCGGCCATCCTATTAGACAACACCCAATCATGGTAAAGTGATGGAAGGAGTATCGATAGTATCATCAAACAACCCTGCTCACCAACATCTGTTCACAAACAACCCTGCTCACCAACATCTGCTCACAAACAACACTGCTCACCAACATCACTGCTCACCAACATCTGCTCACAAACAACACTGCTCACCAACATCTGCTCACGAACAACAGTGCTCACCAACATCTGTTCACAAACAACACTGCTCACCAACATCTGTTCACAAACAACCCTGCTCACCAACATCTGTTCACAAACAACCCTGCTCACCAACATCTGTTCACAAACAACACTGCTCACCAACATCTGCTCACAAACAACACTGCTCACCAACATCTGTTCACAAACAACACTGCTCATCGACATCTGTTCACAAACAACCCTGCTCACCAACATCTGTTCACAAACAACACTGCTCACCAACATCTGTTCACAAACAACACTGCTCACCAACATCTGTTCACAAACAACACTGCTCACCAACATCTGTTCACAAACAACACTGCTCACCAACATCTGTTCACAAACAACACTGCTCATCGACATCTGTTCACAAACAACCCTGCTCACCAACATCTGTTCACAAACAACATTGCTTACCAACATCTGTTCACAAACAACCCTGCTCACCAACATCTGTTCACAAACAACACTGCTCACCAACATCTGTTCACAAACAACACTGCTCACCAACATCTGTTCACAAACAACACTGCTCATCGACATCTGTTCACAAACAACCCTGCTCAACAACATCTGTTCACAAACAACACTGCTCACCAACATCTTTTCACAAACAACACTGCTCACCAACATCTGTTCACAAACAACACTGCTTACCAACATCTGTTCACAAACAATCCTGCTCACCAACATCTGTTCACAAACAACACTGCTCACCAACATCTGTTCACAAACAACCCTGCTCACCAACATCTGATCACAAACAACCCTGCTCATCAACATCTGTTCACAAACAAACCTTCTCACCAACCTCTGTTCACAAACAACACTGCTCACCAACATCCATTCACAAACAACCCTGCTCACCAACATCTGTTCACAAACAACACTGCTCACCAACATCTGTTCACAAACAACACTGCTTACCAACATCTGTTCACAAACAACCCTGCTCACCAACATCTGTTCACAAACAACACTGCTTACCAACATCTGTTCACAAACAACACTGCTCACCAACATCTGCTCACAAACAACACTGCTCACCAACATCTGTTCACAAACAACACTGCTCATCGACATCTGTTCAGAAACAACCCTGCTCACCAACATCTGTTCACAAACAACACTGCTCACCAACATCTGTTCACAAACAACACTGCTCACCAACATCTGTTCACAAACAACACTGCTCATCGACATCTGTTCACAAACAACCCTGCTCACCAACATCTGTTCACAAACAACACTGCTCACCAACATCTTTTCACAAACAACACTGCTCACCAACATCTGTTCACAAACAACACTGCTTACCAACATCTGTTCACAAACAATCCTGCTCACCAACATCTGTTCACAAACAACACTGCTCACCAACATCTGTTCACAAACAACCCTGCTCACCAACATCTGTTCACAAACAACCCTGCTCATCAACATCTGTTCACAAACAAACCTTCTCACCAACCTCTGTTCACAAACAACACTGCTCACCAACATCCGTTCACAAACAACCCTGCTCACCAACATGATGGGGCTGAGGCGGAGGCAGTGATGGGGCTGAGACAAGGTCAGTGATAGGGCTGAGACAGGGTCAGTGATGGAGCTGAGAGAGGGTCAGTGATGGGACTGAGACAGGGACAGTGATGAGACTGAGGCAGTGAGTCAGGAGCAGCCCGACTAGAGCGGGCCTTGTGGGAACACAGCATCAGCGGCAGTTCAAACCGGCGGCAGTGAGTCAGGAGCAGCCCGACTAGAGCGGGCCTGTGTGGGAACACAGCATCGGCGGCAGTTTGAAAGCGGCGGCAGTGAGTCAGGAGCAGCCCGACCAGTTCAACAGCAGGGGAGAGAGGTAAAAAGTAATCAAAATGTGACGTCACCAGGAAGCAGGTAAGTGATTGGTTGGTGAGTATTTGGTTGGTGAGTATATCCCTTTTTTTTTAAACTTTAACTCTGGTTTATAGTTTCTAAGGTCTCTCTGGTGTAGCAGGGACTGTTGGTAAACCAGTTAACTGTAGTGTAATTAGTGGGATTGATTGATTTAATTTAAATTAAATTAATTAAAGGGTAAGTCATGGCAGGACAGCCGGGCCCCGTGATCTGCTCCTCCTGTGATATGTGGGAACTCAGGGCCACTTCCGGTGTCCCTGACAACTACATTTGCAGGAAGTGCACCCAGCTGCAGCTACTGACAAACCGCATTGCGGTGCTGGAGCTGCGATTGGACACATACTGGAGCGTTCACGATGCTCAGGACAACGTGAATAGCATATTTACGGAGTTGGACACACCGCAGGTAGAGGTTGGACAGGAAGAAAGGGAACGGGTGACCAACAGGCAGTGTACTAGGTGCAGGCAGGTAGTACAGGGGTCTCCTGTGGCCATCCCCCTCTCCAACAGATACACCACTTTGAGTACTGTTGGGGGGGATGGCTTATCAGAGGAAGGCAGCAGCAGCCAACTTCCTGGCACCAGGGGTGGCTCTGCTGCACAGAACGGGAGGAAAAAGAGGGGTAGAGCTATAGTAATGGGGGATTCAATTGTAAGGGGAATAGATAGGCGTTTCTGCGGCCGCAAACGAGACTCCAGCATGGTGTGTTGCCTCCCTGGTGCAAGGGTCAAGGATGTCTCCGAGCGACTCCAGAACATCTTGGAAGGGGAGGGTGAACAGCCAGTTGTCGTGGTGCATATAGGCACCAACGATATAGGTAAAAAGCGGGATGAGGTCCTAAAAGCGGAGTATAGGGAGTTAGGAGATAAATTAAAAAACAGGACCTCAAAGGTAGTAATCTCAGGATTGCTACCAGTGCCACGTGCTAGTCAGAGTAGAAATAGAAGGATACTTCAGATGAATACGTGGCTAGAGGAATGGTGCCGGGGGAGGGATTCAAGTTCCTGGGACATTGGAACCGGTTCTGGGGGAGGTGGGACCAGTTCAAACCGGACGGTCTGCACCTGGGCAGGGCTGGAACCAATGTCCTAGGGGGAGTGTTTGCTAGTGCTGTGGGGGAGGGTTTAAACTAAAATGGCAGGGGGTTGGGAACCTGAGCAGGGAGACAGAGGAAAGGGAAACAAGGATAAAAGCAAAAGATAGGAAGGAGAAAAACAAAAGTGGCAGTCAGAGAAATCAACGGTTTAAATCAAACATGGCCACAGTAAATAATAATTCTAATAGGTCTAAGAGCGTTAAAAAAACAAGCCTGAAGGCTTTGTGTCTTAATGCAAGGAGCAAATAGAAGTAAACAAATACGATTTGGTTGGGATTACGGAAACGTGGCTCAAGGAAGGCCAGGACTGGGAACTCAACATCCAGGGGTATTCGATATTCAGGAAAGATAGGCAAAAAGGAAAGGGAGGTGGGGTAGCATTACTGGTTAAAGAAGGGATTAACACAATTGTAATGAAGGATATTAGCCCCGATGAGGTGGAATCTGTATGGGTAGAATTGAGAAATACTAAGGGGAAAAAAACGTTAGTGGGAGTGGTTTATAGACCTCCAAACAGTAAGGCGGAGGTTGGGGATTGCATTCAAAGAGAAATTAAAGAAGCGTGCAATAAGGGCACAGCAGTCACTATGGGTGACTTTGATCTACATATAGATTGGGCCAACCAAATGAGCAACAATACTGTGGAGGAGGAATTCCTGGAGTGTTTGCGGGATGGTTTCCTGGACCAATATGCCGAGGAACCAACCAGAGATCAGGCCATCTTAGACTGGGTATTATGTAACGAGAAAGGATTCATTAGCAATCTTGTTGTAAGAGGCCCCTTGGGTCGGAGCAATCATAATATGATCGAATTCTTCATTAAGATGGAGAATGAAGTAGTTGACTCGGAGACTAGGGTCCTCAATTTAAATAAAGGAAACTACGCTGGTCTGAGGAGCGAGTTGGGTAGGATTGATTGGGGAATGGCACTCAAAGGGTTGACGGTGGATAGGCAATGGCAAACATTCAAAGACCGAATGGATGAACTACAGAATTTGTTCATCCCAGTTTGGCATAAAAATAAAACAAAAAAGGTGACCCAACCGTGGCTAACAAGGGAAATTAGGGATAGCATAAGGTCCAATGAGAGGGCATAAAATTGGCCAGAAAAAGCAATAACCCTGAGGATTGGGAGCAGTTTAGGATTCAACAAAGGAGGACAAAGGGATTAAGTAAGAAAGGGAAAATAGAATGTGAGAGTAAGCTTGCAGAGAACATAAAAACTGACTGTAAAAGCTTTTATAGATATGTGAAGAGAAAAAGATTGGTGAAGTCAAGCGTAGGTCCCTTGCAGTCAGAATCGCGGGAATTTATAATGGGGAACAAAGAAATGGCAGACCAACTAAATACATATTTTGGTTCTGTCTTCACAAAGGAGGACACAAATAACCTCCCAGAGATGCCCGGGAACATAGGGTCTGATGAAAGGGTGGAACTGAAAGAAATCAGTATTTGTAGGGAAATGGTGTTAGGAAAATTGATGGGACTGAAGGCCGATAAATCCCCAGGGCCTGATAATCTACATCCCAGGGTACTTAAGGAAGTGGCCCTAGAAATAGTAGATGCATTGCTGGTCATCTTCCAGAACTCAATAAACTCTGGAACGGTACCCATGGATTGGCGGGTAGCTAATGTTACCCCACTATTCAAAAAAGGTGGTAGAGAAAAGGCGGGGAATTATAGACCGGTAAGCTTGACATCGGTAGTGGGGAAAATGCAAGAGTCCATTATAAAAGATGTAATAGCAGAGCACTTGGAAAGCAGTGACTGGATCGGACAAAGTCAACATGGATTTACAAAAGGTAAATCATGCTTGACTAATCTACTGGAATTTTTTGAGGATGTAACTGGTAAAATAGATAAGGGAGAACCAGTGGATGTGGTGTATTTGGACTTTCAGAAGGCTTTCGATAAGGTCCCGCATAAGAGATTAGCATGCAAAATTAAGGCACATGGGATTGGGGGCAAGGTATTGACTTGGATAGAGAACTGGTTGGCGGACAGAAAGCAAAGAGTTGGAATAAACGGGTCGTTTTCCGAGTGGCAGGCAGTGACTAGTGGGGTACCGCAAGGATCAGTCCTAGGTCCCCAGCTGTTCACAATATATATTAATGATCTGGACGAGGGAATTGGATGTAATATCTCCAAATTTGCAGACGACACAAAGCTGGGGGGGAGGGTATGCTGTGAGGAGGATGTCGTGAACCTCCAGCACGATTTGGACAGGTTGGGTGATTGGGCAGAAACATGGCAAATGCACTATAATGTGGATAAATGTGAGGTTATCCACTTTGGTGGCAAAAACAGGAAGGCAGATTATTATTTGAATGGTAATAGTTTGGGAGAAGGGGAAGTGCAAAGAGACCTGGGTGTTCTTGTGCACCAGTCGCTGAAGGTAAGCATGCAGGTGCAGCAGGCGGTTAAGAAGGCAAATGGTATGTTGGCCTTCGTAGCAAGAGGGTTCGAGTACAAGAACAAGGATGTCTTGCTACAGTTGTACAGGGCCTTGGCGAGACCACACCTTGAGTATTGTGTGCAGTTTTGGTCGCCTTACCTGAGGAAGGACGTTCTTGCCATGGAAGGAGTGCAGCGAAGATTCACCAGGCTGATACCTGGGATGGCAGGAATGCCGTATGAGGAGAGATTGGGTCGATTGGTCTTATACTCACTGGAGTTTAGAAGATTGAGAGGGGATCTCATCGAAACCTATAAAATTCTGTCAGGCCTGGACAGACTAGATGCAGGAAGGATGTTTCTGATGGCTGGGGAGTCCAGAACCAGGGGTCATAGTCTAAGGATAAGGGGTAAGCCATTTAGGACTGAAATGAGGAGGAATTTCTTCACCCAGAGAGAGGTGAACCTGTGGAATTCTCTGCCACAGAGGGCGGTGGAGGCCAGTTCATTAAGTATATTCAAGAAAGAGTTGGATATATTTCTTAAGGCTAAAGGGATCAAGGGATATGGGGAGAAGGCAGGGACCGGGTACTGAATTTGGATGATCAGCCATGATCGCATTGAATGGCGGAGCAGGCTCGAGGGGCCGAATGGCCTACTCCTGCCCCTATCTTCTATGTTTCTATGTCAGTGATGGGGCTGAGACAGGGACTGTGATGGGGCTGAGGCAGGGACTGTGATGGGGCTGAGACAGGGACTGTGATGGGGCTGAGACAGAGACAGTGATGGGGCTGAGACAGGGACTGTGATGGGGCTGAGACAGGGACTGTGATGGGGCTGAGACAGAGACAGTGATGGGGCTGAGACAGGGACTGTGATGGGGCTGAGACAGGGACAGTGATGGGGCTGAGACAGGGACAGTGATGGGGCTGAGACAGGGACTGTGATGGGGCTGAGACAGGGACTGTGATGGGGCTGAGGCAGGGACTGTGATGGGGCTGAGACAGGGACTGTGATGGGGCTGAGACAGCGACAGTGATGGGGCTGAGACAGGGACTGTGATGGGGCTGAGACAGAGACAGTGATGGGGCTGAGACAGGGACTGTGATGGGGCTGAGACAGGGACTGTGATGGGGCTGAGACAGGGACTGTGATGGGGCTGAGACAGGGTCAGTGATGGGGCTGAGACAGAGACTGTGATGGGACTGAGACAGAGACAGTGATGGGGCTGAGACAGAGACAGTGATGGGGCTGAGACAGAGACAGTGATGGGGCTGAGACAGGGACTGTGATGGGGCTGAGACAGAGACAGTGATGGGGCTGAGACAGGGACTGTGATGGGGCTGAGACAGGGACTGTGATGGGGCTGAGATAGGGACTGTGATGGGGCTGAGACAGGGACTGTGATGGGGCTGAGACAGGGTAAGTGATGGGGCTGAGACAGAGACTGTGATGGGACTGAGACAGAGACAGTGATGGGGCTGAGACAGAGACAGTGATGGGGCTGAGACAGAGACAGTGATGGGGCTGAGACAGGGACTGTGATGGGGCTGAGACAGGGTCAGTGATGGGACTGAGACAGGGACTGTGATGGGGCTGAGACAGGGTCAGTGATGGGGCTGAGACAGGGTCAGTGATGGGGCTGAGACAGGGACTGTGATGGGGCTGAGACAGGGACTGTGATGGGGCTGAGACAGAGACAGTGATGGGGCTGAGACAGGGACTGTGATGGGGCTGAGACAGGGTCAGTGATGGGGCTGAGACAGGGACAGTGATGGGACTGAGACAGGGACTGTGATGGGACTGAGACAGGGACTGTGATGGGGCTGAGACAGGGACTGTGATGGGGTTGAGACAGGGTCAGTGATGGGGCTGAGACAGGGACAGTGATGGGGCTGAGACAGAGACAGTGATGGGGCTGAGACAGGGACTTTGATGGGGCTGAGACAGGGACTGTGATGGGGCTGAGACAGGGTCAGTGATGGGGCTGAGACAGGGACAGTGATGGGGCTGAGACAGGGACAGTGATGGGACTGAGACAGGGACTGTGATGGGGCTGAGACAGAGACTGTGATGGGGCTGAGACAGGGACTGTGATGGGGCTGAGACAGGGACTGTGAAGGGGCTGAGACAGAGACAGTGATGGGGCTGAGACAGGGACTGTGATGGGGCTGAGACAGAGACAGTGATGGGGCTGAGACAGAGACAGTGATGGGGCTGAGACAGGGACTGTGATGGGGCTGAGACAGGAACAGTGATGGGGCTGAGACAGGGTCAGTGATGGGGCTGAGACAGAGACTGTGATGGGGCTGAGACAGAGACAGTGATGGGGCTGAGACAGAGACAGTGATGGGGCTGAGACAGAGACAGTGATGGGGCTGAGACAGGGTCAGTGATGGGACTGAGACAGGGACTGTGATGGGACTGAGACAGGGACTGTGATGGGGCTGAGACAGGGAGAGTGATGGGGCTGAGACAGAGACAGTGATGGGGCTGAGACAGGGAAAGTGATGGGGCTGAGACAGAGACAGTGATGTGGCTGAGACAGGGACAGTGATGGGGCTGAGACAGAGACAGTGATGGGGCTGAGACAGGGACAGTGATGGGGCTGAGACAGGGTCAGTGATGGGGCTGAGACAGGGTCAGTGATGGGACTGAGACAGGGACTGTGATGGGGCTGAGACAGGGACTGTGATGGGGCTGAGACAGGGACTGTGATGGGACTGAGACAGGGACTGTGATGGGGCTGAGACAGTTGGAATGCACGGTTCCCCCCTCAGAAGGCTGCAGCTCAGTCACTCAGCCGGGCAGGCACAATATTTACTGGGAAAACCCTTACATATTGGGACTACTTGAATCACAGGCAAGAAAGTTACAAAAAGTTCTGTTCCTACCTGTCAAAAGAATGAGTTGAAAAACAACACAGCACACAGGAGGGATTGAAACTGCCGATATCAGCAACGTGCTGAGTGATCCACAATCTGCCAATCACAAGAAACCGTTAGCAGATAGTCAGTGAGTTGAACTTATGCCAAAATATCCACACTCCAATATACACACACTCCAATATACCCACACTCCAATATACCCACACTCCAATATACCCACACTCCAATATACCCACACTCCAATATACCCACACTCCAATATACCCACACTCCGATATACCCACACTCCGATATACCCACACGCCGATATACCCACACTCCGATATACCCACACTCCAATATACCCACACTCCAATATACCCACACTCCGATATACCCACACTCCGATATACCCACACTCTAATATACCCACACTCCAATATACCCGCACTCCAATATACCCCCACTCTATTATACCCGCACTCCGACATACCCGCACTCCGACATACCCACACTCCAATATACCCGCACTCCGATATACCCGCACTCCAATATACCCACACTTCAATATACCCACACTCCAATATACCCACACTCCAATATACCCACACTCCAATATACCCACACTCCAATATACCCACACTCCAATATACCCACACTCCGATATACCCACACACCAATATACCCACAATCCAATATACCCACACTCCAATATACCTACACTCCAATATACCCACACTCCGATATACCCACACTCCGATATACCCACACTCCGATATACCCACACTCCGAAATACCCACACTCCAATATACCCACAATCCAATATAGCCACACTCCAATATAGCCACACTCCAATATATCCACACTCCGATATACCCACACTCCAATATACCCTCACTCCAAAATACCCACACTCCAATATACCCACACTCCAATATACCCACACTCTGATATACCCACACTCCGATATACCCACACTCCAATATACCCACACTCCAATATACCCACACTCCAATATACCCACACTCCGATATACCCACACTACGATATAGCCACACTCTAATATACCCACACTCCAATATACCCACACTCCAATATACCCACACTCTAATATACTCACACTCCAATATACCCACACTCCAATATACCCACACTCCAGTATACCCACACTCCAATATACCCACACTCCAATATACCCACACTCCGATATACCCACACTCCGATATACCCACACTCCAATATACCCACACTCCAATATACCCACACTCCAATATACCCACACTCCGATATACCCACACTCTGATATACCCACACTCCGATATACCCACACTCCAATATACCCACACTCCAATATACCCACACTCCAATATACCCACACTCCAATATACCCACACTGCGATATACCCACACTCTAATATACCCACACTCCAATATACCCACACTCCAATATACCGACACTCTAATATACTAACACTCCAATATACCCACACTCCAATATACCCACACTCCAATATATCCACACCTCAACATACCCACACTCCAATATACCCACACTCCAATATACCCACACACCAATATACCCACACTCCAATATACCCACACTCCAATATACCCACACTCCAATATATCCACACTCCAATGTACCCACACTCCAATATACCCACACACCAATATAACCACACTCCGATATACCCACACTCTAATATACCCACACTCCAATATACCCACACTCCAATATACCCACACTCCAATATACCCACACTCCAATATACCCACACTCCAATATACCCACACTCTAATATACCCACACTCTAATATACCCACACTCCAATATACCCACACTCCAATATACCCACACTCCGATATACCCACACTCTAATATACCCACACTCCAATATACCCACACTCCAATATACCCATACTCCAATATACTCACACTCCAATATACCCACACTCCCATATACCCACACTCCAATATACCCACACCTCAACATACCCACACTCCAATATACCCACACTCCAATATACCCACACACCAATATACCCACACTCCAATATACCCACACTCCAATATACCCACACTCCAATATATCCACACTCCAATGTACCCACACTCCAATATACCCACACACCAATATACCCACACTCCGATATACCCACACTCTAATATACCCACACACCAATATACCCACACTCCAATATACCCACACTCCAATATACCCACACTCCAATATACCCACACTCCAATATACCCACACTCCGATATACCCGCACTCTAATATACCCACACTCTAATATATCCACACTCCAATATATCCACACTCCAATATACCCACACTCTAATATACACACACTCCAATATACCCACACTCCAATATACCCACACTCCAATATACCCACACTCCAATATACCCACACTTCAATATACCCACACTCCAATATACCCACACTCCAATATACCCACACTCCAATATACCCACACTCCAATATACCCACACTCCGATATACCCACACTCTAATATACCCACACTCCAATATACCCACACTCCAATATACCCACACTCTAATATACCCACACTCCAATATACCCACACTCCAATATACCCACAATCTAATATACCCACACTCCAATATACCCACACTCCGATATACCCACACTCCGATATACCCACACTCCGATATACCCACACTCTAATATACCCACACTCCAATATACCCACACTCCAATATACCCACAATCTAATATACCCACACTCCAATATACCCACACTCCAATATACCCACACTCCGATATACCCACACTCCGATATACCCACACTCTAATATACCCACACTCCAATATACCCGCACTCCAATATACCCCCACTCCAATATACCCGCACTCCGACATACCCGCACTCCGACATACCCACACTCCAATATACCCGCACTCCGATATACCCGCACTCCAATATACCCACACTTCAATATACCCACACTCCAATATACCCACACTCCAATATACCCACACTCCAATATACCCACACTCCAATATACCCACACTCCAATATACCCACACTCCGATATACCCACACACCAATATACCCACAATCCAATATACCCACACTCCAATATACCTACACTCCAATATACCCACACTCCGATATACCCACACTCCGATATACCCACACTCCGATATACCCACACTCCGAAATACCCACACTCCAATATACCCACAATCCAATATAGCCACACTCCAATATAGCCACACTCCAATATATCCACACTCCGATATACCCACACTCCAATATACCCTCACTCCAAAATACCCACACTCCAATATACCCACACTCCAATATACCCACACTCTGATATACCCACACTCCGATATACCCACACTCCAATATACCCACACTCCAATATACCCACACTCCAATATACCCACACTCCGATATACCCACACTACGATATAGCCACACTCTAATATACCCACACTCCAATATACCCACACTCCAATATACCCACACTCTAATATACTCACACTCCAATATACCCACACTCCAATATACCCACACTCCAGTATACCCACACTCCAATATACCCACACTCCAATATACCCACACTCCGATATACCCACACTCCGATATACCCACACTCCAATATACCCACACTCCAATATACCCACACTCCAATATACCCACACTCCGATATACCCACACTCTGATATACCCACACTCCGATATACCCACACTCCAATATACCCACACTCCAATATACCCACACTCCAATATACCCACACTCCAATATACCCACACTGCGATATACCCACACTCTAATATACCCACACTCCAATATACCCACACTCCAATATACCGACACTCTAATATACTAACACTCCAATATACCCACACTCCAATATACCCACACTCCAATATATCCACACCTCAACATACCCACACTCCAATATACCCACACTCCAATATACCCACACACCAATATACCCACACTCCAATATACCCACACTCCAATATACCCACACTCCAATATATCCACACTCCAATGTACCCACACTCCAATATACCCACACACCAATATAACCACACTCCGATATACCCACACTCTAATATACCCACACTCCAATATACCCACACTCCAATATACCCACACTCCAATATACCCACACTCCAATATACCCACACTCCAATATACCCACACTCTAATATACCCACACTCTAATATACCCACACTCCAATATACCCACACTCCAATATACCCACACTCCGATATACCCACACTCTAATATACCCACACTCCAATATACCCACACTCCAATATACCCATACTCCAATATACTCACACTCCAATATACCCACACTCCCATATACCCACACTCCAATATACCCACACCTCAACATACCCACACTCCAATATACCCACACTCCAATATACCCACACACCAATATACCCACACTCCAATATACCCACACTCCAATATACCCACACTCCAATATATCCACACTCCAATGTACCCACACTCCAATATACCCACACACCAATATACCCACACTCCGATATACCCACACTCTAATATACCCACACACCAATATACCCACACTCCAATATACCCACACTCCAATATACCCACACTCCAATATACCCACACTCCAATATACCCACACTCCGATATACCCGCACTCTAATATACCCACACTCTAATATATCCACACTCCAATATATCCACACTCCAATATACCCACACTCTAATATACACACACTCCAATATACCCACACTCCAATATACCCACACTCCAATATACCCACACTCCAATATACCCACACTTCAATATACCCACACTCCAATATACCCACACTCCAATATACCCACACTCCAATATACCCACACTCCAATATACCCACACTCCGATATACCCACACTCTAATATACCCACACTCCAATATACCCACACTCCAATATACCCACACTCTAATATACCCACACTCCAATATACCCACACTCCAATATACCCACAATCTAATATACCCACACTCCAATATACCCACACTCCGATATACCCACACTCCAACATACCCACACTCTAATATACCCACACCCCAATATACCCACACTCCAATATACCCACACTCTAATATACCCACACTCCAATATACCCACACTCCAATATACCCACACTCCAATATACCCACACTCTAATATACCCACACTCCAATATACCCACACTCCAATATACCGACACTCTAATATACGCACACTCCAATATACCCACACACCAATATACCCACACTCCAATATACCCACACTCCAATATTCCCACACTCCAATATACCCACACTCAATATACCCACACTCCAATATACCCACCCTCCAATATACCCACACTCAAATATACCCACACTCCACTATACCCACACTCCAATATACCCACACGCCAATATACCCACACACCAATAATCCCACACCCCAATATACCCACACTCCGATATACCCACACTCCAATATACCCACACTCCAATATACCCACACTCCAATATACACACACTCCAATATACCCACACTCCAATATACCCACACTCCGATATACCCACACTCCGATATACCCACACTCCGATATACCCACACTCCGATATACCCACACTCCGATATACCCACACTCCGATATACCCACACTCCGATATACCCACACTCCAATATACCCACACTCCGATATACCCACACTCCGATATACCCACACTCCGATATACCCACACTCCGATATACCCACACTCTAATATACCCACACTCCAATATACCCGCACTCCAATATACCCACACTCCAATATACCCGCACTCTGATATACCCGCACTCCGATATAACCACACTCCGACATACCCACACTCCAATATACCCCCACTCCAATACACCCACACTCCAATATACCCTCACTCCCATATACCACACTCCAATATACCCACACTCCAATATACCCACACTCCAATATACCCGCACTCCAATATACCCACACTCCAATATACCCACACTACAATATACCCACACTCCAATATACCCACACTCCAATATACCCACACTCCGAGATACCCACACTCCGATATACCCGCACACCAATATACCCACAATCCAATATACCCACACTCCGATATACCCACACTCCGATATACCCACACTCCAATATACCCACACTCCAATATACCCACACTCCAATATACCAGCACTCCAATATACCCACACTCCGATGTACCCACACTCCGATATACCCACACTCCAATATACCCACACTCCAATATACCCACACTCCAATATGCCCACACTCCAATATACCCACACTACGATATACCCACACTCTAATATACCCACACTCCAATATATCCACACTCCAACATACCCACACTCTAATATACCCACACTCGAATATACCCACACTCCAATATACCCACACTCCAAAATACCCACACTCCAATATACCCACACTCCAATATGCCCACACTCCAATATACCCACACTCTAATATACCCACACTCCAATATACCCACACTCCAATATAACCACACTCTAAAATATCCACACTCCAATATACCCACACTCCAATATACCCACACTCCAATATACCCACACTCCAATATACCCACACTCCAATATACCCACACTCCAATATACCCACAGTCTAATATACCCACCCTCCAATATACCCACACTCCAATATACCCACACTCTAATATACCCACACTCCAATATACCCACACGCCAATATACCCGCACTCTAATATACTCACGCTCAAATGTACCCACACACCAATACACCCACACTCCAATATACCCACACTCCAATATAGCCACACTCCAATATACCAACACTCCAATATAGCCACACTCCAATATACCCACACTCCAATATACCCACACTCCAATATACCCACACTCCACTATACCCAAACTCCAATGTACACACACTCCAATATACCCACACTCTAATATACCCACACTCCAATATACCCACACTCCAATATACCCACACTCCAATACACCCACACTCCAATATACCCACACTCTAATATACCCACACTCCAATATACCCACACTCTGATATACCCACACGCCAATATACCCACACGCCAATATACCCACACTCCAACATACCCACACTCTAATATACCCACACTCCACTATACCCAAACTCCAATCTACCCACACTCCAATATACCCACACTCTAATATACCCACACTCCAATATACACACACTCCAATATACCCGCACTCCAATATACCCACACACCAATATACCCACACTCCAATATACCCACACTCCAATATACCCACACTCCAATATACCCACACTCCAATATACCCACACACCAATATACCCACACACCAATATACCCACACTACAATTTACCCACGCAGCAATATACCCACACTCCAATATATCCACACTCCAATATATCCACACTCCAATATACCCACACACCAATATACCCACACTCCAATATACCCACACTCCGATATACCCACACTCCAATATACCCACACTCCAATATACCCACACTCCAATATACCCACACTCTAATATACCCACACTCCAATATACCCACACTCCAATATACCCACACTCTAATATACCACACTCCAATATACCCACACACCAATATACCCACACTCCAATATACCCACACTCCAATTTACCCACACACCAATATACCCACACTGCAATATACCGACACTCCAATATACCCACACACCAATATACCCACACTCCAATATAACCACACTCCAATATCCCCACTCTCCAATATACCCACACAGCAATATACCCACACTCCAATATACCCACACACCAATATACCCACACTCCAATATACCCATACACCGATATACCCACACTCCAATATACCCACACTCCAATATACCCACACTCCAATATTCCCACATGCCAATATACCCACACTCCAATATACCTACACTCCAATATAACCACGCTCCAATATACCCACGCTCCAATATACCCACGCTCCAATATACCCACGCTCCAATATACCCACACTCCAATATACCCACACTCCAATATACCCAAACTCCAATATACCCACACTCCAATATACCCACACTCCAATATACCCACACTCCAATATACCCACACTCCAATATACCCACACTCCAATATACCCACACGCCAATATACCCACACTCCAATATACCCACACTCCGATATTCCCACACTCCGATATTCCCACACTCTGATATACCCACACTTCGATATACCCACACTCCAATATACCCACACTCCAATATGCCCACACTCCAATATACCCGCACTCCAATATACCCACACTCCAATATACCCGCGCTCCGCTATACCCGCACTCCGATATAACCACACTCCGATATACCCACACTCCGATATACCCACACTCCAACATACGCACACTCTAATATACCCACACCCCAATATACCCACACTCCAATATACCCACACTCTAATATACCCACACTCCAATATACCCACACTCCAATATACCCACACTCTAATATACCCACACTCCAGTATACCCACACTCCAATATACCCACGCTCTAATATACCCACACACCAATATACCCACACACCAATATACCCACACTCCAATATACCCACACTCCAATATACCCACACTCCCATATGCACACACTCCAATATGCCCACACTCCAATATACCCACACTCCAATATACTCACACTCCAATATACCCACACTCCGATATACCCACACTCCAATATACCCACACTCCAACATACCCACACGCCAATCTAAGCACACTCCTATATACCCGCACTCCAATATACCCACACACCAATATACCCACACTCCAATATACCCACTCTCCAATATACCCACACTCCAATATACCCACACTCCAATATACCCACACTCCAATATACCCACACACCAATATACCCACACTCCAATATACCCACACACCAATATACCCACACTCCAATATACCCACACTCCAATATACCCACACTCCAATATACCCACACTCCAATATACCCACACTCCAATATACACACACTCTAATATACCCACACTCCAATATACCCACACTCCGATTTACCCACACTCCAATATACCCGCACTCCAATATACCCACACTCTAATATACCCACCCTCCAACATACCCACACTCCAATATACCCACACTCTAATATACCCACACTCCAATATACCCACACTCCAATATACCCACACTCTAATATACCACACTCCAATATACCCACACAACAATATACCCACACTCCAATATACCCACACACCAATATACCCACACTACAATATACCGACATTCCAATATACCCACACTCCAATATACCCACACTCAAATATACCCACACTCCAATATACCCACACTCCAATATACCCACACAGCAATATACCCACACTCCAATATGCCCACACACCAATATACCCATGCTCCAATATACCCACACTCCAATATACCCACACTCCAATATAGCCCCACACTCCAATATACCGACACTCCAATAAACCCACACTCCAATATACCCACACTCCAATATACCCACACTCCAATATACCCACACTCCAACATACCCACACTCCGATATGCCCACACTCCAATATACCCACACTCCAATATACCCACACTCCAATATACCCACACGCCAATATACCAACACTCCAATATACCCACACTCCAATATACCCACGCTCCAATATACCCACGGTCCAATATACCCACACTCCAATATACCCACACTCCAATATACCCACACTCCAATATACCCACACTCCAATATACCCACACTCCAATATACCCAAACTCCAATATACCCACACTCCAATATACCCACACTCCAATATACCCACACTCCAATATACCCACACTCCAATATACCCACACTCCAACATACCCACACCCCAATATAACCACACTCCGATATACCCACACTCTAATATACCCACACTCCAATATACCCACACGCCAATATACCCACACTCCAATATGCCCACACTCCAATATACATACACTCCAATATACCCACACTCCAATATACCGACACTCTAATATACCCACACTCCAATATACCCACACTCCAATATGCCCACACGCCAATATACCCACACTCCGATATACCCGCACTCTAATATACCCACACTCCAATATACCCACACTCCAATATACAAACACTCCGATATACCCACACTCTAATATACCCACACTCCAATATACCCACACTCCAATATACCCACACTCTAATATACCCACACTCCAATATACCCACACTCCAATATACCCGCACTCCAATATACCCACACTCCAATATACCCACACTCCAATATACCCACACTCCAATATATCCACACTCCAATATATCCACACTCCAATATACCCACATTCCAATATACACACTCACCAATATACCCACACTCCAATATACACACACTCCAATATACCCACACCCCAATATACCCACACTCCAATATACCCACACTCCAATATACCCACACTCCAATATACCCACACTCCACTATACCCAAACTCCAATATACACACACTCCAACATACACACACTTTAATATACCCACACTCCAATATGCCTACACTCCAATATACCCACACCCCAATATACCCACACTCCAAAAAACCCACATTCCAATATACCCACACTCCGATATACCCACACGCCAATATACCCACACGCCAATATACCCACACGCCAATATACCCACACTCCAACATACCCACACTCCAATATACCCACACTCCAATATACCCACACTCCAATATACCCACACTCCAATATACCCAGACTCCAATATACCCACACTCCAATATACACACACTCTAATATACCCACACTCCGATTTACCCACACTCCAATATACCCGCACTCCAATATACCCACACTCTAATATACCCACCCTCCAACATACCCACACTCCAATATACCCACACTCTAATATACCCACACTCCAATATACCCACACTCCAATATACCCACACTCTAATATACCACACTCCAATATACCCACACAACAATATACCCACACTCCAATATACCCACACACCAATATACCCACACTACAATATACCGACATTCCAATATTCCCACACTCCAATATACCCACACTCAAATATACCCACACTCCAATATACCCACACTCCAATATACCCAGACAGCAATATACCCACACTCCAATATGCCCACACACCAATATACCCACGCTCCAATATACCCACACTCCAATATACCCACACTCCAATATAGCCCCACACTCCAATATACCGACACTCCAATAAACCCACACTCCAATATACCCACACTCCAATATACCCACACTCCAATATACCCACACTCCAACATACCCACACTCCGATATGCCCACACTCCAATATACCCACACTCCAATATACCCACACTCCAATATACCCACACGCCAATATACCAACACTCCAATATACCCACACTCCAATATACCCACGCTCCAATATACCCACGGTCCAATATACCCACACTCCAATATACCCACACTCCAATATACCCACACTCCAATATACCCACACTCCAATATACCCACACTCCAATATACCCAAACTCCAATATACCCACACTCCAATATACCCACACTCCAATATACCCACACTCCAATACACCCACACTCCAATATACCCACACTCCAACATACCCACACCCCAATATAACCACACTCCGATATACCCACACTCTAATATACCCACACTCCAATATACCCACACGCCAATATACCCACACTCCAATATGCCCACACTCCAATATACATACACTCCAATATACCCACACTCCAATATACCGACACTCTAATATACCCACACTCCAATATACCCACACTCCAATATGCCCACACGCCAATATACCCACACTCCGATATACCCGCACTCTAATATACCCACACTCCAATATACCCACACTCCAATATACAAACACTCCGATATACCCACACTCTAATATACCCACACTCCAATATACCCACACTCCAATATACCCACACTCTAATATACCCACACTCCAATATACCCACACTCCAATATACCCGCACTCCAATATACCCACACTCCAATATATCCACACTCCAATATACCCACACTCCAATATACCCACACTCCAATATATCCACACTCCAATATATCCACACTCCAATATACCCACACTCCAATATACACACTCACCAATATACCCACACTCCAATATACACACACTCCAATATACCCACACCCCAATATACCCACACTCCAATATACCCACACTCCAATATACCCACACTCCAATATACCCACACTCCACTATACCCAAACTCCAATATACACACACTCCAACATACACACACTTTAATATACCCACACTCCAATATGCCTACACGCCAATATACCCACACCCCAATATACCCACACTCCAAAAAACCCACACTCCAATATACCCACACTCCAATATACCCACACTCCACTATACCCAAACTCCAATATACACACAGTCCAATATACACACACTCTAATATACCCACACTCCAATATACCAACACTCCAATATACTCACACTCCAATACACCCACACTCTAATATACCCACATTCCAATATACCCACACGCCAATATACCCACACTCCAACATACCCACACTCCAATATACCCACACTCCAATATACCCACACTCCAATATACCCACACACCAATATGCCCACACTCCAATATACCCACGCAGCAATATACCCACACTCCAATATATCCACACTCCAATATATCCACACTCCAATATACCCACACACCAATATACCCACGCTCCAATATACCCACACTCCGATATACCCACACTCCAATATACCCACACTCCAATATACCCACACTCCAATATACCCACACTCTAATATACCCACCCCCCAACATACCCACACTCCAATATACCCACACTCTAATATACCCACACTCCAATATACCCACACTCCAATATACCCACACTCTAATATACCACACTCCAATATACCCACACTCCAATATACCCACACTCCAATATACCCACACTCCAATTTACCCAAACACCAATATACCCTCACTGCAATATACCGACACTCCAATATACCCACACTCCAATATACCCACACTCCAATATACCCGCACTCCAATATACCCACACTCCAATATACCCACACTCCGATATACCCACACTCCGATATACCCACACTCCGATATACCCACACTCCAATATACCCACACTCCAATATACCCACATGCCAGTATACCCACACTCCAATATACCTACACTCCAATATAACCACGCTCCAATATACCCACGCTCCAATATACCCACACTCCAATATACCCACACTCCAATATACCCACACTCCAATATACCCACAGTCCAATATCCCCAAACTCCAATATAGCCACACTCCAATATACCCACACTCCAATATACCCACACTCCAATATACCCACACTCCAATATGCCCACACTCCAATATACCCACACTCCAATATACCCAAACTCCAATATACCCACACTCCAATATACCCACACTCCAATTTACCCATACTCCAATATACCCACACTCCAATATACATACACTCCAATATACCCACACTCCAATATACCCACACTCTAATATAACCACAGTCCAATATACCCACACTCCAATATACCCACACGCCAATATACCCACACTCCGATATACCCGCACTCTAATATACCCACACTCCAATATACCCACACTCCAATATACAAACACTCCGATATACCCACACTCTAATATACCCACACTCCAATATACCCACACTCCAATATACGCACACTCTAATATACCCACACTCCAATATACACACACTCCAATTTACCCACACTCTAATATACCCACATTCCAATATACCCACACGCCAATATACCCACACTCCAATATATTCACACTCCAATATACCCACACTCCAATATACCGACACTCCAATATACACACTCACCAATATACCCACACTCCAATATACCCACACTCCAATATACCCACACCCCAATATAGCCACACTCCAATATACCCACACTCCAATATACCGACACTCCAATATACCCACACTCCAATATACCCACACTCCAATATACACACACCCCGATATACCCACACTCTAATATACCCACACCCAAATATACCCACATTCCAATATACCCACACGCAAATATACCCACACGCCAATATATCCACACTCCAATATACCCACACTCCAATATACCCACACTCCAATATACCCACACTCCAATATATCCACTCTTCAATATACCCACACTCCAATATACCCACACTCCAATACACCCACACTCCAATATACCCAAACTCCAATATAGCCACACTCCAATATACCCACACACCAATATAGCCACACTCCAATATACCCACACTCCAATATACCCACACTCCAATATACCCACACTCCAATATACCCACACTCTAATATAGACACACTCCAATATACCCACACGCAAATATACCCACACTCTAATATACCCACACTCCAATATACCCACACTCCAATATACCCACACTCCAATATACACACACTCCAATATACCCACACTCCAATATACCCACACGCCAATATACCCACTCTCCAATATACCCACACTCCAATATACCCACACTCCGATAAACCCACACTCCAACATACGCACACTCTAATATACCCACAGCCCAATATACCCACACACCAATATACCCACACTCCAATATACCCACACTCCAATATAACCACACTCTAATATACCCACACTCCAGTATACCCACACTCCAATATACCAACGCTCTAATATACCCACATACCAATATACCCACACACCAATATACCCACACTCCAATATACCCACACTCCAATATACACACACTCCAATACACTCACACTCCAATATACCCACACTCCATTATACCCACACTCCGATATACCCACACTCCAATATACCCACACTCCAATATACCCACACGCCAATATAACCACACTCCAATATACCCGCACTCCAATATACCCACACACCAATATACCCACACTCCAATATACCCACACTGCAATATACCCACACTCCAATATACCCACACTCCAATATACCCACACTCCAATACACCCACACACCAATATACCCACACTCCAATATACCCACACACCAATATACCCACACTCCAATATACCCACACTCCAATATACCCACACTCCAATATACCCACACTCCAATATACCCACACTCCAATATACCCACACTCCAATATACACACACTCTAATATACCCACACTCCAATATACCCACACTCCGATTTACCCACACTCCAATATACCCACACTCCAATATACCCACACTCTAATATACCCACCCTCCAACATACCCACACTCCAATATACCCACACTCTAATATACCCACACTCCAATATACCCACACTCAAATATACCCACACTCTAATATACCACACTCCAATATACCCACACAACAATATACCCTCACTCCAATATACCCACACACCAATATACCCACACTACAATATACCGACATTCCAATATACCCACACTCCAATATACCCACACTCAAATATACCCACACTCCAATATACCCACGCTCCAATATACCCACACAGCAATATACCCACACTCCAATATGCCCACACACCAATATACCCACGCTCCAATATACCCACACTCCAATATACCCACACTCCAATATAGCCCCACACTCCAATATACCCACACTCCAATAAACCCACACTCCAATATACCCACACTCCAATATACCCACACTCCAATATACCCACACTCCAACATACCCACACTCCGATATGCCCACACTCCAATATACCCACACTCCAATATACCCACACTCCAATATACCCACACGCCAATATACCAACACTCCAATATACCCACACTCCAATATACCCACGCTCCAATATACCCACGGTCCAATATACCCACACTCCAATATACCCACACTCCAATATACCCACACTCCAATATACCCACACTCCAACATACCCACACTCCAATATACCCAAACTCCAATATACCCACACTCCAATATACCCACACTCCAATATACCCACACTCCAATATACCCACACTCCAATATACCCACACTCCAACATACCCACACCCCAATATAACCACACTCCGATATACCCACACTCTAATATACCCACACTCCAATATACCCACACGCCAATATACCCACACTCCAATATGCCCACACTCCAATATACATACACTCCAATATACCCACACTCCAATATACCGACACTCTAATATACCCACACTCCAATATACCCACACTCCAATATGCCCACACGCCAATATACCCACACTCCGATATACCCGCACTCTAATATACCCACACTCCAATATACCCACACTCCAATATACAAACACTCCGATATACCCACACTCTAATATACCCACACTCCAATATACCCACACTCCAATATACCCACACTCTAATATACCCACACTCCAATATACCCACACTCCAATATACCCGCACTCCAATATACCCACACTCCAATATACCCACACTCCAATATACCCACACTCCAATATACCCACACTCCAATATATCCACACTCCAATATATCCACACTCCAATATACCCACACTCCAATATACACACTCACCAATATACCCACACTCCAATATACACACACTCCAATATACCCACACCCCAATATACCCACACTCCAATATACCCACACTCCAATATACCCACACTCCAATATACCCACACTCCACTATACCCAAACTCCAATATACACACACTCCAACATACACACACTTTAATATACCCACACTCCAATATGCCTACACTCCAATATACCCACACCCCAATATACCCACACTCCAAAAAACCCACACTCCAATATACCCACACTCCAATATACCCACACTCCACTATACCCAAACTCCAATATACATACACTCCAATATACACACACTCTAATATACCCACACTCCAATATACCAACACTCCAATATACTCACACTCCAATACACCCACACTCTAATATACCCACATTCCAATATACCCACACTCCGATATACCCACACGCCAATATACCCACACGCCAATATACCCACACGCCAATATACCCACACTCCAATATACCCACACTCCAATATACCCACACTCCAATATACCCACACACCAATATGCCCACACTCCAATATACCCACGCAGCAATATACACACACTCCAATATATCCACACTCCAATATATCCACACTCCAATATACCCACACACCAATATACCCACACTCCAATATACCCACACTCCGATATACCCACACTCCAGTATACCCACACTCCAATATACCCACACTCCAATATACCCACACTCTAATATACCCACCCCCCAACATACCCACACTCCAATATACCCGCACTCTAATATACCCACACTCCAATAGACCCACACTCCAATATACCCACACTCTAATATACCACACTCCAATATACCCACACTCCAATATAGCCACACTCCAATATACCCACACTCCAATTTACCCAAACACCAATATACCCTCACTGCAATATACCGACACTCCAATATACCCACACTCCAATATACCCACACTCCAATATACCCGCACTCCAATATACCCACACTCCAATATACCCACACTCCGATATACCCACACTCCGATATACCCACACTCCAATATACCCACACTCCAATATACCCACACTCCAATATACCCACATGCCAGTATACCCACACTCCAATATACCTACACTCCAATATAACCACGCTCCAATATACCCACGCTCCAATATACCCACACTCCAATATACCCACACTCCAATATACCCACACTCCAATATACCCACAGTCCAATATCCCCAAACTCCAATATAGCCACACTCCAATATACCCACACTCCAATATACCCACACTCCAATATACCCACACTCCAATATGCCCACACTCCAATATACCCACACTCCAATATACCCAAACTCCAATATACCCACACTCCAATATACCCACACTCCATTATACCCACACTCCAATATACATACACTCCAATATACCCACACTCCAATATACCCACACTCTAATATACCCACAGTCCAATATACCCACACTCCAATATACCCACACGCCAATATACCCACACTCCGATATACCCGCACTCTGATATACCCACACTCCAATATACCCACACTCCAATATACAAACACTCCGATATACCCACACTCTAATATACCCACACTCCAATATACCCACACTCCAATATACGCACACTCTAATATACCCACACTCCAATATACACACACTCCAATTTACCCACACTCTAATATACCCACATTCCAATATACCCACACGCCAATATACCCACACTCCAATATATTCACACTCCAATATACCCACCGTCCAATATACCGACACTCCAATATACACACTCACCAATATACCCACACTCCAATATACCCACACTCCAATATACCCACACCCCAATATAGCCACACTCCAATATACCCACACTCCAATATACCGACACTCCAATATACCCACACTCCAATATACCCACACTCCAATATACACACACCCCGATATACCCACACTCTAATATACCCACACCCAAATATACCCACATTCCAATATACCCACACGTAAATATACCCACACGCCAATATATCCACACTCCAATATACCCACACTCCAATATACCCACACTCCAATATACCCACACTCCAATATATCCACTCTTCAATATACCCACACTCCAATATACCCACACTCCAATACACCCACACTCCAATATACCCAAACTCCAATATAGCCACACTCCAATATACCCACACACCAATATAGCCACACTCCAATATACCCACACTCCAATATACCCACACTCCAATATACCCACACTCCAATATACCCACACTCTAATATAGACACACTCCAATATACCCACACTCCAATATACCCACACTCCAATATACACACACTCCAATATACCCACACTCCAATATACCCACACGCCAATATACCCACTCTCCAATATACCCACACTCCAATATACCCACACTCCAATATACCCACACTCCGAATTTCCCACACTCCAACATACGCACACTCTAATATACCCACACCCCAATATACCCACACTCCAATATACCCACACTCTAATATACCCACACTCCAATATACCCACACTCCAATATACCCACACTCTAATATACCCACACTCCAGTATACCCACACTCCAATATACCAACGCTCTAATATACCCACATACCAATATACCCACACACCAATATACCCACACTCCAATATAGCCACACTCCAATATACACACACTCCAATATACTCACACTCCAATATACCCACACTCCATTATACCCACACTCCGATATACCCACACTCCAATATACCCACACTCCAATATACCCACACGCCAATATAACCACACTCCAATATAACCGCACTCCAATATACCCACACACCAATATACCCACACTCCAATATACCCACACTGCAATATACCCACACTCCAATATACCCACACTCCAATATACCCACACTCCAATACACCCACACACCAATATACCCACACTCCAATATACCCACACACCAATATACCCACACTCCAATATACCCACACTCCAATATACCCACACTCCAATATACCCACACTCCAATATACCCACACTCCAATATACCCACACTCCAATATACACACACTCTAATATACCCACACTCCAATATACCCGCACTCCGATATACCCACACTCCAATATACCCACACTCTAATATACCCACCCTCCAACATACCCACACTCCAATATACCCACACTCTAATATACCCACACTCTAATATACCCACACTCCAATATACCCACACTCTAATATACCACACTCCAATATACCCACACCCCAATATACCCACACTCCAATATACCCACACTCCAATGTACTCACACACCAATATACCCACACTGCAATATACCGACACTCCAATATACCCACACTCCAATATACCCACACTCAAATATACCCACACTCCAATATACCCACACTCCAATATACCCACACAGCAATATACCCACACTCCAATATGCCCACACACCAATATACCCACACTCCAATATACCCACACTCCAATATACCCACACTCCAATATACCCACACTCCAATATACCCACACTCCAATATACCCACACTCCAATATACGCACACTCCAATATACCCACACTCCAATATACCCACACTCCAATATACCCACACTCCGATATGCCCACACTCCAATATACCCACACTCCAATATACCCACACTCCAATATACCCACACGCCAATATACCCACACTCCAATATACCCACACTCCAATATACCCACACTCCAATATACCCACACTCCTATATACCCACACTCCAATATACCCACACTCCAATATACCCAAACTCCAATATACCCACACTCCAATATACCCACACTCCAATATACCCACACTCCAATATACCCACACTCCAACATACCCACACCCTAATATACCCACACTCCGATATACCCACACTCTAATATACCCAAACTTCAATATACCCACACGCCAATATACCCACACTTCAATATACCCACACTCCAATATACATACACTCCAATATACCCACACTCCAATATACCCACACTCTAATATACCCACACTCCAATATACCCACACTCCAATATACCCACACGCCAATATACCCACACTCCGATATACCCGCACTCTAATATACCCACACTCCAATATACCCACACTCCAATATACAAACACTCCGATATACCCACACTCTAATATACCCACACTCCAATATACCCACACTCCAATATACGCACACTCTAATATACCCACACTCCAATATACACACACTCCAATTTACCCACACTCTAATATACCCACATTCCAATATACCCACACGCCAATATACCCACACTCCAATATATTCACACTCCAATATACCCACACTCCAATATACCGACACTCCAATATACACACTCACCAATATACCCACACTCCAATATACCCACACTCCAATATACCCACACCCCAATATAGCCACACTCCAATATACCCACACTCCAATATACCGACACTCCAATATACCCACACTCCAATATACCCACACTCCAATATACACACACCCCGATACACCCACACTCTAATATACCCACACCCAAATATACCCACATTCCAATATACCCACACTCCAATATACCCACACTCCAATATACCCACACTCCAATATACCCACACTCCAATATACCCACACTCCAATATACCCACACTCTAATATTCCCACCCCCAATATACCCACACTCCAATATACCCACACGCCAATATACCCACACGCAAATATACCCACAAGCCAATATATCCACACTCCAATATACCCACACTCCAATATACCCACACTCCAATATACCCACACTCCAATATATCCACACTTCAATATACCCACACTCCAATATACCCACACTCCAATACACCCACACTCCAATATACCCAAACTCCAATATAGCCACACTCCAATATACCCACACACCAATATAGCCACACTGCAATATACCCACACTCCAATATACCCACACTCCAATATACCCACACTCCAATATACCCACACTCTAATATAGACACACTCCAATATACCCACACGCAAATATACCCACACTCTAATATACCCACACTCCAATATACCCACACTCCAATATACCCACACTCCGATATACACACACTCCAATATACCCACACTCCAATATACCCACACTCCAATATACCCACACGCCAATATACCCACACTCCAATATACCCACACTCCAATATACCCACACTCCAATATACCCACACTCCAATATACCCACACTCCGATATACCCACACTCCAACATACGCACACTCTAATATACCCACACCCCAATATACCCACACTCCAATATACCCACACTCTAATATACCCACACTCCAATATACCCACACTCCAATATACCCACACTCTAATAGACCCACACTCCAGTATACCCACACTCCAATATACCCACGCTCCAATATACCCACACACCAATATACCCACACACCAATATACCCACACTCCAATATACCCACACTCCCATATACACACACTCCAATATGCCCACACTCCAATATACCCACACTCCAATATACACACACTCCAATATACTCACACTCCAATATACCCACACTCCAATATACCCACACTCCGATATACCCACACTCCAATATACCCACACTCCAATATACCCACACGCCAATATAACCACACTCCAATATACCCGCACTCCAATATACCCACACACCAATATACCCACACTCCAATATACCCACACTGCAATATACCCACACTCCAATATACCCACACTCCAATATACCCACACTCCAATACACCCACACACCAATATACCCACACTCCAATATACCCACAGACCAATATACCCACACTCCAATATACCCACACTCCAATAAACCCACACTCCAATATTCCCACACTCCAATATACCCACACTCCAATATACACACACTCTAATATACCCACACTCCAATATACCCACACTCCGATATACCCACACTCCGATATACCCACACTCCAATATACCCACACTCCAATATACCCACACTCTAATATACCCACCCTCCAACATAACCACACTCCAATATACCCACACTCTAATATACCCACACTCCAATATACCCACACTCCAATATACCCAAACTCTAATATACCACACTCCAATATACCCACACCCCAATATACCCACACTCCAATATACCCACACTCCAATGTACCCACACACCAATATATCCACACTGCAATATGCCGACACTCCAATATTCCCACACTCCATTATACCCACACTCAAATATACCCACACTCCAATATACCCACACTCCAATATACCCACACAGCAATATACCCACACACCAATATACCCACACTCTAATATACCCACACTCCAATATACCCACACTCCAATATACGCACACTCTAATATACCCACACTCCAATATACACACACTCCAATTTACCCACACTCTAATATACCCACATTCCAATATACCCACACGCCAATATACCCACACTCCAATATATTCACACTCCAATATACCCACACTCCAATATACCGACACTCCAATATACACACTCACCAATATACCCACACTCCAATATACCCACACTCCAATATACCCACACCCCAATATAGCCACACTCCAATATACCCACTCTCCAATATACCGACACTCCAATATACCCACACTCCAATATACCCACACTCCAATATACACACACCCCGATATACCCACACTCTAATATACCCACACCCAAATATACCCACATTCCAATATACCCACACGCAAATATACCCACACGCCAATATATCCACCCTCCAATATACCCACACTCCAATCTACCCACACTCCAATATACCCACACTCCAATATATCCACTCTTCAATATACCCACACTCCAATATACCCACACTCCAATACACCCACACTCCAATATACCCAAACTCCAATATAGCCACACTCCAATATACCCACACACCAATATAGCCACACTCCAATATACCCACACTCCAATATACCCACACTCCAATATACCCACACTCCAATATACCCACACTCTAATATAGACACACTCCAATATACCCACACTCCAATATACCCACACTCCAATATACACACACTCCAATATACCCACACTCCAATATACCCACACGCCAATATACCCACTCTCCAATATACCCACACTCCAATATACCCACACTCCAATATACCCACACTCCGATATACCCACACTCCAACATACGCACACTCTAATATACCCACACTCCAATATACCCACACTCCAATATACCCACACTCTAATATACCCACACTACAGTATACCCACACTCCAATATACCAACGCTCTAATATACCCACATACCAATATACCCACACACCAATATACCCACACTCCAATATACCCACACTCCAATATACACACACTCCAATATACTCACACTCCAATATACCCACACTCCATTATACCCACACTCCGATATACCCACACTCCAATATACCCACACTCCAATATACCCACACGCCAATATAACCACACTCCAATATACCCGCACTCCAATATACCCACACACCAATATACCCACACTCCAATATACCCACACTGCAATATACCCACACTCCAATATACCCACACTCCAATATACCCACACTCCAATACACCCACACACCAATATACCCACACTCCAATATACCCACACACCAATATACCCACACTCCAATATACCCACACTCCAATATACCCACACTCCAATATACCCACACTCCAATATACCCACACTCCAATATACACACACTCTAATATACCCACACTCCAATATACCCACACTCCGATTTACCCACACTCCAATATACCCACACTCCAATATACCCACACTCTAATATACCCACCCTCCAACATACCCACACTCCAATATACCCACACTCTAATATACCCACACTCCAATATACCCACACTCAAATATACCCACACTCTAATATACCACACTCCAATATACCCACACAACAATATACCCTCACTCCAATATACCCACACACCAATATACCCACACTACAATATACCGACATTCCAATATACCCACACTCCAATATACCCACACTCAAATATACCCACACTCCAATATACCCACACTCCAATATACCCACACAGCAATATACCCACAGTCCAATATGCCCACACACCAATATACCAACGCTCCAATATACCCACACTCCAATATACCCACACTCCAATATAGCCCCACACTCCAATATACCCACACTCCAATAAACCCACACTCCAATATACCCACACTCCAATATACCCACACTCCAATATACCCACACTCCAACATACCCACACTCCGATATGCCCACACTCCAATATACCCACACTCCAATATACCCACACTCCAATATACCGACACGCCAATATACCAACACTCCAATATACCCACACTCCAATATACCCACGCTCCAATATACCCACGGTCCAATATACCCACACTCCAATATACCCACACTCCAATATACCCACACTCCAATATACCCACACTCCAACATACCCACACTCCAATATACCCAAACTCCAATATACCCACACTCCAATATACCCACACTCCAATATACCCACACTCCAATATACCCACACTCCAATATACCCACACTCCAACATACCCACACCCCAATATAACCACACTCCGATATACCCTCACTCTAATATACCCACACTCCAATATACCCACACGCCAATATACCCACACTCCAATATGCCCACACTCCAATAGACATACACTCCAATATACCCACACTCCAATATACCGACACCCTAATATACCCACACTCCAATATACCCACACTCCAATATGCCAACACGCCAATATACCCACACTCCGATATACCCGCACTCTAATATACCCACACTCCAATATACCCACACTCCAATATACAAACACTCCGATATACCCACACTCTAATATACCCACACTCCAATATACCCACACTCCAATATACCCACACTCTAATATACCCACACTCCAATATACCCACACTCCAATATACCCGCACTCCAATATACCCACACTCCAATATACCCACACTCCAATATACCCACACTCCAATATACCCACACTCCAATATATCCACACTCCAATATATCCACACTCCAATATACCCACACTCCAATATACACACTCACCAATATACCCACACTCCAATATACACACACTCCAATATACCCACACCCCAATATACCCACACTCCAATATACCCACACTCCAATATACCCACACTCCAATATACCCACACTCCACTATACCCAAACTCCAATATACACACACTCCAACATACACACACTTTAATATACCCACACTCCAATATGCCTACACTCCAATATACCCACACCCCAATATACCCACACGCCAAAAAACCCACACTCCAATATACCCACACTCCAATATACCCACACTCCACTATACCCAAACTCCAATATACACACACTCCAATATACACACACTCTAATATACCCACACTCCAATATACCAACACTCCAATATACTCACACTCCAATACACCCACACTCTAATATACCCACATTCCAATATACCCACACTCCGATATACCCACACGCCAATATACCCACACGCCAATATACCCACACGCCAATATACCCACACTCCAACATACCCACACTCCAATATACCCACACTCCAATATACCCACACTCCAATATACCCACACACCAATATGCCCACACTCCAATATACCCACGCAGCAATATACACACACTCCAATATATCCACACTCCAATATATCCACACTCCAATATACCCACACACCAATATACCCACACTCCAATATACCCACACTCCGATATACACACACTCCAATATACCCACACTCCAATATACCCACACTCCAATATACCCACACTCTAATATACCCACCCCCCAACATACCCACACTCCAATATACCCACACTCTAATATACCCACACTCCAATAGACCCACACTCCAATATACCCACACTCTAATATACCACACTCCAATATACCCACACTCCAATATACCCACACTCCAATATACCCACACTCCAATTTACCCAAACACCAATATACCCTCACTGCAATATACCGACACTCCAATATACCCACACTCCAATATACCCACACTCCAATATACCCGCACTCCAATATACCCACACTCCAATATACCCACACTCCGATATACCCACACTCCGATATACCCACACTCCAATATACCCACACTCCAATATACCCACACTCCAATATACCCACATGCCAGTATACCCACACTCCAATATACCTACACTCCAATATAACCACGCTCCAATATACCCATGCTCCAATATACCCACACTCCAATATACCCACACTCCAATATACCCACACTCCAATATACCCACAGTCCAATATCCCCAAACTCCAATATAGCCACACTCCAATATACCCACACTCCAATATACCCACACTCCAATATACCCACACTCCAATATGCCCACACTCCAATATACCCACACTCCAATATACCCAAACTCCAATATACCCACACTCCAATATACCCACACTCCAATATACCCACACTCCAATATACCCACACTCCAATATACATACACTCCAATATACCCACACTCCAGTATACCCACACTCTAATATACCCACAGTCCAATATACCCACACTCCAATATACCCACACACCAATATACCCACACTCCGATATACCCGCACTCTAATATACCCACACTCCAATATACCCACACTCCAATATACAAACACTCCGATATACCCACACTCTAATATACCCACACTCCAATATACCCACACTCCAATATTCGCACACTCTAATATACCCACACTCCAATATACACACACTCCAATTTACCCACACTCCAATATACCCACACTCCAATATACCCACACTCCAATATACCCACACTCCAATATACCCACACTCCAATATACCCACACTCCAATATACCCACACTCCTATATACCCACACTCCAATATACCCACACTCCAATATACCCAAACTCCAATATACCCACACTCCAATATACCCACACTCCAATATACCCACACTCCAATATACCCACACTCCAACATACCCACACCCTAATATACCCACACTCCGATATACCCACACTCGAATATACCCAAACTTCAATATACCCACACGCCAATATACCCACACTTCAATATACCCACACTCCAATAAACATACACTCCAATATACCCACACTCCAATATACCCACACTCTAATATACCCACACTCCAATATACCCACACTCCAATATACCCACACGCCAATATACCCACACTCCGATATACCCGCACTCTAATATACCCACACTCCAATATACCCACACTCCAATATACAAACACTCCGATATACCCACACTCTAATATACCCACACTCCAATATACCCACACTCCAATATACGCACACTCTAATATACCCACACTCCAATATACACACACTCCAATTTACCCACACTCTAATATACCCACATTCCAATATACCCACACGCCAATATACCCACACTCCAATATATTCACACTCCAATATACCCACACTCCAATATACCGACACTCCAATATACACACTCACCAATATACCCACACTCCAATATACCCACACTCCAATATACCCACACCCCAATATAGCCACACTCCAATATACCCACACTCCAATATACCGACACTCCAATATACCCACACTCCAATATACCCACACTCCAATATACACACACCCCGATACACCCACACTCTAATATACCCACACCCAAATATACCCACATTCCAATATACCCACACTCCAATATACCCACACTCCAATATACCCACACTCCAATATACCCACACTCCAATATACCCACACTCCAATATACCCACACTCTAATATTCCCACCCCCAATATACCCACACTCCAATATACCCACACGCCAATATACCCACACGCAAATATACCCACACGCCAATATATCCACACTCCAATATACCCACACTCCAATATACCCACACTCCAATATACCCACACTCCAATATATCCACACTTCAATATACCCACACTCCAATATACCCACACTCCAATACACCCACACTCCAATATACCCAAACTCCAATATAGCCACACTCCAATATACCCACACACCAATATAGCCACACTCCAATATACCCACACTCCAATATACCCACACTCCAATATACCCACACTCCAATATACCCACACTCTAATATAGACACACTCCAATATACCCACACGCAAATATACCCACACTCTAATATACCCACACTCCAATATACCCACACTCCAATATACCCACACTCCGATATACACACACTCCAATATACCCACACTCCAATATACCCACACTCCAATATACCCACACGCCAATATACCCACACTCCAATATACCCACACTCCAATATACCCACACTCCAATATACCCACACTCCAATATACCCACACTCCGATATACCCACACTCCAACATACGCACACTCTAATATACCCACACCCCAATATACCCACACTCCAATATACCCACACTCTAATATACCCACACTCCAATATACCCACACTCCAATATACCCACACTCTAATAGACCCACACTCCAGTATACCCACACTCCAATATACCGACGCTCCAATATACCCACACACCAATATACCCACACACCAATATACCCACACTCCAATATACCCACACTCCCATATACACACACTCCAATATGCCCACACTCCAATATACCCACACTCCAATATACACACACTCCAATATACTCACACTCCAATATACCCACACTCCAATATACCCACACTCCGATATACCCACACTCCAATATACCCAAACTCCAATATACCCACACGCCAATATAACCACACTCCAATATACCCGCACTCCAATATACCCACACACCAATATACCCACACTCCAATATACCCACACTGCAATATACCCACACTCCAATATACCCACACTCCAATATACCCACACTCCAATACACCCACACACCAATATACCCACACTCCAATATACCCACAGACCAATATACCCACACTCCAATATACCCACACTCCAATAAACCCACACTCCAATATTCCCACTCTCCAATATACCCACACTCCAATATACACACACTCTAATATACCCACACTCCAATATACCCACACTCCGATATACCCACACTCCGATATACCCACACTCCAATATACCCACACTCCAATATACCCACACTCTAATATACCCACCCTCCAACATACCCACACTCCAATATACCCACACTCTAATATACCCACACTCCAATATACCCACACTCCAATATACCCACACTCTAATATACCACACTCCAATATACCCACACCCCAATATACCCACACTCCAATATACCCACACTCCAATGTACCCACACACCAATATATCCACACTGCAATATGCCGACACTCCAATATACCCACACTCCAATATACCCACACTCAAATATACCCACACTCCAATATACCCACACTCCAATATACCCACACAGCAATATACCCACACACCAATATACCCACACTCTAATATACCCACACTCCAATATACCCACACTCCAATATACGCACACTCCAATATACCCACACAGCAATATACCCACACACCAATATACCCACACTCTAATATACCCACACTCCGATATACCCGCACTCTAATATACCCACACTCCAATATACCCACACTCCAATATACAAACACTCCGATATACCCACACTCTAATATACCCACACTCCAATATACCCACACTCCAATATACGCACACTCTAATATACCCACACTCCAATATACACACACTCCAATTTACCCACACTCTAATATACCCACATTCCAATATACCCACACGCCAATATACCCACACTCCAATATATTCACACTCCAATATACCCACACTCCAATATACCGACACTCCAATATACACACTCACCAATATACCCACACTCCAATATACCCACACTCCAATATACCCACACCCCAATATAGCCACACTCCAATATACCCACACTCCAATATACCGACACTCCAATATACCCACACTCCAATATACCCACACTCCAATATACACACACCCCGATACACCCACACTCTAATATACCCACACCCAAATATACCCACATTCCAATATACCCACACTCCAATATACCCACACTCCAATATACCCACACTCCAATATACCCACACTCCAATATACCCACACTCCAATATACCCACTCTCTAATATTCCCACCCCCAATATACCCACACTCCAATATACCCACACGCCAATATACCCACACGCAAATATACCCACACGCCAATATATCCACACTCCAATATACCCACACTCCAATATACCCACACTCCAATATACCCACACTCCAATATATCCACACTTCAATATACCCACACTCCAATATACCCACACTCCAATACACCCACACTCCAATATACCCACACACCAATATAGCCACACTCCAATATACCCACACTCCAATATACCCACACTCCAATATACCCACACTCCAATATACCCACACTCTAATATAGACACACTCCAATATACCCACACGCAAATATACCCACACTCTAATATACCCACACTCCAATATACCCACACTCCAATATACCCACACTCCGATATACACACACTCCAATATACCCACACTCCAATATACCCACACTCCAATATACCCACACGCCAATATACCCACACTCCAATATACCCACACTCCAATATACCCACACTCCAATATACCCACACTCCGATATACCCACACTCCAACATACGCGCACTCTAATATACCCACACCCCAATATACCCACACTCCAATATACCCACACTCTAATATACCCACACTCCAATATACCCACACTCCAATATACCCACACTCTAATAGACCCACACTCCAGTATACCCACACTCCAATATACCGACGCTCCAATATACCCACACACCAATATACCCACACACCAATATACCCACACTCCAATATACCCACACTCCCATATACACACACTCCAATATGCCCACACTCCAATATACCCACACTCCAATATACACACACTCCAATATACTCACACTCCAATATACCCACACTCCAATATACCCACACTCCGATATACCCACACTCCAATATACCCAAACTCCAATATACCCACACGCCAATATAACCACACTCCAATATACCCGCACTCCAATATACCCACACACCAATATACCCACACTCCAATATACCCACACTGCAATATACCCACACTCCAATATACCCACACTCCAATATACCCACACTCCAATACACCCACACACCAATATACCCACACTCCAATATACCCACAGACCAATATACCCACACTCCAATATACCCACACTCCAATAAACCCACACTCCAATATTCCCACACTCCAATATACCCACACTCCAATATACACACACTCTAATATACCCACACTCCAATATACCCACACTCCGATATACCCACACTCCGATATACCCACACTCCAATATACCCACACTCCAATATACCCACACTCTAATATACCCACCCTCCAACATACCCACACTCCAATATACCCACACTCTAATATACCCACACTCCAATATACCCACACTCCAATATACCCACACTCTAATATACCACACTCCAATATACCCACACCCCAATATACCCACACTCCAATATACCCACACTCCAATGTACCCACACACCAATATATCCACACTGCAATATGCCGACACTCCAATATACCCACACTCCAATATACCCACACTCAAATATACCCACACTCCAATATACCCACACTCCAATATACCCACACAGCAATATACCCACACACCAATATACCCACACTCTAATATACCCACACTCCAATATACCCACACTCCAATATACGCACACTCTAATATACCCACACTCCAATATACACACACTCCAATTTACCCACACTCTAATATACCCACTTTCCAATATACCCACACGCCAATATACCCACACTCCAATATATTCACACTCCAATATACCCACACTCCAATATACCGACACTCCAATATACACACTCACCAATATACCCACACTCCAATATACCCACACTCCAATATACCCACACCCCAATATAGCCACACTCCAATATACCCACACTCCAATATACCGACACTCCAATATACCCACACTCCAATATACCCACACTCCAATATACACACACCCCGATATACCCACACTCTAATATACCCACACCCAAATATACCCACATTCCAATATACCCACACGCAAATATACCCACACGCCAATATATCCACACTCCAATATACCCACACTCCAATATACCCACACTCCAATATACCCACACTCCAATATATCCACTCTTCAATATACCCACACTCCAATATACCCACACTCCAATACACCCACACTCCAATATACCCAAACTCCAATATAGCCACACTCCAATATACCCACACTCTAATATAGACACACTCCAATATACCCACACGCAAATATACCCACACTCTAATATACCCACATTCCAATATACCCACACGCCAATATACCCACACTCCAATATATTCACACTCCAATATACCCACACTCCAATATACCGACACTCCAATATACACACTCACCAATATACCCACACTCCAATATACCCACACTCCAATATACCCACACCCCAATATAGCCACACTCCAATATACCCACACTCCAATATACCGACACTCCAATATACCCACACTCCAATATACCCACACTCCAATATACACACACCCCGATACACCCACACTCTAATATACCCACACCCAAATATACCCACATTCCAATATACCCACACTCCAATATACCCACACTCCAATATACCCACACTCCAATATACCCACACTCCAATATACCCACACTCCAATATACCCACTCTCTAATATTCCCACCCCCAATATACCCACACTCCAATATACCCACACGCCAATATACCCACACGCAAATATACCCACACGCCAATATATCCACACTCCAATATACCCACACTCCAATATACCCACACTCCAATATACCCACACTCCAATATATCCACACTTCAATATACCCACACTCCAATATACCCACACTCCAATACACCCACACTCCAATATACCCACACACCAATATAGCCACACTCCAATATACCCACACTCCAATATACCCACACTCCAATATACCCACACTCCAATATACCCACACTCTAATATAGACACACTCCAATATACCCACACGCAAATATACCCACACTCTAATATACCCACACTCCAATATACCCACACTCCAATATACCCACACTCCGATATACACACACTCCAATATACCCACACTCCAATACACCCACACTCCAATATACCCACACGCCAATATACCCACACTCCAATATACCCACACTCCAATATACCCACACTCCAATATACCCACACTCCAATATACCCACACTCCGATATACCCACACTCCAACATACGCACACTCTAATATACCCACACCCCAATATACCCACACTCCAATATACCCACACTCTAATATACCCACACTCCAATATACCCACACTCCAATATACCCACACTCTAATAGACCCACACTCCAGTATACCCACACTCCAATATACCGACGCTCCAATATACCCACACACCAATATACCCACACACCAATATACCCACACTCCAATATACCCACACTCCCATATACACACACTCCAATATGCCCACACTCCAATATACCCACACTCCAATATACACACACTCCAATATACTCACACTCCAATATACCCACACTCCAATATACCCACACTCCGATATACCCACACTCCAATATACCCAAACTCCAATATACCCACACGCCAATATAACCACACTCCAATATACCCGCACTCCAATATACCCACACACCAATATACCCACACTCCAATATACCCACACTGCAATATACCCACACTCCAATATACCCACACTCCAATATACCCACACTCCAATACACCCACACACCAATATACCCACACTCCAATATACCCACAGACCAATATACCCACACTCCAATATACCCACACTCCAATAAACCCACACTCCAATATTCCCACACTCCAATATACCCACACTCCAATATACACACACTCTAATATACCCACACTCCAATATACCCACACTCCGATATACCCACACTCCGATATACCCACACTCCAATATACCCACACTCCAATATACCCACACTCTAATATACCCACCCTCCAACATACCCACACTCCAATATACCCACACTCTAATATACCCACACTCCAATATACCCACACTCCAATATACCCACACTCTAATATACCACACTCCAATATACCCACACCCCAATATACCCACACTCCAATATACCCACACTCCAATGTACCCACACACCAATATATCCACACTGCAATATGCCGACACTCCAATATACCCACACTCCAATATACCCACACTCAAATATACCCACACTCCAATATACCCACACTCCAATATTCCCACACAGCAATATACCCACACACCAATATACCCACACTCTAATATACCCACACTCCAATATACCCACACTCCAATATACGCACACTCTAATATACCCACACTCCAATATACACACACTCCAATTTACCCACACTCTAATATACCCACATTCCAATATACCCACACGCCAATATACCCACACTCCAATATATTCACACTCCAATATACCCACACTCCAATATACCGACACTCCAATATACACACTCACCAATATACCCACACTCCAATATACCCACACTCCAATATACCCACACCCCAATATAGCCACACTCCAATATACCCACACTCCAATATACCGACACTCCAATATACCCACACTCCAATATACCCACACTCCAATATACACACACCCCGATATACCCACACTCTAATATACCCACACCCAAATATACCCACATTCCAATATACCCACACGCAAATATACCCACACGCCAATATATCCACACTCCAATATACCCACACTCCAATATACCCACACTCCAATATACCCACACTCCAATATATCCACTCTTCAATATACCCACACTCCAATATACCCACACTCCAATACACCCACACTCCAATATACCCAAACTCCAATATAGCCACACTCCAATATACCCACACACCAATATAGCCACACTCCAATATACCCACACTCCAATATACCCACACTCCAATATACCCACACTCCAATATACCCACACTCTAATATAGACACACTCCAATATACCCACACCCAAATATACCCACACTCTAATATACCCACACTCCAATATACCCACACTCCAATATACCCACACTCCAATATACACACACTCCAATATACCCACACTCCAATATACCCACACGCCAATATACCCACTCTCCAATATACCCACACTCCAATATACCCACACTCCAATATACCCACACTCCGATATACCCACACTCCAACATACGCACACTCTAATATACCCACACCCCAATATACCCACACACCAATATACCCACACTCTAATATACCCACACTCCAATATACCCACACTCCAATATACCCACACTCTAATATACCCACACTACAGTATACCCACACTCCAATATACCAACGCTCTAATATACCCACATACCAATATACCCACACACCAATATACCCACACTCCAATATACCCACACTCCAATATACACACACTCCAATATACTCACACTCCAATATACCCACACTCCATGATACCCACACTCCGATATACCCACACTCCAATATACCCACACTCCAATATACCCACACGCCAATATAACCACACTCCAATATACCCGCACTCCAATATACCCACACACCAATATACCCACACTCCAATATACCCACACTGCAATATACCCACACTCCAATATACCCACACTCCAATATACCCACACTCCAATACACCCACACACAAATATACCCACACTCCAATATACCCACACACCAATATACCCACACTCCAATATACCCACACTCCAATATACCCACACTCCAATATACCCACACTCCAATATACCCACACTCCAATATACACACACTCTAATATACCCACACTCCAATATACCCACACTCCGATTTACCCACACTCCAATATACCCACACTCCAATATACCCACACTCTAATATACCCACCCTCCAACATACCCACACTCCAATATACCCACACTCTAATATACCCACACTCCAATATACCCACACTCTAATATACCACACTCCAATATACCCACACAACAATATACCCTCACTCCAATATACCCACACACCAATATACCCACACTACAATATACCGACATTCCAATATACCCACACTCCAATATACCCACACTCAAATATACCCACACTCCAATATACCCACACTCCAATATACCCACACAGCAATATACCCACACTCCAATATGCCCACACACCAATATACCCACGCTCCAATATACCCACACTCCAATATACCCACACTCCAATATAGCCCCACACTCCAATATACCCACACTCCAATAAACCAACACTCCAATATACCCACACTCCAATATACCCACACTCCAATATACCCACACTCCAACATACCCACACTCCGATATGCCCACACTCCAATACACCCACACACCAATATACCCACACTCCAATATACCCACACACCAATATACCCACACTCCAATATACCCACACTCCAATATACCCACACTCCAATATACCCACACTCCAATATACCCACACTCCAATATACACACACTCTAATATACCCACACTCCAATAAACCCACACTCCGATTTACCCACACTCCAATATACCCACACTCCAATATACCCACACTCTAATATTCCCACCCTCCAACATACCCACACTCCAATATACCCACACTCTAATATACCCACACTCCAATATACCCACACTCTAATATACCACACTCCAATATACCCACACAACAATATACCCTCACTCCAATATACCCACACACCAATATACCCACACTACAATATACCGACATTCCAATATACCCACACTCCAATATACCCACACTCAAATATACCCACACTCCAATATACCCACACTCCAATATACCCACACAGCAATATACCCACACTCCAATATGCCCACACACCAATATACCCACGCTCCAATATACCCACACTCCAATATACCCACACTCCAATATAGCCCCACACTCCAATATACCCACACTCCAATAAACCCACACTCCAATATACCCACACTCCAATATACCCACACTCCAATATACCCACACTCCAACATACCCACACTCCGATATGCCCACACTCCAATATACCCACACTCCAATATACCCACACTCCAATATACCGACACGCCAATATACCAACACTCCAATATACCCACACTCCAATATACCCACGCTCCAATATACCCACGGTCCAATATACCCACACTCCAATATACCCACACTCCAATATACCCACACTCCAATATACCCACACTCCAACATACCCACACTCCAATATACCCAAACTCCAATATACCCACACTCCAATATACCCACACTCCAATATACCCACACTCCAATATACCCACACTCCAATATACCCACACTCCAACATACCCACACCCCAATATAACCACACTCCGATATACCCACACTCTAATATACCCACACTCCAATATACCCACACGCCAATATACCCACACTCCAATATGCCCACACTCCAATATACATACACTCCAATATACCCACACTCCAATATACCGACACCCTAATATACCCACACTCCAATATACCCACACTCCAATATGCCCACACGCCAATATACCCACACTCCGATATACCCGCACTCTAATATACCCACACTCCAATATACCCACACTCCAATATACAAACACTCCGATATACCCACACTCTAATATACCCACACTCCAATATACCCACACTCCAATATACCCACACTCTAATATACCCACACTCCAATATACCAACACTCCAATATACCCGCACTCCAATATACCCACACTCCAATATACCCACACTCCAATATACCCACACTCCAATATACCCACACTCCAATATATCCACACTCCAATATATCCACACTCCAATATACCCACACTCCAATATACACACTCACCAATATACCCACACTCCAATATACACACACTCCAATATACCCACACCCCAATATACCCACACTCCAATATACCCACACTCCAATATACCCACACTCCAATATACCCACACTCCACGATACCCAAACTCCAATATACACACACTCCAACATACACACACTTTAATATACCCACACTCCAATATGCCTACACTCCAATATACCCACACCCCAATATACCCACACTCCAAAAAACCCACACTCCAATATACCCACACTCCAATATACCCACACTCCACTATACCCAAACTCCAATATACACACACTCCAATATACACACACTCTAATATACCCACACTCCAATATACCAACACTCGAATATACTCACACTCCAATACACCCACACTCTAATATACCCACATTCCAATATACCCACACTCCGATATACCCACACGCCAATATACCCACACGCCAATATACCCACACGCCAATATACCCACACTCCAACATACCCACACTCCAATATACCCACACTCCAATATACCCACACTCCAATATACCCACACACCAATATGCCCACACTCCAATATACCCACGCAGCAATATACACACACTCCAATATATCCACACTCCAATATATCCACACTCCAATATACCCACACACCAATATACCCACACTCCAATATACCCACACTCCGATATACCCACACTCCAATATACCCACACTCCAATATACCCACACTCCAATATACCCACACTCTAATATACCCACCCCCCAACATACCCACACTCCAATATACCCACACTTTAATATACCCACTCTCCAATAGACCCACACTCCAATATACCCACACTCTAATATACCACACTCCAATATACACACACTCCAATATACCCACACCCCAATATACCCACACTCCAATATACCCACACTCCAATATACCCACACTCCAATATACCCACACTCCACGATACCCAAACTCCAATATACACACACTCCAACATACACACACTTTAATATACCCACACTCCAATATGCCTACACTCCAATATACCCACACCCCAATATACCCACACTCCAAAAAACCCACACTCCAATATACCCACACTCCAATATACCCACACTCCACTATACCCAAACTCCAATATACACACACTCCAATATACACACACTCTAATATACCCACACTCCAATATACCAACACTCCAATATACTCACACTCCAATACACCCACACTCTAATATACCCACATTCCAATATACCCACACTCCGATATACCCACACGCCAATATACCCACACGCCAATATACCCACACGCCAATATACCCACACTCCAACATACCCACACTCCAATATACCCACACTCCAATATACCCACACTCCAATATACCCACACACCAATATGCCCACACTCCAATATACCCACGCAGCAATATACACACACTCCAATATATCCACACTCCAATATATCCACACTCCAATATACCCACACACCAATATACCCACACTCCAATATACCCACACTCCGATATACCCACACTCCAATATACCCACACTCCAATATACCCACACTCCAATATACCCACACTCTAATATACCCACCCCCCAACATACCCACACTCCAATATACCCACACTTTAATATACCCACTCTCCAATAGACCCACACTCCAATATACCCACACTCTAATATACCACACTCCAATATACCCACACTCCAATATACCCACACTCCAATATACCCACACTCCAATTTACCCAAACACCAATATACCCTCACTGCAATATACCGACACTCCAATATACCCACACTCCAATATACCCACACTCCAATATACCCGCACTCCAATATACCCACACTCCAATATACCCACACTCCGATGTACCCACACTCCGATATACCCACACTCCAATATACCCACACTCCAATATACCCACACTCCAATATACCCACATGCCAGTATACCCACACTCCAATATACCTACACTCCAATATAACCACGCACCAATATACCCATGCTCCAATATACCCACACTCCAATATACCCACACTCCAATATACCCACACTCCAATATACCCACAGTCCAATATCCCCAAACTCCAATATAGCCACACTCCAATATACCCACACTCCAATATACCCACACTCCAATATACCCACACTCCAATATGCCCACACTCCAATATACCCACACTCCAATATACCCAAACTCCAATATACCCACACTCCAATATACCCACACTCCAATATACCCACACTCCAATATACCCACACTCCAATATACATACACTCCAATATACCCACACTCCAATATACCCACACTCTAATATACCCACAGTCCAATATACCCACACTCCAATATACCCACACGCCAATATACCCACACTCCGATATACCCGCACTCTAATATACCCACACTCCAATATACCCACACTCCAATATACAAACACTCCGATATACCCACACTCTAATATACCCACACTCCAATATACCCACACTCCAATATACGCACACTCTAATATACCCACACTCCAATATACACACACTCCAATTTACCCACACTCTAATATACCCACATTCCAATATACCCACACGCCAATATACCCACACTCCAATATATTCACACTCCAATATACCCACACTCCAATATACCGACACTCCAATATACACACTCACCAATATACCCACACTCCAATATACCCACACTCCAATATACCCACACCCCAATATAGCCACACTCCAATATACCCACACTCCAATATACCCACACTCCAATATACCCACACTCCAATATACCCACACTCCAATATACACACACCCCGATATACCCACACTCTAATATACCCACACCCAAATATACCCACATTCCAATATACCCACACGCAAATATACCCACACGCCAATATATCCACACTCCAATATACCCACACTCCAATATACCCACACTCCAATATACCCACACTCCAATATATCCACTCTTCAATATACCCACACTCCAATATACCCACACTCCAATACACCCACACTCCAATATACCCAAACTCCAATATAGCCACACTCCAATATACCCACACACCAATATAGCCACACTCCAATATACCCACACTCCAATATACCCACACTCCAATATACCCACACTCCAATATACCCACACTCTAATATAGACACACTCCAATATACCCACACGCAAATATACCCACACTCTAATATACCCACACTCCAATATACCCACACTCCAATATACCCACACTCCAATATACACACACTCCAATATACCCACACTCCAATATACCCACACGCCAATATACCCACTCTCCAATATACCCACACTCCAATATACCCACACTCCAATATACCCACACTCCGATATACCCACACTCCAACATACGCACACTCTAATATACCCACACCCCAATATACCCACACTCCAATATACCCACACTCTAATATACCCACACTCCAATATACCCACACTCCAATATACCCACACTCTAATATACCCACACTCCAGTATACCCACACTCCAATATACCAACGCTCTAATATACCCACATACCAATATACCCACACACCAATATACCCACACTCCAATATACCCACACTCCAATATACACACACTCCAATATACTCACACTCCAATATACCCACACTCCATTATACCCACACTCCGATATACCCACACTCCAATATACCCACACTCCAATATACCCACACGCCAATATAACCACACTCCAATATACCCGCACTCCAATATACCCACACACCAATATACCCACACTCCAATATACCCACACTGCAATATACCCACACTCCAATATACCCACACTCCAATATAACCACACTCCAATACACCCACACACCAATATACCCACACTCCAATATACCCACACACCAATATACCCACACTCCAATATACCCACACTCCAATATACCCACACTCCAATATACCCACACTCCAATATACCCACACTCCAATATACCCACACTCCAATATACACACACTCTAATATACCCACACTCCAATATACCCGCACTCCGATATACCCACACTCCAATATACCCACACTCTAATATACCCACCCTCCAACATACCCACACTCCAATATACCCACACTCTAATATACCCACACTCCAATATACCCACACTCCAATATACCCACACTCTAATATACCACACTCCAATATACCCACGCCCCAATATACCCACACTCCAATATACCCACACTCCAATGTACTCACACACCAATATACCCACACTGCAATATACCGACACTCCAATATACCCACACTCCAATATACCCACACTCAAATATACCCACACTCCAATATACCCACACTCCAATATACCCACACAGCAATATACCCACACTCCAATATGCCCACACACCAATATACCCACACTCCAATATACCCACACTCCAATATACCCACACTCCAATATACCCACACTCCAATATACCCACACTCCAATATACCCACACTCCAATATACGCACACTCCAATATACCCACACTCCAATATACCCACACTCCAATATACCCACACTCCGATATGCCCACACTCCAATATACCCACACTCCAATATACCCACACTCCAATATACCCACACGCCAATATACCCACACTCCAATATACCCACACTCCAATATACCCACACTCCAATATACCCACACTCCTATATACCCACACTCCAATATACCCACACTCCAATATACCAAACTCCAATATACCCACACTCCAATATACCCACACTCCAATATACCCACACTCCAATATACCCACACTCCAACATACCCACACCCTAATATACCCACACTCCGATATACCCACACTCTAATATACCCAAACTTCAATATACCCACACGCCAATATACCCACACTTCAATATACCCACACTCCAATATACATACACTCCAATATACCCACACTCCAATATACCCACACTCTAATATACCCACACTCCAATATACCCACACTCCAATATACCCACACGCCAATATACCCACACTCCGATATACCCGCACTCTAATATACCCACACTCCAATATACCCACACTCCAATATACAAACACTCCGATATACCCACACTCTAATATAACCACACTCCAATATACCCACACTCCAATATACGCACACTCCAATATACCCACACTCCAATATACACACACTCCAATTTACCCACACTCTAATATACCCACATTCCAATATACCCACACGCCAATATACCCACACTCCAATATATTCACACTCCAATATACCCACACTCCAATATACCGACACTCCAATATACACACTCACCAATATACCCACACTCCAATATACGCACACTCCAATATACCCACACCCCAATATAGCCACACTCCAATATACCCACACTCCAATATACCGACACTCCAATATACCCACACTCCAATATACCCACACTCCAATATACACACACCCCGATATACCCACACTCTAATATACCCACACCCAAATATACCCACATTCCAATATACCCACACTCCAATATACCCACACTCCAATATACCCACACTCCAATATACCCACACTCCAATATACCCACACTCTAATATTCCCACCCCCAATATACCCACACTCCAATATACCCACACGCCAATATACCCACACGCAAATATACCCACACGCCAATATATCCACACTCCAATATACCCACACTCCAATATACGCACACTCCAATATACCCACACTCCAATATATCCACACTTCAATATACCCACACTCCAATATACCCACACTCCAATACACCCACACTCCAATATACCCAAACTCCAATATAGCCACACTCCAATATACCCACACACCAAAAAAGCCACACTCCAATATACCCACACTCCAATATACCCACACTCCAATATACCCACACTCCAATATACCCACACTCTAATATAGACACACTCCAATATACCCACACGCAAATATACCCACACTCTAATATACCCACACTCCAATATACCCACACTCCAATATACCCACACTCCGATATACACACACTCCAATATACCCACACTCCAATATACCCACACTCCAATATACCCACACGCCAATATACCCACACTCCAATATACCCACACTCCAATATACCCACACTCCAATATACCCACACTCCAATATACCCACACTGCAATATACCCACACTCCAATATACCCACACTCCAATATACCCACACTCCAATACACCCACACACCAATATACCCACACTCCAATATACCCACACACCAATATACCCACACTCCAATATACCCACACTCCAATATACCCACACTCCAATATACCCACACTCCAATATACCCACACTCCAATATACCCACACTCCAATATACACACACTCTAATATACCCACACTCCAATATACCCGCACTCCGATATACCCACACTCCAATATACCCACACTCTAATATACCCACCCTCCAACATACCCACACTCCAATATACCCACACTCTAATATACCCACACTCCAATATACCCACACTCCAATATACCCACACTCTAATATACCACACTCCAATATACCCACGCCCCAATATACCCACACTCCAATATACCCACACTCCAATGTACTCACACACCAATATACCCACACTGCAATATACCGACACTCCAATATACCCACACTCCAATATACCCACACTCAAATATACCCACACTCCAATATACCCACACTCCAATATACCCACACAGAAATATACCCACACTCCAATATGCCCACACACCAATATACCCACACTCCAATATACCCACACTCCAATATACCCACACTCCAATATACCCACACTCCAATATACCCACACTCCAATATACGCACACTCCAATATACCCACACTCCAATATACCCACACTCCAATATACCCACACTCCGATATGCCCACACTCCAATATACCCACACTCCAATATACCCACACTCCAATATACCCACACGCCAATATACCCACACTCCAATATACCCACACTCCAATATACCCACACTCCAATATACCCACACTCCTATATACCCACACTCCAATATACCCACACTCCAATATACCAAACTCCAATATACCCACACTCCAATATACCCACACTCCAATATACCCACACTCCAATATACCCACACTCCAACATACCCACACCCTAATATACCCACACTCCGATATACCCACACTCTAATATACCCAAACTTCAATATACCCACACGCCAATATACCCACACTTCAATATACCCACACTCCAATATACATACACTCCAATATACCCACACTCCAATATACCCACACTCTAATATACCCACACTCCAATATACCCACACTCCAATATACCCACACGCCAATATACCCACACTCCGATATACCCGCACTCTAATATACCCACACTCCAATATACCCACACTCCAATATACAAACACTCCGATATACCCACACTCTAATATACCCACACTCCAATATACCCACACTCCAATATACGCACACTCCAATATACCCACACTCCAATATACACACACTCCAATTTACCCACACTCTAATATACCCACATTCCAATATACCCACACGCCAATATACCCACACTCCAATATATTCACACTCCAATATACCCACACTCCAATATACCGACACTCCAATATACACACTCACCAATATACCCACACTCCAATATACGCACACTCCAATATACCCACACCCCAATATAGCCACACTCCAATATACCCACACTCCAATATACCGACACTCCAATATACCCACACTCCAATATACCCACACTCCAATATACACACACCCCGATATACCCACACTCTAATATACCCACACCCAAATATACCCACATTCCAATATACCCACACTCCAATATACCCACACTCCAATATACCCACACTCCAATATACCCACACTCCAATATACCCACACTCCAATATACCCACACTCTAATATTCCCACCCCCAATATACCCACACTCCAATATACCCACACGCCAATATACCCACACGCAAATATACCCACACGCCAATATATCCACACTCCAATATACCCACACTCCAATATACGCACACTCCAATATACCCACACTCCAATATATCCACACTTCAATATACCCACACTCCAATATACCCACACTCCAATACACCCACACTCCAATATACCCAAACTCCAATATAGCCACACTCCAATATACCCACACACCAAAAAAGCCACACTCCAATATACCCACACTCCAATATACCCACACTCCAATATACCCACACTCCAATATACCCACACTCTAATATAGACACACTCCAATATACCCACACGCAAATATACCCACACTCTAATATACCCACACTCCAATATACCCACACTCCAATATACCCACACTCCGATATACACACACTCCAATATACCCACACTCCAATATACCCACACTCCAATATACCCACACGCCAATATACCCACACTCCAATATACCCACACTCCAATATACCCACACTCCAATATACCCACACTCCAATATACCCACACTCCGATATACCCACACTCCAACATACGCACACTCTAATATACCTACACCCCAATATACCCACACTCCAATATACCCACACTCTAATATACCCACACTCCAATATACCCACACTCCAATATACCCACACTCTAATAGACCCACACTCCAGTATACCCACACTCCAATATACCCACGCTCTAATATACCCACACACCAATATACCCACACACCAATATACCCACACTCCAATATACCCACACTCCCATATACACACACTCCAATATGCCCACACTCCAATATACCCACACTCCAATATACACACACTCCAATATACTCACACTCCAATATACCCACACTCCAATATACCCACACTCCGATATACCCACACTCCAATATACCCACACTCCAATATACCCACACGCCAATATAACCACACTCCAATATACCCGCACTCCAATATACCCACACACCAATATACCCACACTCCAATATACCCACACTGCAATATACCCACACTCCAATATACCCACACTCCAATATACCCACACTCCAATACACCCACACACCAATATACCCACACTCCAATATACCCACAGACCAATATACCCACACTCCAATATACCCACACTCCAATATACCCACACTCCAATATTCCCACACTCCAATATACCCACACTCCAATATACACACACTCTAATATACCCACACTCCAATATACCCACACTCCGATATACCCACACTCCGATATACCCACACTCCAATATACCCACACTCCAATATACCCACACTCTAACATACCCACCCTCCAACATACCCACACTCCAATATACCCACACTCTAATATACCCACACTCCAATATACCCACACTCCAATATACCCACACTCTAATATACCACACTCCAATATACCCACACCCCAATATACCCACACTCCAATATACCCACACTCCAATGTACCCACACACCAATATATCCACACTGCAATATGCCGACACTCCAATATACCCACACTCCAATATACCCACACTCAAATATACCCACACTCCAATATACCCACACTCCAATATACCCACACAGCAATATACCCACACACCAATATACCCACACTCCAATATACCCACACTCCAATATACTCACACTCCAATATACCCACACTCCAATATACCCACACTCCATTATACCCACGCTCCAATATACCCACGCTCCAATATACCCACACTCCAATATACCCACACTCCAATATACCCACGCTCCAATATACCCACACTCCAGTATATCCACACTCCAATATACCCAAACTCCAATATACCCACACTCCAATATACCCACACTCCAATATACCCACACTCCAAAATACCCACTCTCCAATATACCCACACTCCAACATACCCACTCCCCAATATAACCACACTCCGATATACCCACACTCTAATATACCCACACTCCAATATACCCACACGCCAATATACCCACACTCCAATATACCCACACTCCAATATACATACACTCCAATATACCCACACTCCAATATATCCACACTCTAATATACCCACACTCCAATATACCCACACTCCAATATACCCACACGCCAATATACCCACACGCCAATATACCCACACTCCAATATACCCGCACTCTAATATACCCACACTCCAATATACCCACAATCCAATATACAAACACTCCGATATACCCACACTCTAATATACCCACACTCCAATATACCCACAATCCAATATACAAACACTCCGATATACCCACACTCTAATATACCCACACTCCAATATACCCACACTCCAATATACCCACACTCTAATATACCCACACTCCAATATACCCACACTCCAATATACCCACACACCAATATACCCACACTCCAATATACCCACACGCCAATATACACACACTCCAATATATCCACACTCCAATATACGCACACTCCAATATACCCACACTCCAATATACACACTCACCAATATACCCACACTCCAATATACACACACTCCAATATACCCACACCCCAATATAGCCACACTCCAATATACCCACACTCCAATATACCTACACTCCAATATAGCCACACTCCAATATACCCACACTCCGATATACCCACATTCTAATATACCCGCACCCCAATATACCCACATTCCAATATACCCACACTCCAATATACCCACACTCAAATATACCCACACTCCAATATACCCACACTCCAATATACCCACACTCTAATATTCCCACCGCCAATATACCCACACTCCAATATACCCACACGCAAATATACCCACACGCCAATATATCCATACCCCAATATACCCACAATCCAATATATCCACACTTCAATATACCCACACGCCAATATATCCACACTCCAATATACCCACACTCCAATATACCCACACTGCAATATACCCACACGGCAATATACCCACACTCTCATATACCCACACTCCAATATACCCACACTCCAATACACCTACACTCCAATATACCCACACTCCAATATAGCCACACTCCAATATATCCACACTCCAATATAGCCAATCTCCAATATACCCACACTCCAATATACCCACACTCCTATATACCCACACTCTAATATACACACACTCCAATATACCCACACGCCAATATACCCACACTCTAATATACCCAGACTCCAATATGCCCACACTCGAATATACCCACACTCCGATATACCCACACTCCAATATACCCACACTCCAATACACCCACACTCCAATATACCCACACGACAATATACCCACACTCCAATATACCCACACTCCAATATACCCAGACTCCAATATACCCACACTCCAATATACCCACACTCCGATATACCCACACTCCAACATACGCACACTCTAATATACCCAGACCCCAATATACCCACACTCCAATATACCCACACTCAAATATAACCACACTCCAATATACCCACACTCCAATATACCGACACTCTAATATACCCACACTCCAGTATACCCACACTCCAATATACCCACGCTCTAATATACTCACACACCAATATACCCACACACCAATATACCCACACTCCAATATACCCACACTCCAATATACCCACACTCCAATATACCCACACTCCAATATACCCACACTCCAATATACTCACACTCCAATATACCCACATTCCAATATACCCACACTCTGATATACCCACTCTCCAATACACCCACACTCCAATATACCCACACTCCAATATACCCACACGCCAATATAACCACACTCCAATGTACCCGCACTCCAAAATACACACACACCAATATACCCACACTCCAATATACCCACACTCCAATATAACCACACTCCAATATACCCACACTCCAATAAACCCAAACTCCAATATACCCACACACCAATATACCCACACTCCAATATACCCACACACCAATATACCCACACTCCAATATACCCACACTCCAATATACCCACACTCCAATATACCCACACACCAATATATCCACACTCCAATATACCCACACTCCAATATACACACACTCTAATATACCCACACTCCAATATACCCACACTCCAATATACCCACACTCCAACATACCCACACCCCAATATAACCACACTCCGATATTCCCACACTCTAATATACCCACACTCCAATATACCCACACGCCAATATACCCACACTCCAATATGCCCACACTCCAATATACATACACACCAATATACCCACACTCCAATATACCCACACTTCAATATGCCCACACGCCAATATACCCACACTCCGATATGCCCGCACTCTAATATACCCACAATCCAATATACAAACACTCCGATATACCCACACTCTAATATACCCACACTCCAATATACCCCCACTCCAATATACCCACACTCTAATATACCCACACTCCAATATACCCACACTCCAATATACCCACACTCCAATATACCCACACTCCAATATACCCACACTCCAATATACCCACACTCCAATATATCCACACTCCAATATATCCACACTCCAATATACCCACACTCCAATATACCCACACTCCAATATACACACTCACCAATATACCCACACTCCAATATACACACACTCCAATATACCCACACCCCAATATACCCACACTCCAATATACCCACACTCCAATATACCCACACTCCAATATACCCACACTCCACTATACCCAAACTCCAATATACACACACTCCAACATACACACACTTTAATATACCCACACTCCAATATACCTACACTCCAATATACCCACACCCCAATATACCCACACTCCAAATAACCCACACTCCAATATACCCACACTCCAATATACCCACACTCCACTATACCCAAACTCCAATATACACACACTCCAATATACACACACTCTAATATACCCACACTCCAATATACCTACACTCCAATATACTCACACTCCAATACACCCACACTCCAATATACCCACACTCTAATATACCCACATTCCAATATACCCACACTCCGATATACCCACACGCCAATATACCCACACTCCAACATACCCACACTCCAATATACCCACACTCCAATATACCCACACTCCAATATACCCACACACCAATATACCCACACTCCAATATACCCACACTCCAATATACCCGCACTCCAATATATCCACACTTCAATATACCCACACTCCAATATACCCACACTCCAATACACCCACACTCCAATATACCCAAACTCCAATATAGCCACACTCCAATATACCCACACACCAATATAGCCACACTCCAATATACCCACACTCCAATATACCCACACTCCAATATACCCACACTCTAATATACACACACTCCAATATACCCACACGCAAATATAACCACACTCTAATATACCCACACTCCAATATACCCACACTCCAATATAACCACACTCCGATATACACACACACCAATATACCCACACTCCAATATACCCACACGCCAATATACCCACACTCCAATATACCCACACTCCAATATACCCACACTCCAATATACCCACACTCCAATATACCCACACTCCGATATACCCACACTCCAACATACGCACACTCTCATATACCCACACCCCAATATACCCACACTCCAATACACCCACACTCTAATATACCCACACTCCAATATACCCACACTCCAATATACCCACACTCTAATATACCCACACTCCAGTATACCCACACTCCAATATACCCACGCTCTAATATACCCACACACCAATATACCCACACACCAATATACCCACACTCCAATATACCCACACTCCCATATACACACACTCCAATATGTCCACACTCCAATCTACCCACACTCCAATATACCCACACTCCAATATACTCACACTCCAATATACCCACACTCCGATATACCCATACTCCGATATACCCACACTCCACAGTTTAAGATAGAGCAAAGGAGGGCAAAGGGCATGATCAAGAGGGGCAAAATAGCTTACGAAAACAAGCTGGCGGAAAATATAAAAACTAACTCCAAAAGCTTTTATAAATATATCAAAAGGAAAAGACTGGTGAAAACCAAAGTTGGTCCATTGCAGTCAGATACGGGGGAATATATAATGGGAAATAAGGAAATGGCAGATCAACTAAATGCATACTTTGGGTCAGTATTTATGAATGAAGACACAAAAAACCTCCCTGGGATATCGGGAAAAATAGGGACATTGGCAAAGGAGGAACTGACGCAAATCAATATCTCTAAGGATATGGTGTTAAGGAAGCTAAAGGGATTGAAGGTGGACAAATCCCCAGGGCCTGATAACATGCATCCTAGGGTACTGAAGGAGGTGGCCCTAGAGATAGCGGATGCACTAAGGATGATTTTTCAGAATTCATTAGACTCGGGAACAGTGCCGATGGATTGGAGGGTAGCTAACGTTACCCCACTATTCAAAAAGGGGGGTAGGGAAAAAGCAGGTAATTACAGACCTGTAAGCCTTACATCAGTTGTGGGCAAAATGCTGGAGTCCATCATTAAGGATGAAATAGCGGAGCACTTAGCAAATGGGGACAGGATAGGACAGAGTCAACATGGATTTACAAAGGGTAAATCGTGCTTGACTAATCTATTGGAATTTTTTGAGGGAGTAACTGGTAGAATAGATGGGGGAGAGCCAGTAGATGTGGTGTACCTGGACTTCCAAAAGGCCTTCGATAAGGTCCCACATAAAAGATTAGCATGGAAAATTGAGGCTCATGGGATAAAGGGGAAAGTTTTGGCGTGGATAGGGAACTGGCTGTCAGATAGAAAACAGAGAGTTGGAATAAACGGCTCATTTTCTGAATGGCAGGCAGTAACAAGTGGGGTACCACAGGGATCTGTCCTGGGCCCCCAGCTGTTCACAATTTACATTAATGACCTGGATCAGGGAGTCGGATGCAGCATTTCCAAATTTGCAGACGACACTAAACTAGGAGGTGGGGTGGGCTCAGAGGAAGAGACCAGGAAGCTCCAGAGCGATTTGGACAGACTGGGCGATTGGGCGGATAAATGGCAGATGCACTATAATGTGGACAAGTGCGAAGTTATCCACCTTGGGTGCAGGAACGGGAGGGCAAATTATTATTTAAATGGCAATAGATTGGGAGAGGGGGAAGTACAGAGAGACCTGGGTGTTCTTGTACACCAGTCACTGAAGGCGAGCATGCAGGTGCAACAGGCGGTCAAGAAGGCAAACGGTATGCTGGCCTTCATAACAAAAGGGTTAGAATACAGGAACAGGGATACCTTGCTGCAGCTGTACAGGGCACTGGTGAGACCACACCTCGAGTACTGTGTACAGTTTTGGTCGCCTCATCTGAGGAAGGATGTTCTTGCCATGGAGGGGGTGCAGCGGCGATTCACCAGGCTGATACCAGGAATGGCGGGAATGACCTATGAGGAGAGACTATGTAGTTTAGGGATGTACACACTGGAGTTTAGAAGATTGAGAGGGGACCTCATAGAAGTGTATAAAATTCTGACAGGTCTAGACAGACTGGATGCAGAAGGAATGTTTCCCTTGGCGGGTGAGAACAGAACTAGAGGACATAATTTAAGGATAAGGGCTAAACCATTTAGGACAGAGATGAGGGGGAATTTCTTCACTCAGAGAGTGGTGAACCTGTGGAACTCATTGCCACAGAGGGCAGTGTACGCCAGCTCATTAAATATATTTAAGAGGGAATTAGATATATTTCTACGGGCAAAAGGGGTTAAGGGTTACGGAGAGAAGGCGGGGACGGGATACTGAATTAAAGGATCAGCCATGATCTCATCGAATGGCGGAGCAGGCACGAAGGGCCGAATGGCCTACTCCTGCTCCTATCTTCTATGTATCTATGTATCTATGTATGTATCCAATATACCCACACTCCAATATACCCACACGCCAATATAACCACACTCCAATATACCCGCACTCCAATATACCCACACACCAATATACCCACACTCCAATATACCCACACTGCAATATACCCACACTCCAATATACCCACACTCCAATATACCCACACTCCAATATACCCACACACCAATATACACACACTCCAATATACCCACACACCAATATACCCACACTCCAATATACCCACACTCCAATATACCCAGACTCCAATATACCCAGACTCCAATATACCCACACTCCAATATACCCACACTCCAATATACACACACTCTAATATACCCACACTCCAATATACCCACACTCCGATATACCCACACTCCAATATACCCACACTCCAATATACCCACACTCTAATATACCCACCCTCCAAAATACCCACACTCCAATATACCCACACTCTAATATACCCACACTCCAATATACCCACTCTCCAATATACCCACACTCTAATATACCACACTCCAATATACCCACACCCCAATATACCCACACTCCAATATACCCACACTCCAATGTACCCACACACCAATATACCCACACTGCAATATACCGACACTCCAATATACCCACACTCCAATATACCCGCACTCAAATATACCCGCACTCCAATATACCCACACTCCAATATACCCACACAGCAATACACCCACACTCCAATATGCCCACACACCAAAAACCCACACTCCAATATACCCACACTCCAATATACCCACACTCCAATATACGCACACTCCAATATACCCACACTCCAATATACCCACACTCCAATATACCCACACTCCAATATACCCACACTCCAATATACCCACACTCCGATATGCCCACACTCCAATATACCCACACTCCAATATACCCACACTCCAATATACCCACACGCTAATATACCCACACTCCAATATACCCACACTCCAATATACCCACGCTCCAATATACCCACGCTCCAATATACCCACACTCCAATATACCCACACTCCAATATACCCACGCTCCAATATACCCACGCTCCAATATACCCACACTCCAATATAACCAAACTCCAATATACCCACACTCCAATATACCCACACTCCAATATACCCACTCTCCAATATACCCACACTCCAACATACCCACACCCCAATATACCCACACTCCGATATACTCACACTCTAATATACCCACACTCCAATATACCCACACGCCAATATACCCACACTCCAATATACCCACACTCCAATATACATACACTCCAATATACCCACACTCCAATATATCCACACTCTAATATACCCACACTCCAATATACCCACACTCCAATATACCCACACGCCAATATACCCACACTCCGATATATCCGCACTCTAATATACCCACACTCCAATATACCCACACTCCAATATACAAACACTCCGATATACCCACACTCTAATATACCCACACTCCAATATACCCACACTCCAATATACCCACACGCCAATATACCCACACTCCAATATACCCACACGCCAATATACCCACACTCCAATATATCCACACTCCAATATACGCACACTCCAATATACCCACACTCCAATATACACACTCACCAATATACCCACACTCCAATATACACACACTCCAATATACCCACACCCCAATATAGCAACACTCCAATATACCCACACTCCAATATACCTACACTCCAATATAGCCACACTCCAATATACCCACACTCCAATATACCCACACTCCGATATACCCACACTCTAATATACCCACACCCCAATATACCCACATTCCAATATACCCACACTCCAATATACCCACACTCCAAAATACCCACACTCCAATATACCCACACTCCAATATACCCACACTCTAATATTCCCACCCCCAATATACCCACACTCCAATATACCCACACACCAATATACCCACACGCAAATATACCCACACGCCAATATATCCACACTCCAATATACCCACAATCCAATATATCCACACTTCAATATACCCACACGCCAATATATCCACACTCCAATATACCCACACTCCAATATACCCACACTCCAATATACCCACACACCAATATACCCACACTCTCATATACACACACTCCAATATACCCACACTCCAATACACCCACACTCCAATATACCCACACTCCAATATAGCCACACTCCAATATAGCCAAACTCCAATATACCCACACTCCAATATACCCACACTCCAATATACCCACACTCTAATATACACACACTCCAATATACCCACACGCCAATATACCCACACTCTAATATACCCAGACTCCAATATGCCCACACTCCAATATACCCACACTCCGATATACCCACACTCCAATATACCCACACTCCAATACACCCACACTCCAATACACCCACACGACAATATACCCACACTCCAATATCCCCACACTCCAATATACCCAGACTCCAATATACCCACACTCCAATATACCCACACTCCGATATACCCACACTCCAACATACGCACACTCTAATATACCCACACCCCAATATACCCACACTCCAATATACCCACACTCTAATATACCCACACTCCAATATTCCCACACTCCAATATACCCACACTCTAATATACCCACACTCCAATATACCCACGCTCTAATATACCCACACACCAATATACCCACACACCAATATACCCACACTCCAATATACCCACACTCCAATATACCCACACTCCAATATACCCACACTCCAATATACCCACACTCCAATATACCCACACTCCAATATACCCACACTCCAATATACCCAAACTCCAATATACCCACACTCCAATATACCCACACTCCAATATACCCACACTCCAATATACCCACTCTCCAATATACCCACACTCCAACATACCCACACCCCAATATACCCACACTCCGATATACCCACACTCTAATATACCCACACTCCAATATACCCACACGCCAATATACCCACACTCCAATATACCCACACTCCAATATACATACACTCCAATATACCCACACTCCAATATATCCACACTCTAATATACCCACACTCCAATATACCCACACTCCAATAGACCCACATGCCAATATACCCACACTCCGATATACCCGCACTCTAATATACCCACACTCCAATATACCCACACTCCAATATACAAACACTCCGATATACCCACACTCTAATATACCCACACTCCAATATACCCACACTCCAATATACCCACACGCCAATATACCCACACTCCAATATACCCACACGCCAATATACCCACACTCCAATATATCCACACTCCAATATACGCACACTCCAATATACCCACACTCCAATATACACACTCACCAATGTACCCACACTCCAATATACACACACTCCAATATACCCACACCCCAATATAGCCACACTCCAATATACCCACACTCCAATATACCTACACTCCAATATAGCCACACTCCAATATACCCACACTCCAATATACCCACACTCCGATATACCCGCACTCTAATACACCCATACCCCAATATACCCACATTCCAATATACCCACACTCCAATATACCCACACTCAAATATACCCACACGCCAATATATCCACACTCCAATATACCCACAATCCAATATATCCACACTTCAATATACCCACACGCCAATATATCCACACTCCAATATACCCACACTCCAATATTCCCACACTCCAATATACCCACACGCCAATATACCCACACTCTAATATACACACACTCCAATATACCCACACGCCAATATACCCACACTCTAATATACCCAGACTCCAAAATGCCCACACTCCAATATACCCACACTCCGATATACCCACACTCCAATATACCCTCACTAAAATACACCCACACTCCAATATACCCACACGACAATATACCCACACTCCAATATACCCACACTCCAATATACCCAGACTCCAATATACCCACACTCCAATATACCCACACTCCGATATACCCACACTCCAACATACGCACACTCTAATATACCCACACCCCAATATACCCACACTCCAATATACCCACACTCTAATATACCCACACTCCAATATACCCACATTCCAATATACCCACACTCTAATATACCCACACTCCAGTATACCCACACTCCAATATACCCACGCGCTAATATACCCACACACCAATATACCCACACACCAATATACCCACACTCCAATATACCCACACTCCAATATACCCACACTCCAATACACCCACACTCCAATATACCCACACTCCAATATACCCACACGCCAATATAACCACACTCCAATATACCCGCACTCCAATATACCCACACTCCAATAAACCCACACTCCAATATACCCACACACCAATATACCCACACTCCAATATACCCACACACCAATATACCCACACTCCAATATACCCACACTCCAATATACCCACACTCCAATATACCCACACACCAATATACCCACACTCCAATATACCCACACTCCAATATACACACACTCTAATATACCCACACTCCAATATACCCACACTCCGATATACCCACACTCCAATATACCCACACTCCAATATACCCACACTCCAATATACCCACCCTCCAACATACCCACACTCCAATATACCCACACTCTAATATACCCACACTCCAATATACCCACACTCCAATATACCCACACTCTAATATACCACACTCCAATATACCAACACACCAAGATACCCACACTCCAATATACCCACACTCCAATTTACCCACACACCAATATACCCACACTGCAATATACCGACACTCCAATATACCCACACTCCAATATACCCACACTCAAATATACCCACACTCCAATATACCCACACTCCAATATACCCACACAGCAATATATCCACACTCCAATATGCCCACACACCAATATACCCACACTCCAATATACCCACACTCAAATATACCCACACTCCAATATACCCACACTCCAATATACCCACACTCCAATATACCCACACTCCAATATACCCACACTCCAATATACCCACACTCCAATATACCCACACTCCGATATACCCACACTCCGATATACCCACACTCCAATATACCCACACTCCAATATACCCACACGCCAATATACCCACACTCCAATATACCCACACTCCAATATACCCACGCTCCAATATACCCATGGTCCAATATACCCACACTCCAATATACACACACTCCAATATACCCACACTCCAATATACCCAAACTGCAATATACCCACACTCCAATATACCCACACTCCGATATACCCACACTCTAATATACCCACACTCCAATATAACCACACTCCAATATACCCGCACTCCAATATACCCACACTCCAATATACCCACACACCAATATACCCACACTCCAATATACCCACACTCCAATATACACACACTCTAATATACCCACACTCCAATATACCCACACTCCGATATACCAACACTCCAATATACCCACACTCCAATATACCCACACTCCAATATACCCACCCTCCAACATACCCACACTCTAATATACCCACACTCCAATATAACCACACTCCAATATACCCACACTCAAATATACCCACACTCCAATATACCCACACTCCAATATACCCACACAGCAATATATCCACACTCCAATATGCCCACACACCAATATACCCACACTCCAATATACCCACACTCAAATATACCCACAGTCCAATATACCCACACTCCAATATACCCACACTCCAATATACCCACACTCCAATATACCCACACTCCAATATACCCACACTCCGATATACCCACACTCCGATATACCCACACTCCAATATACCCACACTCCAATATACCCACACGCCAATATACCCACACTCCAATATACCCACACTCCAATATACCCACGCTCCAATATACCCACGGTCCAATATACCCACACTCCAATATACACACACTCCAATATACCCACACTCCAATATACCCAAACTCCAATATACCCACACTCCAATATACCCACACGCCAATATACCCACACTCCAATATATCCACACTCCAATATACCCACACTCCAATATACCCACACTCCAATATAACCACACTCCAATATACACACTCACCAATATACCCACACTCCAATATACACACACTCCAATATACCCACACCCCAATATAGCCACACTCCAACATACCCACACGCCAATATACCCACACTCTAATATAACCACACTCCAATATACCCACACTCCAATACACCCACACTCCAATATACTCACACTCCAATATAGCCACACTCCAATATACCGACACTCCAATATAGCCACACTCCAATATACCCACACTCCAATATACCCACACTCCAATATACCCACACTCTAATATACACACACTCCAATATACCCACACGCCAATATACCCACACTCTAATATACCCACACTCCAATATGCCCACACTCCAATATACACTCTCACCAATATACCCACACTCCAATATACACACACTCCAATATACCCACACCCCAATATAGCCACACCCCAATATACCCACATGCCAATATACCCACACTCTAATATACCCACACTCCAATATACCAACACTCCAATACACCCACACTCCAATATACCCACACTCCAATATACCCACACTCCAATATACCCACACTCCAATATAGCCACACTCCAATATAGCCACACTCCAATATACCCACACTCCAATATACCCACACTCTAATATACACACACTCCAATATACCCACACGCCAATATACCCACACTCTAATATACCCACACTCCAATATGCCCACACTCCAATACACCCACACTGCAATATACCCACACTCCAATATAGCCACACTCCAATATACCCACACTCCAATATACCCACACTCCAATATAGCCACACTCCAATATACCCAACTCCAATATAGCCACACTCCAATATACCAACACTCCAATATACCCACACTCCAATATACCCACACTCCAATATACCCGCACTCCAATATACCCACACTCTAATATACACACACTCCAATATACCCACATGCAAATATACCCACACTCTAATATACCCACACTCCAATCTACCCACACTCCAATATACCCACACTCCGATATACTCACACTCCAATATACCCACACTCCAATATACCCACACTCCAATATACCCACACGCCAATATACCCACACTCCAATATACCCACACTCCATTATACCCACACTTAAATATACCCACACTCCAATATACCCACACTCCAAAATACGCACACTCTAATATACCCACACCCCAATATATCCACACTCCAATATACACACACTCTAATATACCCACACTCCAATATACCCACACTCCAATATACCCACACTCTAATATACCCACACTCCAGTATACCCACACTCCAATATACCCACGCTCTAATATACCCACACACCAATATACCCACACACCAATATACCCACACTCCAATATACCCACACTCCAATATACCCACACTCCAACATACCCACACTCCAATATACCCACACTCCAATATACCCACACTCCAATATACTCACACTCCAAAATACGCACACTCTAATATACCCACACCCCAATATATCCACACTCCAATATACACACACTCTAATATACCCACACTCCAATATACCCACACTCCAATATACCCACACTCTAATATACCCACACTCCAATATACCCACACTCCAATATACCCACGCTCTAATATACCCGCACTCCAATATACCCACACTCCAATATACCCACACTCCAACATACCCACACTCCAATATACCCACACTCCAATATACCCACACTCCAATATACTCACACTCCAAAATACCCACACTCCAATATAGCCACACTCCAATATACCCACACTCCAATATACCCACACTCCAATATACCCACACTCTAATATACACACACTCCAATATACCCACATGCAAATATACCCACACTCTAATATACCCACACTCCAATATACCCACACTCCAATATACCCACACTCCGATATACCCACACTCCAATATACCCACACTCCAATATAACCACACTCCAATATACCCACACGCCAATATACCCACACTCCAATATACCCACACTCCAATATACCCACACTCCATTATACCCACACTCCAATATACCCACACTCCGATATACCCACACTCCAACATACGCACACTCTAATATACCCACACCCCAATATATCCACACTCCAATATACACACACTCTAATATACCCACACTCCAATATACCCACACTCCAATATACCCACACTCTAATATACCCACACTCCAGTATACCCACACTCCAATATACCCACGCTCTAATATACCCACACACCAATATACCCACACACCAACATACCCACACTCCAATATACCCACACTCCAATATACCCACACTCCAATATACTCACACTCCAAAATACCCAAACTCCAATATACCCACACTCCGATATACCCACACTCCAATATACCCACACTCTAATATACCCACACGCAAATATACCCACACTCCAATATACCCACACTCCAATATACCCACACTCCAATATACCCACACTCCAATATACCCACGCTCCAATATACCCACACTCCAATATACCCACGCTCCAATATACCCACGCTCCAATATACCCACACTCCAATATACCCACACTCCAATATACCCAAACTCCAATATACCCACACTCCAATATACCCACACTCCAATATACCCACACTCCAATATACCCACTCTCCAATATACCCACACTCCAACATACCCACACCCCAATATACCCACACTCCGATATACCCACACTCTAATATACCCACACTCCAATATACCCACACGCCAATATACCCACACTCCAATATACCCACACTCTAATATACATACACTCCAATATACCCACACTCCAATATATCCACACTCTAATATACCCACACTCCAATATACCCACACTCCAATATACCCACATGCCAATATACCCACACTCCGATATACCCGCACTCTAATATACCCACACTCCAATATACCCACACTCCAATATACAAACACTCCGATATACCCACACTCTAATATACCCACACTCCAATATACCCACACTCCAATATACCCACACTCTAATATACCCACACTCCAATATACCCACACTCCAATATATCCACACGCCAATATACCCAAACTCCAATATACCCACACGCCAATATACCCACACTCCAATATATCCACACTCCAATATACGCACACTCCAATATACCCACACTCCAATATACACACTCACCAATTTACCCACACTCCAATATACACACACTCCAATATACCCACACCCCAATATAGCCACACTCCAATATACACACACTCCAATATACCTACACTCCAATATAGCCACACTCCAATATACCCACACTCCAATATACACACACTCCGATATACCCACACTCTAATATACCCACACCCCAATATACCCACATTCCAATATACCCACACTCCAATATACGCACACTCAAATATACCCACACTCCAATATACCCACACTCCAATATACCCACACTCTAATATTCCCACCCCCAATATCCCCACACTCCAATATACCCACACGCCAATATACCCACACGCAAATATACCCACACGCCAATATGTCCACACTCCAATATACCCACAATCCAATATATCCACACTTCAATATACCCACACGCCAATATATCCACACTCCAATATACCCACACTCCAATATACCCACACTCCAATAAACCCACACGCCAATATACCCACACTCTCATATACCCACACTCCAATATACCCACACTCCAATACACCCACACTCCAATATACCCACACTCCAATATAGCCACACTCCAATATATCCACACTCCAATATAGCCAAACTCCAATATACCCACACTCCAATATACCCACACTCCAATATACCCACACTCTAATATACCCAGACTCCAATATGCCCACACTCCAATATACCCATACTCCGATATACCCACACTCCAATATACCCACACTCCAATACACCCACACTCCAATATACCCATACGACAATATACCCACACTCCAATATACCCACACTCCAATATACCCAGACTCCAATATACTAACATTCCAATATACCCACACTCCGATATACCCACACTCCAACATATGCACACTCTAATATACCCACACCCCAATATACCCACACTCCAATATACCCACACTCTAATATACCCATACTCCAATATACCCACACTCCAATATACCCACACTCTAATATACCCACACTCCAGTATACCCACACTCCAATATACCCACGCTCTAATATACCCACACACCAATATACCCACACACCAATATACCCACACTCCAATATACCCACACTCCAATATACCCACACTCCAATATACTCACACTCCAATATACCCACCCTCCAATATACCCACACTCTGATATACCCACACTCCAATACACCCACACTCCAATATACCCACACTCCAATATACCCACACGCCAATATAACCACACTCCAATATACCCGCACTCCAATATACCCACACACCAATATACCCACACTCCAATATACCCACACTCCAATATACCCACACTCCAATATACCCACACTCCAATAAACCCACACTCCAATATACCCACACACCAATATACCCACACTCCAATATACCCACACACCAATATACCCACACTCCAATATACCCACACTCCAATATACCCACACTCCAATTTACCCACACACCAATATACCCACACTCCAATATACCCACACTCCAATATACACACACTCTAATATACCCATACTCCAATATACCCACACTCCGATATACCCACACTCCAATATACCCACACTCCAATATACCCACACTCCAATATACCCACCCTCCAACATATCTACACTCCAATATACCCACACTCTAATATACTCACACTCCAATATACCCACACTCCAATATACACACTCTCTAATATACCACACTCCAATATACCAACACACCAAGATACCCACACTCCAATATACCCACACTCCAATTTACCCACACAGCAATATACCCACACTGCAATATACCGACACTCCAATATACCCACACTCCAATATACCCACACTCAAATATACCCACACTCCAATATACCCACACTCCAATATACCCACACAGCAATATACCCACACTCCAATATGCCCACACACCAATATACCCACACTCCAATATACCAACACTCAAATATACCCACACTCCAATATACCCGCACTCCAATATACCCGCACTCCAATATACCCACACTCCAATATACCCACACTCCGATATACCCACACTCCGATATACCCACACTCCGATATACCCACACTCCAATATACCCACACTCCAATATACCCACACTCCAATATACCCACACTCCAATATACCCAAACTCCAATATGCCCACACTCCAATATACCCACACTCCAATATACAAACACTCCGATATACCCACACTCTAATATACCCACGCTCCAATATACCCACGCTCCAATATACCCACACTCTTATATACCCACACTCCAATATACCCACACTCCAATATACCCACACGCCAATATACCCACACTCCAATATACCCACACGCCAATATACCCACACTCCAATATATCCACACTCCAATATACCCACACTCCAATATACCCACACTCCAATATACACACTCACCAATATACCCACACTCCAATATACACACACTCCAATATACCCACACCCCAATATAGCCACACTCCAACATACCCACACGCCAATATACCCACACTCTAATATAACCACACTCCAATATACCCACACTCCAATACACCCACACTCCAATATACTCACACTCCAATATAGCCACACTCCAATATACCGACACTCCAATATAGCCACACTCCAATATACCCACACTCCAATATACCCACACTCCAATATACCCACACTCCAATATACACACACTCCAATATACCCACACGCCAATATACCCACACTCTAATATACCCACACTCCAATATGCCCACACTCCAATATACACTCTCACCAATATACCCACACTCCAATATACACACACTCCAATATACCCACACCCCAATATAGCCACACTCCAATATAACCACACGCCAATATACCCACACTCTAATATACCCACACTCCAATATACCCACACTCCAATACACCCACACTCCAATATACCCACACTCCAATATAGCCACACTCCAATATACCCACACTCCAATATAGCCACACTCCAATATACCCACACTCCAATATACCCACACTCCAATATACCCACACTCTAATATACACACTCTCCAATATACCCACACGCCAATATACCCACACTCTAATATACCCACACTCCAATATGCCCACACTCCAATACACCCACACTACAATATACCCACACTCCAATATAGCCACACTCCAATATAGCCACACTCCAATATACCCACACTCCAATATAGCCACACTCCAATATACCCACACTCCAATATAGCCACACTCCAATATACCCACACGCAAATATACCCACACGCCAATATGTCCACACTCCAATATACCCACAATCCAATATATCCACACTTCAATATACCCACACGCCAATATATCCACACTCCAATATACCCACACTCCAATATACCCACACTCCAATAAACCCACACGCCAATATACCCACACTCTCATATACCCACACTCCAATATACCCACACTCCAATACACCCACACTCCAATATACCCACACTCCAATATAGCCACACTCCAATATATCCACACTCCAATATAGCCAAACTCCAATATACCCACACTCCAATATACCCACACTCCAATATACCCACACTCTAATATACACACACTACAATATACCCACACGCCAATATACCCACACTCTAATATACCCAGACTCCAATATGCCCACACTCCAATATACCCATACTCCGATATACCCACACTCCAATATACCCACACTCCAATACACCCACACTCCAATATACCCATACGACAATATACCCACACTCCAATATACCCACACTCCAATATACCCAGACTCCAATATACCAACATTCCAATATTCCCACACTCCGATATACCCACACTCCAACATATGCACACTCTAATATACCCACACCCCAATATACCCACACTCCAATATACCCACACTCTAATATACCCATACTCCAATATACCCACACTCCAATATACCCACACTCTAATATACCCACACTCCAGTATACCCACACTCCAATATACCCACGCTCTAATATACCCACACACCAATATACCCACACACCAATATACCCACACTCCAATATACCCACACTCCAATATACCCACACTCCAATATACTCACACTCCAATATACCCACCCTCCAATATACCCACACTCTGATATACCCACACTCCAATACACCCACACTCCAATATACCCACACTCCAATATACCCACACGCCAATATAACCACACTCCAATATACCCGCACTCCAATATACCCACACACCAATATACCCACACTCCAATATACCCACACTCCAATATACCCACACTCCAATATACCCACACTCCAATAAACCCACACTCCAATATACCCACACACCAATATACCCACACTCCAATATACCCACACACCAATATACCCACACTCCAATATACCCACACTCCAATATACCCACACTCCAATTTACCCACACACCAATATACCCACACTCCAATATACCCACACTCCAATATACACACACTCTAATATACCCATACTCCAATATACCCACACTCCGATATACCCACACTCCAATATACCCACACTCCAATATACCCACACTCCAATATACCCACCCTCCAACATATCTACACTCCAATATACCCACACTCTAATATACTCACACTCCAATATACCCACACTCCAATATACACACTCTCTAATATACCACACTCCAATATACCAACACACCAAGATACCCACACTCCAATATACCCACACTCCAATTTACCCACACAGCAATATACCCACACTGCAATATACCGACACTCCAATATACCCACACTCCAATATACCCACACTCAAATATACCCACACTCCAATATACCCACACTCCAATATACCCACACAGCAATATACCCACACTCCAATATGCCCACACACCAATATACCCACACTCCAATATACCAACACTCAAATATACCCACACTCCAATATACCCGCACTCCAATATACCCGCACTCCAATATACCCACACTCCAATATACCCACACTCCGATATACCCACACTCCGATATACCCACACTCCGATATACCCACACTCCAATATACCCACACTCCAATATACCCACACTCCAATATACCCACACTCCAATATACCCAAACTCCAATATGCCCACACTCCAATATACCCACACTCCAATATACAAACACTCCGATATACCCACACTCTAATATACCCACGCTCCAATATACCCACGCTCCAATATACCCACACTCTTATATACCCACACTCCAATATACCCACACTCCAATATACCCACACGCCAATATACCCACACTCCAATATACCCACACGCCAATATACCCACACTCCAATATATCCACACTCCAATATACCCACACTCCAATATACCCACACTCCAATATACACACTCACCAATATACCCACACTCCAATATACACACACTCCAATATACCCACACCCCAATATAGCCACACTCCAACATACCCACACGCCAATATACCCACACTCTAATATAACCACACTCCAATATACCCACACTCCAATACACCCACACTCCAATATACTCACACTCCAATATAGCCACACTCCAATATACCGACACTCCAATATAGCCACACTCCAATATACCCACACTCCAATATACCCACACTCCAATATACCCACACTCCAATATACACACACTCCAATATACCCACACGCCAATATACCCACACTCTAATATACCCACACTCCAATATGCCCACACTCCAATATACACTCTCACCAATATACCCACACTCCAATATACACACACTCCAATATACCCACACCCCAATATAGCCACACTCCAATATAACCACACGCCAATATACCCACACTCTAATATACCCACACTCCAATATACCCACACTCCAATACACCCACACTCCAATATACCCACACTCCAATATAGCCACACTCCAATATACCCACACTCCAATATAGCCACACTCCAATATACCCACACTCCAATATACCCACACTCCAATATACCCACACTCTAATATACACACTCTCCAATATACCCACACGCCAATATACCCACACTCTAATATACCCACACTCCAATATGCCCACACTCCAATACACCCACACTACAATATACCCACACTCCAATATAGCCACACTCCAATATAGCCACACTCCAATATACCCACACTCCAATATAGCCACACTCCAATATACCCACACTCCAATATAGCCACACTCCAATATACCCACACTCCAATATAGCCACACTCCAATATAGCCACACTCCAATATACCCACACTCCAATATACCCACACTCCATGATACCGACACTCCAATATACCCACACTCCGATATACCCACACTCCAACATACGCACACTCTAATATACCCACACCCCAATATATCCACACTCCAATATACCCACACTCCAGTATACCCACACTCCAATATACCCACGCTCTAATATACCCACACACCAATATACCCACACACCAATATACCCACACTCCAATATACCCACACTCCAATATATCCACACTCCAACATACCCACACTCCAATATACCCACACTCCAATATACCCACACTCCAAAATACCCAAACTCCAATATACCCACACTCCGATATACCCACACTCCAATATACCCACACTCCAATATACCCACACTCCAATATACCCACACGCCAATATAACCACACTCCAATATACCCGCACTCCAATATACCCACACACCAATATACCCACACTCCAATATACCCACACTCCAATATACCCACACTCCAATATACCCACACTCCAATATACCCACACCCCAATATAGCCACACTCCAATATACCCACACGCCAATATACCTACACTCTAATATACCCACACTCCAATATACCCACACTCCAATACACCCACACTCCAATATACCCACACTCCAATATAGCCACACTCCAATATACCCACACTCCAATATAGCCACATTCCAATATACCCACACTCCAATATACCCACACTCCAATATACCCACACTCTAATATACACACACTCCAATATACCCACACGCCAATATACCCACACTCTAATATACCCACACTCCAATATGCCCACACTCCAATACACCCACACTACAATATACCCACACTCCAATATAACCACACTCCAATATACCCACACTCCAATATACCCACACTCCAATATACCCACACTCCAATATAGCCACACTACAATATAGCCACACTCCAATATACCCACACTCCAATATACCCACACTCCAATATACCCACACTCCAATATACCCACACTCCAATATACCCACACTCCAATATACCCACACTCTAATATACACACACTCCAATATACCCACATGCAAATATACCCACACTCTAATATACCCACACTCCAATATACCCACACTCCGATATACCCACACTCCAATATACCCACACTCCAATATACCCACACTCCAATATACCCACACGCCAATATACCCACACTCCAATATACCCACACTCCAATATACCCACACTCCGATATACCCACACTCCAACATACGCACACTCTAATATACCCACACCCCAATATATCCACACTCCAATATACACACACTCTAATATACCCACACTCCAATATACCCACACTCCAATATACCCACACTCTAATATACCCACACTCCAGTATACCCACATTCCAATATACCCACGCTCTAATATACCCACACACCAATATACCCACACACCAATATACCCACACTCCAATATACCCACACTCCAATATACCCACACTCCAACATACCCACACTCCAACATACCCACACTCCAATATACCCACACTCCAATATACCCACACTCCAATATACTCACACTCCAAAATACCCAAACTCCAATATACCCACACTCCGATATACCCACACTCCAATATACCCACACTCCAATATACCCACACTGCAATATACCCACACGCCAATATAACCACACTCCAATATACCCGCACTCCAATATACCCACACACCAATATACCCACACTCCAATATACCCACACTCCAATATACCCACACTCCAATATACCCACACACCAATATACCCACACTCCAATATACCCACACACCAATATACCCACACTCCAATATACCCACACTCCAATATACCCACACTCCAATATACCCACACTCCAATATACCCACAAACCAATATACCCACACTCCAATATACCCACACTCCAATATACACACACTCTAATATACCCACACTCCAATATACCCACACTCCGATATACCCACACTCCAATATTCCCACTCTCCAATATATCCACACTCTAATATACCCACCCTCCAACATATCCACACTCCAATATACCCACACTCCAATATACCCACACTCTAATATACCCACACTCCTATATACCCACACTCCAATATACCCACACTCTAATGTACCACACTCCAATATACCCACACACCAATATACCCACACTCCAATATACCCACACTCCAATATACCCGCGCTCTAATATACCCACACACCAATATACCCACACACCAATATACCCACACTCCAATATACCCACACTCCAATATACCCACACTCCAACATACCCACACTCCAATATACCCACACTCCAATATACCCACACTCCAATATACTCACACTCCAAAATACCCAAACTCCAATATACCCACACTCCGATATACCCACACTCCATTATACCCACACTCCAATATACCCACACTCCAATATACCCACACGCCAATATAACCACACTCCAACATACCCGCACTCCAATATACCCACACACCAATATACCCACACTCCAATATACCCACACTCCAATATACCCACACTCCAATATACCCACACTCCAATATACCCGCACTCCAATATACCCACACACCAATATACCCACACTCCAATATACCCACACACCAATATACCCACACTCCAATATAACCACACTCCAATATACCCACAAACCAATATACCCACACTCCAAAATACCCACACTCCAATATACACATACTCTAATATACCCACACTCCAATATACCCACACTCCGATATACCCACACTCCAATATTCCCACTCTCCAATATACCCACACTCTAATATACCCACCCTCCAACATACCCACACTCCAATATACCCACACTCTAATATACCCACACTCCTATATACCCACACTCCAATATACCCACACTCTAATATACCACACTCCAATATACCCACACAACAATATACCCACACTCCAATATACCCACACTCCAATTTACCCACACACCAATATACCCACACTGCAATATACCGACACTCCAATATACCCACACTCCAATATACCCACACTCAAATATACCCACAATCCAATATACCCACACTCCAATATACCCACACAGCAATATACCCACACTCCAATATGCCCACACACCAATATACCCACACTCCAACATACCCACACTCCAATATACCCACACTCCAATATACCCACACTCCAATATGCCCACACTCCAATATACCCACACTCCAATATACCCACACGCCAATATACCCACGCTCCAATATACCCACGCTCCAATATACCCACGGTCCAATATACCCACACTCCAATATACCCACACTCCAATATACCCACACTCCAATATACCCACACCCCAATATACCCAAACTCCAATGTACCCACACTCCAATATACCCACACTCCAATATACCCACACTGCAATATACCCGCACTCCAATATACCCACACTCCAACATACCCACACCCCGATATACCCACACTCCGATATACCCACACTCTAATATACCCACACTCCAATATACCCACACGCCAATATACCCAGACTCCAATATACCCACACTCCAATATACATACACTCCAATATACCCACACTCCAATATACCCACACTCTAATATATCCACACTCCAATATACCCACACTCCAATATACCCACACGCCAATATGCCCACACTCCGAAATACCCGCACTCTAATATACACACACTCCAATATACCCACACTCCAATATACAAACACTCCGATATACCCACACTCTAATATACCCACACTCCAATATACCCACACTCCAATATACCCACACTCTAATATAGCCACACTCCAATATACCCACACTCCAATATACCCACACGCCAATATACCCACACTCCAATATACCCACACGCCAATATACCCACACTCCAATATATCCACACTCCAATATACGCACACTCCAATATACCCACACTCCAATATACACACTCACCAATATACCCACACTCCAATATACACACACTCCAATATACCCACACCCCAATATAGCCACACTCCAATATACCAACACTCCAATATAGCCACACTCCAATATAACCACACTCCAATATACCCACACTCCGATATACCCACACTCTAATATACCCACACCCCAATATACCCACATTCCAATATACCCACACTCCAATATACCCACACTCAAATATACCCACACTCCAATATACCCACACTCCAATATACCCACACTCTAATATTCCCACCCCCAATATACCCACACTCCAATATACCCACACGCCAATATACCCACACGCAAATATACCCACACGCCAATATATCCACACTCCAATATACCCACAATCCAATATATCCACACTCCAATATACCCACACGCCAATATATCCACACTCCAATATACCCACACTCCAATATACCCACACTCCAATATACCCACACGCCAATATACCCACACTCTCATATACCCACACTCCAATATACCCACACTCCAATACACCCACACTCCAATATACCCACACTCCAATATAGCCACACTCCAATATATCCACACTCCAATATGGCCAAACTCCAAAAAACCCACACTCCAATATACCCACACTCTAATATACACACACTCCAATATACCCACATGCCAATATACCCACACTCTAATATACCCAGACTCCAATATGCCCACACTCCAATATACCCACACTCCGATATACCCACACTCCAATATACCCACACTCCAATACACCCACACTCCAATATACCCACACGACAATATACCCACACTCCAATATACCCACAGTCCAATATACCCAGACTCCAATATACCCACACTCCAATATACCCACACTCCGATATACCCACACTCCAACATACGCACACTCTAATATACCCACACCCCAATATACCCACACTCCAATATACCCACACTCTAATATACCCACACTCCAATATACCCACACTCCAATATACCCACACTCCAATATACCCACACTCCAATACACCCACACTCCAATATACCCACACGACAATATACCCACACTCCAATATACCCACACTCCAATATACCCACACTCCAATATACCCACACTCCAATATACCCACACGACAATATACCCACACTCCAATATACCCACACTCCAATATACCCAGACTCCAATATACCCACACTCCAATATACCCACACTCCAATATATCCACACTCCAATATAGCCAAACTCCAATATACCCACACTCCAATATACCCACACTCCAATATACCCACACTCCAATATACTCACACTCCAATATACCCACATGCCAATATACCCACACTCTGATATACCCACACTCCAATACACCCACACTCCAATATACCCACACTCCAATATACCCACACGCCAATATAACCACACTCCAATATACCCGCACTCCAATATACCCACACACCAATATACCCACACTCCAATATACCCACACTCCAATATACCCACACTCCAATATACCCACACTCCAATAAACCCACACTCCAATATACCCACACACCAATATACCCACACTCCAATATACCCACACACCAATATACCCAAACTCCAATATACCCACACTCCAATATACCCACACACCAATATAACCACACACCAATATACCCACACTCCAATATACCCACACGCCAATATACACACACTCTAATATACCCACACTCCAATATACCCACACTCCGATATACCCACACTCCAAAAACCCACACTCCAATATACCCACACTCCAATATACCCACCCTCCAACATACCCACACTCCAATATACCCACACTCTAATATACCCACACTCCAATATACCCACACTCCAATATACCCACACTCCAATATACCCACACTCTAATATACCACACTCCAATATACCAACACACCAAGATACCCACACTCCAATATACCCACACTCCAATTTACCCACACACCAATATACCCACACTGCAATATACCGACACTCCAATATACCCACACTCCAATATACCCACACTCAAATATACCCACACTCCAATATACCCACACTCCAATATACCCACACAGCAATATACCCACACTCCAATATGCCCACACACCAATATACCCACACTCCAATATACCCACACTCCGATATACCCACACTCCAATATACCCACACTCCAATATACCCACACTCCAATATACCCACATGCCAATATACCCACACTCCAATATACCCACACTCCAATATACTCACGCTCCAATATACCCACGGTCCAATATACCCACACTCCAATATACACACACTCCAATATACCCACACTCCAATATACCCACACTCCAATATACCCAAACTCCAATATACCCACACTCCAATATACCCACACTCCAATATACAAACACTCCGATATACCCACACTCTAATATACCCACACTCCAATATACCCACGCTCCAATATACCCACACCCTAATATACCCACACTCCAATATACCCACACTCCAATATACCCACACGCCAATATACCCACACTCCAATATACCCACACGCCAATATACCCACACTCCAATATATCCACACTCCAATATACCCACACTCCAATATACCCACACTCCAATATACCCACACTCCAATATACACACTCACCAATATACCCACACTCCAATATACACACACTCCAATATACCCACACCCCAATATAGCCACACTCCAACATACCCACACGCCAATATACCCACACTCTAATATAACCACACTCCAATATACCCACACTCCAATACACCCACACTCCAATATACCCACACTCCAATATAGCCACACTCCAATATACCCACACTCCAATATACCCACACTCCAATATACCGATACTCTAATATACACACACTCCAATATACCCACACGCCAATATACCCACACTCTAATATACCCACACTCCAATATGCCCACACTCCAATATACACACTCACCAATATACCCACACTCCAATATACACACACTCCAATATACCCACACCCCAATATAACCACACTCCAATATACCCACACGCCAATATACCCACACTCTAATATACCCACACTCCAATATACCCACACTCCAATACAACCACACTCCAATATACCCACACTCCAATATAGCCACACTCCAATATACCCACACTCCAATATAGCCACACTCCAATATACCCACACTCCAATATACCCACACTCCAATATACCCACACTCTAATATACACACACTCCAATATACCCACACGCCAATATACCCACACTCTAATATACCCACACTCCAATATGCCCACACTCCAATACACCCACACTACAATATACCCACACTCCAATATAGCCACACTCCAATATACACACACTCCAATATACCCACACTCCAATAGAGCCACACTCCAATATACCCACACTCCAATATAGCCACACTCCAATATACCCACACTCCAATATACCCACACTCCAATATACCCACACTCCAATATACCCACACTCCAATATACCCACACTCTAATATACACACACTCCAATACACCCACATGCAAATATACCCACACTCAAATATACCCACACTCCAATATACCCACACTCCAATATACCCACACTCCGATATACCCACACTCCAATATACCCACACTCCAATATACCCACACTCCAATATACCCACACGCCAATATACCCACAATCCAATATACCCACACTCCAATATACCCACACTCCATTATACCCACACTCCAATATACCTACACTCCGATATACCCACACTCCAACATACGCACACTCTAATATACCCACACCCCAATATATCCACACTCCAATATACACACACTCTAATATACCCACACTCCAATATAGCCACACTCCAATATACCCACACTCCAATATACCCACACTCCAATATACCCACACTCTAATATACACACACTCCAATATACCCACACGCCAATATACCCACACTCTAATATACCCACACTCCAATATGCCCACACTCCAATACACCCACACTACAATATACCCACACTCCAATATAGCCACACTCCAATATACACACACTCCAATATACCCACACTCCAATAGAGCCACACTCCAATATACCCACACTCCAATATAGCCACACTCCAATATACCCACACTCCAATATACCCACACTCCAATATACCCACACTCCAATATACCCACACTCCAATATACCCACACTCTAATATACACACACTCCAATACACCCACATGCAAATATACCCACACTCAAATATACCCACACTCCAATATACCCACACTCCAATATACCCACACTCCGATATACCCACACTCCAATATACCCACACTCCAATATACCCACACTCCAATATACCCACACGCCAATATACCCACAATCCAATATACCCACACTCCAATATACCCACACTCCATTATACCCACACTCCAATATACCTACACTCCGATATACCCACACTCCAACATACGCACACTCTAATATACCCACACCCCAATATATCCACACTCCAATATACACACACTCTAATATACCCACACTCCAATATACCCACACTCCAATATACCCACACTCTAATATACCCACACTCCAGTATACCCACACTCCAATATACCCACGCTCTAATATACCCACACACCAATATACCCACACACCAATATACCCACACTCCAATATACCCACACTCCAATATACCCACACTCCAACATACACACACTCCAATATACCCACACTCCAATATACTCACACTCCAAAATACCCAAACTCCAATATACCCACACTCCGATATACCCACACTCCAATATACCCACACTCCAATATACCCACACTCCAATATACCCACACGCCAATATAACCACACTCCAATATAGCCGAACTCCAATATACACACACACCAATATACCCACACTTCAATATACCCACACTCCAATATACCCACACTCCAATATACCCACACTCCAATATACCCACACCCCAATATAGCCACACTCCAATATACCCACACGCCAATATACCCACACTCTAATATACCCACACTCCAATATACCCACACTCCAATACACCCACACTCCAATATACCCACACTCCAATATAGCCACACTCCAATATACCCACACTCCAATATAGCCACACTCCAATATACCCACACTCCAATATACCCACACTCCAATATACCCACACTCTAATATACACACACTCCAATATACCCACACGCCAATATACCCACACTCTAATATACCCACACTCCAATATGCCCACACTCCAATACACCCACACTACAATATACCCACACTCCAATATAGCCACACTCCAATATACCCACACTCCAATATACCCACACTCCAATATAGCCACACTCCAATATAGCCACACTCCAATATACCCACACTCCAATATACCCACACTCCAATATACCCACACTCCAATATACCCACACTCCAATATACCCACACTCCAATATACCCACACTCTAATATACACACACTCCAATATACCCACATGCAAATATACCCAAACTCTAATATACCCACACTCCAATATACCCACACTCCAATATACCCACACTCCAATATACCCACACTCCAATATACCCACACTCCAATATACCCACACGCAAATATACCCACACCCCAATATACCCACACTCCAATATACCCACACTCCATTATACCCACACTCCAATATACCCACACTCCGATATACCCACACTCCAACATACGCACACTCTAATATACCCACACCCCAATATTTCCACACTCCAAGATACACACACTCTAATATACCCACACTCCAGTATACCCACACTCCAATATACCCACACTCCAATATACCCACACTCTAATATACCCACACTCCAGTATACCCACACTCCAATATACCCACGCTCTAATATACCCACACACCAATAAACCCACACACCAATATACCCACACTCCAATATACCCACACTCCAATATACCCACACTCCAACATACCCACACTCCAATATACCCACACTCCAATATACCCACACTCCAATATACTCATACTCCAAAATACCCAAACTGCAATATACCCACACTCCGATTTACCCACACTCCAATATACCCACACTCCAATATACTCACACGCCAATATTACCACACTCCAATATACCCGCACTCCAATATACCCACACACCAATATACCCACACTCCAATATACCCACACTCCAATATACCCACACTCCAATATACCCACACTCCAATATACCCACACTCCAATATACCCACACACCAATATACCCACACTCCAATATACCCACACACCAATATACCCACACTCCAATATACCCACACACCAATATACCCACACTCCAATATACCCACACTCCAATATACCCACACTCCAATTTACCCACACACCAATATACCCACACTGCAATATACCGACACTCCAATATACCCACACTCCAATATACCCACACTCAAATATACCCACACTCCAATATACCCACACTCCAATATACCCACACTCCAATATACCCACACTCCGATATACCCACACTCCAATATACCCACACTCCAATATGCCCAAACTCCAATATACCCACACTCCAATATACCCACACGCCAATATACCCACACTCCAATATACCCACGCTCCAATATACCCACGGTCCAATATGCCCACACTCCAATATACCCACACTCCAATATACCCACACTCCAATATACCCACACTCCGATATACCCACACTCCGATATACCCACACTCCAATATACCCACACTCCAATATACCCACACTCCAATATACCCACACGCCAATATAACCACACTCCAATATAGCCGAACTCCAATATACACACACACCAATATACCCACACTCCAATATACCCATACTCCTATATACCCACACTCCAATATACCCACACTCCAATATACCCACACTCCAATATACCCACACCCCAATATAGCCACACTCCAATATACCCACACCCCAATATAGCCACACTCCAATATACCCACACGCCAATATACCCACACTCTATTATACCCACACTCCAATATACCCACACTCCAATACACCCACACTCCAATATACCCACACTCCAATATAGCCACACTCCAATATACCCACACTCCAATATAGCCACACTCCAATATAACCACACTCCAATATACCCACACTCCAATATACCCACACTCTAATATACACACACTCCAATATACCCACACGCCAATATACCCACACTCTAATATACCCACACTCCAATATGCCCACACTCCAATACACCCACACTACAATATACCCACACTCCAATATAGCCACACTCCAATATACCCACACTCCAATATACCCACACTCCAATATAGCCACACTCCAATATAGCCACACTCCAATATACCCACACTCCAATATACCCACACTCCAATGTACCCACACTCCAATATACCCACACTCCAATATACCCACACTCCAATATACCCACACTCTAATATACACACACTCCAATATACCCACATGCAAATATACCCAAACTCTAATATACCCACACTCCAATATACCCACACTCCAATATACCCACACTCCGATATACCCACACTCCAATATACCCACACTCCAATATACCCACACTCCAATATACCCACACGCCAATATACCCACACCCCAATATACCCACACTCCAATATACCCACACTCCATTATACCCACACTCCAATATACCCACACTCCGATATACCCACACTCCAACATACGCACACTCTAATATACCCACACCCCAATATTTCCACACTCCAATATACACACACTCTAATATACCCACACTCCAATATACCCACACTCCAATATACCCACACTCCAATATACCCACACTCTAATATACCCACACTCCAGTATACCCACACTCCAATATACCCACGCTCTAATATACCCACACACCAATAAACCCACACACCAATATACCCACACTCCAATATACCCACACTCCAATATACCCACACTCCAACATACCCACACTCCAATATACCCACACTCCAATATACCCACACTCCAATATACTCATACTCCAAAATACCCAAACTGCAATATACCCACACTCCGATATACCCACACTCCAATATACCCACACTCCAATATACCCACACGCCAATATTACCACACTCCAATATACCCGCACTCCAATATACCCACACACCAATATACCCACACTCCAATATACCCACACTCCAATATACCCACACTCCAATATACCCACACTCCAATATACCCACACTCCAATATACCCACACACCAATATACCCACACTCCAATATACCCACACACCAATATACCCACACTCCAATATACCCACACTCCAATATACCCACACACCAATATACCCACACTCCAATATACCCACACTCCAATATACCCACACTCCAATTTACCCACACACCAATATACTCACACTGCAATATACCGACACTCCAATATACCCACACTCCAATATACCCACACTCAAATATACCCACACTCCAATATACCCACACTCCAATATACCCACACTCCAATATACCCACACTCCAATATACCCACACTCCGATATACCCACACTCCAATATACCCACACTCCAATATGCCCACACTCCAATATACCCACACTCCAATATACCCACACGCCAATATACCCACACTCCAATATACCCACGCTCCAATATACCCACGGTCCAATATGCCCACACTCCAATATACCCACACTCCAATATACCCACACTCCGATATACCCACACTCCGATATACCCACACTCCAATATACCCACACTCCAATATACCCACACTCCAATATACCCACACGCCAATATAACCACACTCCAATATAGCCGAACTCCAATATACACACACACCAATATACCCACACTCCAATATACCCACACTCCTATATACGCACACTCCAATATACCCACACTCCAATATACCCACACTCCAATATACCCACACCCCAATATAGCCACACTCCAATATACCCACACGCCAACATACCCACACTCTAATATACCCACACTCCAATATACCCACACTCCAATACACCCACACTCCAATATACCCACACTCCAATATAGCCACACTCCAATATACCCACACTCCAAGAAAGCCACACTCCAATATACCCACACTCCAATATACCCACACTCCAATATACCCACACTCTAATATACACACACTCCAATATACCCACACGCCAATATACCCACACTCTAATATACCCACACTCCAATATGCCCACACTCCAACACACCCACACTACAATATAGCCACACTCCAATATACCCACACTCCAATATACCCACACTCCAATATAGCCACACTCCAATATACCCACACTCCAATATACCCACACTCCAATATAGCCACACTCCAATATACCCACACTCCAATATACCCACACTCCAATATACCCACACTCCAATATACCCACACTCCAATATACCCACACTCTAATATACACACACTCCAATATACCCACATGCAAATATACCCACACTCTAATATACCCACACTCCAATATACCCACACTCCAATATACCCACACTCCGATATACCCACACTCCAATATACCCACACTCCAATATACCCACACTCCACTATACCCACACGCCAATATACCCACACCCCAATATACCCACACCCCAATATACCCACACTCCATTATACCCACACTCCAATATACCCACACTCCGATATACCCACACTCCAACATACGCACACTCTAATATACCCACACCCCAATATTTCCACACTCCAATATACACACACTCTAATATACCCACACTCCAATATACCCACACTCCAATATACCCACACTCTAATATACCCACACTCCAGTATACCCACACTCCAATATGCCCACGCTCTAATATACCCACACACCAATAAACCCACACACCAATATACCCACACTCCAATATACCCACACTCCAATATACCCACACTCCAACATACCCACACTCCAATATACCCACACTCCAATATCCCCACACTCCAATATACTCACACTCCAAAATACCCAAACTGCAATATACCCACACTCCGATATACCCACACTCCAATATACCCACACTCCAATATACCCACACGCCAATATTACCACACTCCAATATACCCGCACTCCAATATACCCACACACCAATATACCCACACTCCAATATACCCACACTCCAATATACCCACACTCCAATATACCCACACTCCAATATACCCACACTCCAATATACCCACACACCAATATACCCACACTCCAATATACCCACACACCAATATACCCACACTCCAATATACCCACACTCCAATATACCCACACACCAATATACCCACACTCCAATATACCCACACTCCAATATACCCACACTCCAATTTACCCACACACCAATATACCCACACTGCAATATACCGACACTCCAATATACCCACACTCCAATATACCCACACTCAAATATACCCACACTCCAATATACCCACACTCCAATATACCCACACTCCAATATACCCACACTCCAATCTACCCACACTCCGATATACCCACACTCCAATATACCCACACTCCAATATGCCCACACTCCAATATACCCACACTCCAATATACCCACACTCCAATATACCCACGCTCCAATATACCCACGGTCCAATATGCCCACACTCCAATATACCCACACTCCAATATACCCACACTCCAATATACCCAAACTCCAATATACCCACACTCCAATATACCCACACTCCAATATACCCACACTGCAATATACCCGCACTCCAATATACCCACACTCCTACGTACCCACACCCCAATATACCCACACTCCGATATACCCACACTCTAATATACCCACACTCCAATATACCCACACGCCAATATACCCACACTCCAATATCCCCACACTCCAATATGCCCACACTCCAATATACCCACACTCCAATATACCCACACGCCAATATACCCACACTCCAATATACCCACGCTCCAATATACCCACGGTCCAATATACCCACACTCCAATATACCCACACTCCAATATACCCCCGCTCCAATATACCCACACCCCAATATAACCAAACTCCAATGTACCCACACTCCAATATACCCACACTCCAATATACCCACACTGCAATATACCCGCACTCCAATATACCCACACTCCAATATATCCACACTCCAATATACCCACACTCCAATATACCCACACCCCAATATAACCAAACTCCAATGTACCCACACTCCAATATACCCACACTCCATTATACCCACACTCCAATATACCCACACTCCGATATACCCACACTCCAACATACGCACACTCTAATATACCCACACCCCAATATTTCCACACTCCAATATACACACACTCTAATATACCCACACTCCAATATACCCACACTCCAATATACCCACACTCTAATATACCCACACTCCAGTATACCCACACTCCAATATGCCCACGCTCTAATATACCCACACACCAATAAACCCACACACCAATATACCCACACTCCAATATACCCACACTCCAATATACCCACACTCCAACATACCCACACTCCAATATACCCACACTCCAATATACCCACACTCCAATATACTCACACTCCAAAATACCCAAACTGCAATATACCCACACTCCGATATACCCACACTCCAATATACCCACACTCCAATATACCCACACGCCAATATTACCACACTCCAATATACCCGCACTCCAATATACCCACACACCAATATACCCACACTCCAATATACCCACACTCCAATATACCCACACTCCAATATACCCACACTCCAATATACCCACACACCAATATACCCACACTCCAATATACCCACACACCAATATACCCACACTCCAATATACCCACACTCCAATATACCCACACACCAATATACCCACACTCCAATATACCCACACTCCAATATACCCACACTCCAATTTACCCACACACCAATATACCCACACTGCAATATACCGACACTCCAATATACCCACACTCTAATATACACACACTCCAATATACCCACATGCAAATATACCCAAACTCTAATATACCCACACTCCAATATACCCACACTCCAATATACCCACACTCCGATATACCCACACTCCAATATACCCACACTCCAATATACCCACACTCCAATATACCCACACGCCAATATACCCACACCCCAATATACCCACACTCCAATATACCCACACTCCATTATACCCACACTCCAATATACCCACACTCCGATATACCCACACTCCAACATACGCACACTCTAATATACCCACACCCCAATATTTCCACACTCCAATATACACACACTCTAATATACCCACACTCCAATATACCCACACTCCAATATACCCACACTCCAATATACCCACACTCTAATATACCCACACTCCAGTATACCCACACTCCAATATACCCACGCTCTAATATACCCACACACCAATAAACCCACACACCAATATACCCACACTCCAATATACCCACACTCCAATATACCCACACTCCAACATACCCACACTCCAATATACCCACACTCCAATATACCCACGCTCCAATATACTCATACTCCAAAATACCCAAACTGCAATATACCCACACTCCGATATACCCACACTCCAATATACCCACACTCCAATATACCCACACGCCAATATTACCACACTCCAATATACCCGCACTCCAATATACCCACACACCAATATACCCACACTCCAATATACCCACACTCCAATATACCCACACTCCAATATACCCACACTCCAATATACCCACACTCCAATATACCCACACACCAATATACCCACACTCCAATATACCCACACACCAATATACCCACACTCCAATATACCCACTCTCCAATATACCCACACACCAATATACCCACACTCCAATATACCCACACTCCAATATACCCACACTCCAATTTACCCACACACCAATATACTCACACTGCAATATACCGACACTCCAATATACCCACACTCCAATATACCCACACTGAAATATACCCACACTCCAATATACCCACACTCCAATATACCCACACTCCAATATACCCACACTCCAATATACCCACACTCCGATATACCCACACTCCAATATACCCACACTCCAATATGCCCACACTCCAATATACCCACACTCCAATATACCCACACGCCAATATACCCACACTCCAATATACCCACGCTCCAATATACCCACGGTCCAATATGCCCACACTCCAATATACCCACACTCCAATATACCCACACTCCAATATACCCACACTCCGATATACCCACACTCCGATATACCCACACTCCAATATACCCACACTCCAATATACCCACACTCCAATATACCCACACGCCAATATAACCACACTCCAATATAGCCGAACTCCAATATACACACACACCAATATACCCACACTCCAATATACCCACACTCCTATATACGCACACTCCAATATACCCACACTCCAATATACCCACACTCCAATATACCCACACCCCAATATAGCCACACTCCAATATACCCACACGCCAACATACCCACACTCTAATATACCCACACTCCAATATACCCACACTCCAATACACCCACATTCCAATATACCCACACTCCAATATAGCCACACTCCAATATACCCACACTCCAAGAAAGCCACACTCCAATATACCCACACTCCAATATACCCACACTCTAATATACACACACTCCAATATACCCACACGCCAATATACCCACACTCTAATATACCCACACTCCAATATGCCCACACTCCAATACACCCACACTACAATATAGCCACACTCCAATATACCCACACTCCAATATACCCACACTCCAATATAGCCACACTCCAATATACCCACACTCCAATATACCCACACTCCAATATAGCCACACTCCAATATACCCACACTCCAATATACCCACACTCCAATATACCCACACTCCAATATACCCACACTCTAATATACACACACTCCAATATACCCACATGCAAATATACCCACACTCTAATATACCCACACTCCAATATACCCACACTCCAATATACCCACACTCCGATATACCCACACTCCAATATACCCACACTCCAATATACCCACACTCCACTATACCCACACGCCAATATACCCACACCCCAATATACCCACACCCCAATATACCCACACTCCATTATACCCACACTCCAATATACCCACACTCCGATATACCCACACTCCAACATACGCACACTCTAATATACCCACACCCCAATATTTCCACACTCCAATATACACACACTCTAATATACCCACACTCCAATATACCCACACTCCAATATACCCACACTCTAATATACCCACACTCCAGTATACCCACACTCCAATATGCCCACGCACTAATATACCCACACACCAATAAACCCACACACCAATATACCCACACTCCAATATACCCACACTCCAATATACCCACACTCCAACATACCCACACTCCAATATACCCACACTCCAATATACCCACACTCCAATATACTCACACTCCAAAATACCCAAACTGCAATATACCCACACTCCGATATACCCACACTCCAATATACCCACACTCCAATATACCCACACGCCAATATTACCACACTCCAATATACCCGCACTCCAATATACCCACACACCAATATACCCACACTCCAATATACCCACACTCCAATATACCCACACTCCAATATACCCACACTCCAATATACCCACACTCCAATATACCCACACACCAATATACCCACACTCCAATATACCCACACACCAATATACCCACACTCCAATATACCCACACTCCAATATACCCACACACCAATATACCCACACTCCAATATACCCACACTCCAATATACCCACACTCCAATTTACCCACACACCAATATACCCACACTGCAATATACCGACACTCCAATATACCCACACTCCAATATACCCACACTCAAATATACCCACACTCCAATATACCCACACTCCAATATACCCACACTCCAATATACCCACACTCCAATATACCCACACTCCGATATACCCACACTCCAATATACCCACACTCCAATATGCCCACACTCCAATATACCCACACTCCAATATACCCACACTCCAATATACCCACGCTCCAATATACCCACGGTCCAATATGCCCACACTCCAATATACCCACACTCCAATATACCCACACTCCAATATACCCAAACTCCAATATACCCACACTCCAATATACCCACACTCCAATATACCCACACTGCAATATACCCGCACTCCAATATACCCACACTCCTACGTACCCACACCCCAATATACCCACACTCCGATATACCCACACTCTAATATACCCACACTCCAATATACCCACACGCCAATATACCCACACTCCAATATCCCCACACTCCAATATGCCCACACTCCAATATACCCACACTCCAATATACCCACACGCCAATATACCCACACTCCAATATACCCACGCTCCAATATACCCACGGTCCAATATACCCACACTCCAATATACCCACACTCCAATATACCCCCGCTCCAATATACCCACACCCCAATATAACCAAACTCCAATGTACCCACACTGCAATATACCCACACTCCAATATACCCACACTGAAATATACCCGCACTCCAATATACCCACACTCCAATATATCCACACTCCAATATACCCACACTCCAATATACCCACACCCCAATATAACCAAACTCCAATGTACCCACACTCCAATATACCCACACTCCATTATACCCACACTCCAATATACCCACACTCCGATATACCCACACTCCAACATACGCACACTCTAATATACCCACACCCCAATATTTCCACACTCCAATATACACACACTCTAATATACCCACACTCCAATATACCCACACTCCAATATACCCACACTCTAATATACCCACACTCCAGTATACCCACACTCCAATATGCCCACGCTCTAATATACCCACACACCAATAAACCCACACACCAATATACCCACACTCCAATATACCCACACTCCAATATACCCACACTCCAACATACCCACACTCCAATATACCCACACTCCAATATACCCACACTCCAATATACTCACACTCCAAAATACCCAAACTGCAATATACCCACACTCCGATATACCCACACTCCAATATACCCACACTCCAATATACCCACACGCCAATATTACCACACTCCAATATACCCGCACTCCAATATACCCACACACCAATATACCCACACTCCAATATACCCACACTCCAATATACCCACACTCCAATATACCCACACTCCAATATACCCACACACCAATATACCCACACTCCAATATACCCACACACCAATATACCCACACTCCAATATACCCACACTCCAATATACCCACACACCAATATACCCACACTCCAATATACCCACACTCCAATATACCCACACTCCAATTTACCCACACACCAATATACCCACACTGCAATATACCGACACTCCAATATACCCACACTCCAATATACCCACACTCAAATATACCCACACTCCAATATACCCACACTCCAATATACCCACACTCCAATATACCCACACTCCAATATACCCACACTCCGATATACCCACACTCCAATATACCCACACTCCAATATGCCCACACTCCAATATACCCACACTCCAATATACCCACACGCCAATATACCCACACTCCAATATACCCACGCTCCAATATACCCACGGTCCAATATGCCCACACTCCAATATACCCACACTCCAATATACCCACACTCCAATATACCCAAACTCCAATATACCCACACTCCAATATACCCACACTCCAATATACCCACACTGCAATATACCCGCACTCCAATATACCCACACTCCAACGTACCCACACCCCAATATACCCACACTCCGATATACCCACACTCTAATATACCCACACTCCAATATACCCACACGCCAATATACCCACACTCCAATATACCCACACTCCAATATGCCCACACTCCAATATACCCACACTCCAATATACCCACACGCCAATATACCCACACTCCAATATACCCACGCTCCAATATACCCACGGTCCAATATACCCACACTCCAATATACCCACACTCCAATATACCCACACTCCAATATACCCACACCCCAATATAACCAAACTCCAATGTACCCACACTCCAATATACCCACACTCCAATATACCCACACTGCAATATACCCGCTCTCCAATATACCCACACTCCAACGTACCCACACCCCAATATACCCACACTCCGATATACCCACACTCTAATATACCCACACTCCAATATACCCACACGCCAATATACCCAGACTCCAATATACCCACACTCCAATATACATACACTCCAATATACCCACACTCCAATATACCCACACTCTAATATATCCACACTCCAATATACCCACACTCCAATATACCCACACGCCAATATGCCCACACACCGATATACCCGCACTCTAATATACACACACTCCAATATACCCACACTCCAATATACAAACACTCCGATATACCCACACTCTAATATGCCCACACTCCAATATACCCACACGCCAATATACCCACACTCTAATATACCCACACTCCAATATACCCACACTCCAATATACCCACACGCCAATATACCCACACTCCAATATACCCACACGCCAATATACCCACACTCCAATATATCCACACTCCAATATACGCACACTCCAATATACCCACACTCCAATATACACACTCACCAATATACCCACACTCCAATATACACACACTCCAATATACCCACACCCCAATATAGCCACACTCCAATATACCTACACTCCAATATAACCACACTCCAATATACCCACACTCTGATATACCCACACTCTAATATACCCACACCCCAATATACCCACATTCCAATATACCCACACTCCAATATACCCACACTCAAATATACCCACACTCCAATATACCCACACTCCAATATACCCACACTCTAATATTCCCACCCCCAATATACCCACACTCCAATATACCCACACGCCAATATACCCACACGCAAATATACCCACACGCCAATATATCCACACTCCAATATACCCACAATCCAATATATCCACACTCCAATATACCCACACGCCAATATATCCACACTCCAATATACCCACACTCCAATATACCCACACTCCAATATACCCACACGCCAATATACCCACACTCTCACATACCCACACTCCAATATACCCACACTCCAATACACCCACACTCCAATATACCCACACTCCAATATAGCGACACTCCAATATATCCACACTCCAATTTCGCCAAACTCCAATATACCCACACTCCAATATACCCACACTCCAATATACCCACACTCTAATATACACACACTCCAATATACCCACATGCCAAAATACCCACTCTCTAATATACCCAGACTCCAATATGCCCACACTCCAATATACCCACACTCCGATATACCCACACTCCAATATACCCAGACTCCAATATACCCAGACTCCAATATACCCACACTCCAATATACCCACACTCCGATATACCCACACTCCAACATACGCACACTCTAATATACCCACACCCCAATATACCCACACTCCAATATACCCACACTCTAATATACCCACACTCCAATATACCCACACTCCAATATACCCACACTCCAATATACCCACACTCCAATACACCCACACTCCAATACACCCACACGACAATATACCCACACTGCAATATACCCACACTCCAATATACCCAGACTCCAATATACCCACACTCCAATATACCCACACTCCAAAATACCCACACGACAATATACCCACACCCCAATATACCCACACTCCAATATACCCAGACACCAATATACCCACACTCCAATATACCCACACTCCAATATATCCACACTCCAATATAGCCAAACTCCAATATACCCACACTCCAATATACCCACACTCCAATATACCCACACTCTAATATACCCACACACCAATATACCCACACACCAATATACCCACACTCCAATATACCCACACTCCAATATACCCACACTCCAATATACCCACACTCCAATATACCCACACTCCAATATACCCACACTCCAATATACTCACACTCCAATATACCCACTCTCCAATATACCCACACTCTGATATACCCGCACTCCAATACACCGACACTCCAATATACCCACACTCCAATATACCCACACGCCAATATAACCACACTCCAATATACCCGCACTCCAATATACCCACACACCAATATACCCACACTCCAATATACCCACACTCCAATATACCAACACTCCAATATACCCACACTCCAATAAACCCACACTCCAATATACCCACACACCAATATACCCACACTCCAATATACCCACACACCAATATACCCACATTCCAATATACCCACACTCCAATATACCCACACACCAATATAACCACACACCAATATACCCACACTCCAATATACCCACACGCCAATATACACACACTCTAATATACCCACACTCCAATATACCCACACTCCGATATACCCACACTCCAAAAACCCACACTCCAATATACCCACACTCCAATATACCCACCCTCCAACATACCCACACTCCAATATACCCACACTCTAATATACCCACACTCCAATATACCCACACTCCAATATACCCACACTCTAATATACCACACTCCAATATACCAACACACCAAGATACCCGCACTCCAATATACCCACACTCCAATTTACCCACACACCAATATACCCACACTGCAATATACCGACACTCCAATATACCCACACTCCAATATACCCACACTCAAATATACCCACACTCCAATATACCCACACTCCAATATACCCACACAGCAATATACCCACACTCCAATATGCCCACACACCAATATACCCACACTCCAATATACCCACACTCCGATATACCCACACTCCAATATACCCACACTCCAATATACACACACTCCAATATACCCACACGCCATTATACCCACACTCCAATATACCCACACTCCAATATCCCCACGCTCCAATATACCCACGGTCCAATATACCCACACTCCAATATACACACACTCCAATATACCCACACTCCAATATACCCACACTCCAATATACCCAAACTCCAATATACCCACACTCCAATATACCCACACTCCAATATACAAACACTCCGATATACCCACACTCTAATATACCCACACTCCAATATACCCACGCTCCAATATACCCACACTCTAATATACCCACACTCCGATATACCCACACTCCAATATACCCACACTCCAATATACCCACACTCCAATATACACACTCACCAATATACCCACACTCCAATATACACACACTCCAATATACCCACACCCCAATATAGCCACACTCCAACATACCCACACGCCAATATACCCACACTCTAATATAACCACACTCCAATATACCCACACTCCAATACACCCACACTCCAATATACCCACACTCCAATATAGCCACACTCCAATATACCGACACTCCAATATAGCCACACTCCAATATACCCACACTCCAATATACCCACACTCCAATATACCCACACTCTAATATACACACACTCCAATATACCCACACGCCAATATACCCACACTCTAATATACCCACACTCCAATATGCCCACACTCCAATATACACACTCACCAATATACCCACACTCCAATATACACACACTCCAATATACCCACACCCCAATATAACCACACTCCAATATACCCACACGCCAATATACCCACACTCTAATATACCCACACTCCAATATGCCCACACTCCAATATACACACTCACCAATATACCCACACTCCAATATACACACACTCCAATATACCCACACCCCAATATAACCACACTCCAATATACCCACACGCCAATATACCCACACTCTAATATACCCACACTCCAATATACGCACTCTCCAATACAACCACACTCCAATATACCCACACTCCTATATAGCCACAATCCAATATACCCACACTCCAATATAGCCACACTCCAATATACCCACACTCCAATATACCCACACTCCAATATACCCACACTCTAATATACACACACTCCAATATACCCACACGCCAATATACCCACACTCTAATATACCCACACTCCAATATGCCCACACTCCAATACACCCACACTACAATATACCCACACTCCAATATAGCCACACTCCAATATACCCACACTCCAATATACCCACACTCCAATATAGCCACACTCCAATATACCCACACTCCAATATAGCCACACTCCAATATAGCCACACTCCAATATACCCACACTCCAATATAGCCACACTCCAATATACCCACACTCCAATATACCCACACTCCAATATACACACACTCCAATATACCCACATGCAAATATACCCACACTCAAATATACCCACACTCCAATATACCCACACTCCAATATACCCACACTCCGATATACCCACACTCCAATATACCCACACTCCAATATACCCACACTCCAATATACCCACACTCCAATATACCCACACTCCAATATACCCACACTCCAATATACCCACACACCAATATACCCACACTCCAATATACCCACACTCCAATATACCCACACTCCAATTTACCCACACACCAATATACCCACACTGCAATATACCGACACTCCAATATACCCACACTCCAATATACCCACACTCAAATATACCCACACTCCAATATACCCACACTCCAATATACCCACACTCCAATATACCCACACTCCAATATACCCACACTCCGATATACCCACACTCCAATATACCCACACTCCAATATGCCCACACTCCAATATACCCACACTCCAATATACCCACACGCCAATATACCCACACTCCAATATACCCACGCTCCAATATACCCACGGTCCAATATGCCCACACTCCAATATACCCACACTCCAATATACCCAAACTCCAATATACCCACACTCCAATATACCCACACTCCAATATACCCACACTGCAATATACCCGCACTCCAATATACCCACACTCCAACGTACCCACACCCAATATACCCACACTCCGATATACCCACACTCTAATATACCCACACTCCAATATACCCACACGCCAATATACCCACACTCCAATATACCCACACTCCAATATACATACACTCCAATATACCCACTCCAATATGCCCACACTCTAATATATCCACACTCCAATATACCCACACTCCAATATACCCACACGCCAATATGCCCACACTCCGATATACCCGCACTCTAATATACCCACACTCCAATATACCCACACTTCAATATACAAACACTCCGATATACCCACACTCTAATATACCCACACTCCAATATACCCACACTCCAATATACCCACACTCTAAAATACCCACACTCCAATATACAGACACGCCAATATACCCACACTCCAATATATCCACACTGCAACATACCCACACTCCAATATACCCACACTCCAATATACACACTCACCAATATACCCACACTCCAATATACACACACTCCAATATACCCACACCCCAATATAGCCACACTCCAATATACCCACACTCCAATATACCTACACTCCAATATAGCCACACACCAATATACCCACACTCCAATATACCCACACCCCGATATACCCACACTCTAATATACCCACACATCAATATACCCACACTCCAATATACCCACACTCCAATATACCCACACTCCAATATACCCACACTCTAATATTCCCACCCCCAATATACCCACACTCCAATATACCCACACGCCAATATACCCACACTCAAATATACCCACACGCCAATATATCCACACTCCAATATACCCACACTCCAATATACCCACACTCCAATATACCCACACGCCAATATATCCACACTCCAATATACCCACACTCCAATATACCCACACTCCAATATACCCACACGCCAATATACCCACACTCTAATATACCCACACTCCAATATACTCACACTCCAATACACCCACACTCCAATATACCCACACTCCAATATAGCCACACTCCAATATACCCACACTCCAATATAGCCACACTCCAATATACCCACACTCCAATATACCCACACTCCAATATACCCACACTCCAATATACCCACACTCTAATATACACACACTCCAATATACCCACACGCCAATATACCCACACTCTAATATACACACACTCCAATATACCCACACTCCAATATACCCACACTCCAATATAGCCACACTCCAATATACCCACACTCCAATATACCCACACTCCAATATACCCACACTCCAATATACCCACACTCTAATATACACACACTCCAATATACCCACACTCCAATATACATACACTCCAATATACCCACACTCCAATATACCCACACTCTAATATATCCACACTCCAATATACCCACACTCCAATATACCCACACGCCAATATGCCCACACTCCGATATACCCGCACTCTAATATACCCACACTCCAATATACCCACACTTCAATATACAAACACTCCGATATACCCACACTCTAATATACCCACACTCCAATATACCCACACTCCAATATACCCACACTCTAATATACCCACACTCCAATATACACACTCCAATATACCCACACGCCAATATACCCACACTCCAATATACCCACAAGCCAATATACCCACACTCCAATATATCCACACTCCAATATACCCACACTCCAATATACCCACACTCCAATATACACACTCACCAATATACCCACACTCCAATATACACACACTCCAATATACCCACACCCCAATATAGCCACACTCCAATATACCCACACTCCAATATACCTACACTCCAATATTGCCACACTCCAATATACCCACACTCCAATATACCCACACCCCGATATACCCACACTCTAATATACCCACACATCAATATACCCACATTCCAATATACCCACACTCCAATATACCCACACTCCAATGTACCCACACTCCAATATACCCACACTCCAATATACCCACACTCTAATATTCCCACCCCCAATATACCCACACTCCAATATACCCACACGCCAATATACCCACACTCAAATATACCCACATGCCAATATATCCACACTCCAATATACCCACACTCCAATATACCCACACTCCAATATACCCACACGCCAATATATCCACACTCCAATATACCCACACTCCAATATACCCACACGCCAATATATCCACACTCCAATATACCCACACTCCAATATACCCACACTCCAATATACCCACACGCCAATATACCCACACTCTAATATACCCACACTCCAATATACTCACACTCCAATACACCCACACTCCAATATACCCACACTCCAATATAGCCACACTCCAATATACCCACACTCCAATATAGCCACACTCCAATATACCCACACTCCAATATACCCACACTCCAATATACCCACACTCCAATATACCCACACTCTAATATACACACACTCCAATATACCCACACGCCAATATACCCACACTCTAATATACCCACACTCCAATATGCCCACACTCCAATACACCCACACTCCAATATACCCACACTCCAATATAGCCACACTCCAATATACCCACACTCCAATATACCCACACTCCAATATACCCACACTCCAATACACCCACACTCCAATACACCCACACTCCAATATAGCCACACTTCAATATAGCCACACTCCAATATACCCACGCTCCAATATACCCACGGTCCAATATACCCACACTCCAATATACCCACACTCCAATATACCCACACTCCAATATACCCACACTCTAATATACCCAAACTCCAATATACCCACACTCCAATATACCCACACTCCAATATACCCACACTCCAATATACCCACACTCCAATATATCCACACTCCAATATACCCGCACTCCAACATACCCACACCCCGATATACCCACACTCCGATATACCCACACTCTAATATACCCACACTCCAATATACCCACACTCCAATATACCCACACGCCAATATACCCACACTCCAATATACCCACACTCCAATATACATACACTCCAATATACCCACACTCCAATATACCCACACTCTAATATACCCACACTCCAATATACCCACACTCCAATATACCCACACGCCAATATACCCACACTCCAATATACGCGCACTCTAATATACCCACACTCCAATATACCCTCACTCCATCATACAAACACTCCGATATACCCACACTCTAATATACCCACACTCCAATATACCCACACTCCAATATACCCACACTCTAATATACCCACACTCCAATATACCCACACTCCAATATACCCACACTCTAATATACCCACACTCCAATATACCCACACGCCAATATACCCACACTCCAATATATCCACACTCCAATATACCCACACTCCAATATACCCACACTCCAATATACACACTCACCAATATACCCACACCCCAATATACCCACACTCCAATATACCCACACCACAATATAGCCACACTCCAATATACCCACACTCTGATATACCCACACCCCAATATACCCACATTCCAATATACCCACACTCCAATATACCCACACTCCAATATACCCACACTCTAATATTCCCACCCCCAATATACCCACACTCCAATATACCCACACGCCAATATACCCACACGCAAATATACCCACACGCCAATATATCCACACTCCAATATACCCACACTCCAATATCCCCACACTCCAATATACCCACACGCCAATATATCCACACTCCAATATATCCACACTCCAATATATCCACACTCCAATATACCCACACTCCAATATACCCACACGCCAATATACCCACACGCCAATATACCCACACTCTAATATACCCACACTCCAATATACCCACACTCCAATACACCCACACTCCAATATACCCACACTCCAATATAGCCACACTCCAATATACCCACACTCCAATATACCCACACTGCAATATACCAACACTCCAATACACGCACACTCCAATATACCCACACTCCAATATAGCCACACTCCAATATACCCACACTCCAATATACCCACACTCCAATATACCCACACTCCAATATACCCACACTCCAATATAGCCACACTCCAATATACCCACACTCCAATATACCCACATTCCAATATACCCACAGTCCAATATACCCACACTCCAATATACCCACACTCCAATATACCCACACTCCGATATACCCGCAGTCCAATATACCCACACGCCAATATACCCACACTCCAATATACCCACACTCCAATATACCCACACTCCGATATACCCACACTCCAATATACTCACACTCTAATATACCCACACCCCAATATACCCACATTCCAATATACCCACACCCCAATATACCCACACACCAATATAACCACACTCCAATATACCCACACTCCAATATACCCACACTCCAATATACCCACACTCCAATATACCCACACTACAATATACCCACACTCCAATATACCCACACTGTAATATACCCACACTCCAATATACCCACACTCTAATATACCCACACCCCAATATACCCACAGTCCAATATACCCACACCCCAATATACCCACACACCAATATAACCACACTCCAATATACCCACACTCCAATATACACACACTCCAATATACCCACACTCCAATATACCCACACTACAATATACCCACACTCCAATATACCCACACTGTAATATACCCACACGCCAATATACCAACACTCCAATATACCCTCACTCCAATATACCCACACTCCAATATACCCACACTCCAACATACGCACACTCCAATATACACACACTCCAATATACCCACACTCCAATATACCCACACGCCAATATACCCGCACTCCAATATACCCACATGCCAATATACCCACATGCCAATATTCCCACACTCCAATATACCCACACGCCAATATACCCACACTCCAATATACCCACACGCCAATATACCCACACGCCAATATATCCACACGCCAATATGCCCACACTCCAATATACCCACACTCCAATATACCCACACGCCAATATACCCACACTCCAATATACCCACACGCCAATATACCCACACGCCAATATACCCACACGCCAATATACCCACACTCCAATATACCCACACGCCAATATACCCACACGCCAATATACCCACACTCCAATATACCCACACGCCAATATACCCACACTCCAATATACCCACACTCCAATATACCCACACTCCAATATACCCACACTCCAATATACCCACACTCCAATATACCCACACTCCAATATGCCCACACTCCAATATACCCACACTCCAATATACCCACTCTCCAATATACCCACACTCCAATATACCCTCACGCCAATATACCCACACTCCAATATACCCACACGCCAATATACCCACACTCCAATATACCCACACTCCAATATACCCACACTCCAATATACCCACACTCCAATATACCCACACTCCAATATTCCCACTCTCCAATATACCCACACTCCAATATACCCACACTCCAATATACCCACACTCCAATATACCCACACTCCAATATACCCACACTCCGATATACCCACAGTCCAGTATGCCCACATACAGTTTTCAGATGCACAAAATACACAACATGTCAGACTGGGTGTAAACGGACTGACTGTGTAACAGGATATATTTGTGTTCAATGTACTATATAGTGAACAGAACAGTACAGAAGAACATGAGATAAGATCATCAGTATTAGGAGCAGGAGTAGGCCTTAGGGCCGCTCAAGCCTGCTGCACCATTCGGTTAGATCATGGTTGATCTTCGATCGCAACTCCACTTTCCCTCACGATCACCATATCCCTTGATTCCCCTAGAGTCCAAAATCTATCGATCTCAACCTTGAATATCCTCAAAGACTCAGCATTCACAGCCCTTTGGGGCAGAGAATTCCAAAGATTCACAACCCTCTGAGTGAAGAAAGTCCTCCTCATCTCAGTTTTTAATGACCTACCCTTTATCCTGAGACTATGCTCCCTAGTTCTAGATACTCCAGCCAGGGGGAAAGAACCTCTCAGCATTTACCCTGTCAATCCCCTTCAGAATCTTGTATGTTGCAATAGGATCGCCCCTCATTCTTCTAAACTCCAGAGAGTATAGGCCCAATCTACTCAATCTAAATTGTGCAATCTAAAATGTTCAATATAGTGAACAGTACAGTAAACAGTGCAACATACAATATCGTAGACAGTACAGTATAGAGTGGGCAGTACAGAGGGCAGTGTAGTGAGCAGTATAGAGCTGACAGTACGGAGGGCAATGGAATGAGCATAATAGAGCAGACAGTACAGAGGACAGTGGAGTGAGCAGTATAGAGTTGACAGTAGAAAGGACAGTGAAGTGAGCAGTATAGAGCAGACAGTAGAGAGGAGAGTGAAGTGAGAAGTATAGAGCTGACAGTACAGAGGACAGTGGAGTGAGCAGTATAGAGCAGACAGTAGAGAGGACAGTGTAGTGAGCAGTATAGAGCAGACAGTACAGAGGACAGTGGAGTCAGCATTATAGAGTGGAGAGTAGAAAGGACAGTGAAGTTAGCATAATAGAGCTGACAGTACAGAGGACAGTGGAGTGAGCAGTATAGAGCAGACAGTGGAGAGGATAGTGGAGTGAGCAGTATAGAGCAGACAGTAGAGAGGACAGTGGAGCGAGCAACATAGATCTGACTGTAAAGAGGACAGTGGAGTGAGCAAAATAGAGTGGACAGTAGAGAGGAGAGTGAAGTGAGAAGTATAGAGCTGACAGTACAGAGGACAGTGGATTGAGCAGTATAGAGCAGACAGTAGGGAGGACAGTGGAGTGAGCAATATAGAGCAGACAGTACAGAGGACATTAGAGTGAGCAGTATAGAGCAGACAGTAGAGAGGACATTAGAGTGAGCAGTATAGAGCGGACAGTAGAGAGGACAGTAGAGTGAGCAGTATAGAGCTGCCAATAGAGAGTACATTAGAGTGAGCAGTATGGAGCTGACAGTACAGAGGACAGTAAAGTGAGCAGTATAGAGTGGACAGTACAGAGGACAGTGGAGTGAGCAGTATAGAGCTGACAGTACAGAGGACATTAGAGTAAGCAGTATAGAGCTGACAATAGAGAGAACAGTAGAGTGAGCAGTATGGAGCTGACAATAGAGAGGACAGTAGAGTGAGCAGTATGGAGCTGACAGTGCAGAGGACAGTAGAATGAGCAGTATGGAGCTGACAATAGAGAGAACAGTAGAGTGAGCAGTATGGAGCTGACAGTACAGAGGACAGTAGAGTGAGCAGTATGGAGCTGACAGTACAGAGGACATTAGAGTGAGCAGTATGGAGCTGACAGTACAGAGGACAGTAGAGTGAGCAGTATGGAGCTGACAGTACAGAGGACAGTAGAGTGAGCAGTATGGAGCTGACAGTACAGAGGACAGTCGAGTGAGCAGTATAGAGTGGACAGTAACATTACATTGCCTGCAGGCTGTGTACCTCTGCTCTCTCTTAGCCACAGATTTCTCAGCAACCTGTGGTTACCGCCATCCCACAGGAAGCACAATAAAACTATTAATCAGTCAGCCTCCACCCACTCCTTCTCTCAGTACCACCTTCCAGCTGCTGACAGCTGCCTGTGGTGTATTTTCCGGCTAAGCTGGTATCTGATACAAATAAATAAATGTTTCGCCTCATGTCGGTACCAGGCACACTTTCCAGTGTTTTGAGAAAGGGATCACAATCCAATCTAATCCTCAGGCGACTCCCCTTTCTGTTACTCTCTTGAACCTTGGGTTTGTATCTAAGCAATCCATGCAGTGGGCAGCTTCACACCATGGCTCAACTCAGTTCTTGCTGGAATATAGTCTGTTTAGTGTTGGTTAATGAACATTCTGTGGTCAGAGGCGCAAGGCAGGGCTAATCTGTCTAACATACTTGAAAGCCTGGCTCCTCATCTGGAATATTGAGGCTTGCTGGGACAGACTGAGCACAGGGCTGGAGGGACAGAGGGGGCAGAGGCCTGGTGGGACAGAGGGAGCGCAGGGCTGGTGGGACAGAGGGAGCGCAGGGCTGGTGGGACAGAGGGAGCGCAGGCCTGGTGGGACAGAGGGAGCGCAGGCCTGGTGGGACAGAGGGAGCGCAGGCATAGTGGGATAGAGGGAGCGCAGGGCTGGTGGGACAGAGGGAGCGCAGGCCTGGTGGGACAGAGGGAGCGCAGGCCTGGTGGGACAGAGGGAGCGCAGGCCTGGTGGGACAGAGGGAGCGCAGGGCTGGTGGGACAGAGGGAGCGCAGGGCTGGTGGGACAGAGGGAGCGCAGGGCTGGTGGGACAGAGGGAGCGCAGGCCTGGTGGGACAGAGGGAGCGCAGGCCTGGTGGGACAGAGGGAGCGCAGGGCTGGTGGGACAGAGGGAGCGCAGGGCTGGTGGGATAGAGGGAGCTCAGGCATAGTGGGATAGAGGGAGCGCAGGCCTGGTGGGACAGAGGGAGCGCTGGGCTGTTGGGACAGATGGAGCTCAGGGCTGGTGAGACAGAGGGAGCGCAGGGCTGGGGGGTCAGAGGGAGCACAGGCCTGGTGGGACAGAGGGAGCTCAGGCCTGGTGGGACAGAGGGAGGTCAGGGCTGGTGGGACAGAGGGAGGTCAGGGCTGGTGGGACAGAGGGAGCGCAGGGCTGGTGGGACAGAGGGAGCACAGTGCTAGTGGGACAGAGGGAGCGCAGGCCTGGTGGGACAGAGGGAGCTCAGGCCTGGTGGGACAGAGGGAGCGCAGGGCTGGTGGGACAGAGGGAGCTCAGGCCTGGTGGGACAGAGGGAGCGGAGGCCTGGTGGGACAGAGGGAGCGGAGGCCTGGTGGGACAGAGAGAGCGCAGGCCTGGTGGGACAGAGGGAGCGCAGGCATGGTGGGATAGAGGGAGCACATTTCTGGTGGGACAGAGGGAGCGCAGGCCTGTTGGGAAATGGCGAGCGCAGGGCTGGTGGGATAGAGGAAGCGCAGGCCTGATGGGACAGAGGGAGTACAGGGCTGGTGGTACAGAGGGAGTGCAGGCCTGGTGGGACAGAGGGAGCGCAGGCCTGGTGGGTCAGAGGGAGCACAGGCCTGGTGGGACAGAGGGAGCGCAGGCCTGTTGGGAAATGGCGAGCGCAGGGCTGGTGGGATAGAGGGAGTGCAGGCCTGGTGGCACAGTGGGAGCGCAGGCCTGGTGGGTCAGAGCGAGGTCAGGACTGGCGGGATATAGCCAGCCCAGGTCTGATGGGACAGAGGGAGCACAGGGCTGGTGGGGCAGAGGGAGCTCAGGGCTGGTGGGACAGAGGAAGTGCAGGCCTGGTGGCACAGTGGGAGTGCAGGGCTGGTGGGACAGAGGGAGCGCAGGGCTGGTGGGACAGAGGAAGCTCAGGGCTGGTGGGACAGAGGGAGGTCAGGGCTGGTGGGACAGAGGGAGGTCAGGGCTGGTGGGACAGAGGGAGCTCAGGGCTGGTGGGACAGAGGGAGGTCAGGGCTGGTGGGACAGAGGGAGGTCAGGGCTGGTGGGACAGAGGGAGCGCAGGGCTGGTGGGACAGAGGGAGCACAGTGCTGGTGGGACAGAGGGAGCGCAGGGCTGGTGGGACAGAGGGAGCACAGGGCTGGTGGGACAGAGGGAGCGCAGGGCTGGTGGGACAGAGGGAGGTCAGGGCTGGTGGGACAGAGCGAGCACTGGGCTGGTGGGACAGAGGGAGGTCAGGGCTGGTGGGACAGTGGGAGCACAGGCCTGGTGGGACAGAGGGAGCGCAGGGCTGGTGGGACAGAGGGAGGTCAGGGCTGGTGGGACAGAGCGAGCACTGGGCTGGTGGGACAGAGGGAGAACAGGCCTGGTGGGACAGAGCGAGCACTGGGCTGGTGGGACAGAGGGAGCACAGGCCTGGTGGAAGACAGGAACCAGATGGCTGGTGGGACAGAGCGTGCACAGGTCTGGTGGGACAGAGGGAGTGCAGGGCTGGTGGGACAGAGGGAGCGCAGGCCTGGTGGGTCAGAGGGAGCGCAGGGCTGGTGGGACAGAGGAAGCGCAGGCCTGGTGGGACAGAGGGAGCACAGGCCTGGTGGGAGAGAGCTAGCGCAGGGCTAGTGGGACAGAGGGAGCTCAGGGCTTGTTGGACAGAGGGAGCACAGGCCTGGTGGGACAGACAGAGCACAGACCTGGTGGGACAGTGGGAGTGCAGGCCTGGTGGGACAGAGGGAGTGCAGGCCTGGTGGGACAGAGGGAGCGCAGGCCTGGTGGGACAGGGAGCGCAGAGCTGCTGGGACAGAGGGAGCACAGGCCTGGTGGGACAGAGGGAGTGCAGGCCTGGTGGGACAGAGGGAGCGCAGGGCTGGTGGGACAGAGGGAGGTCAGGGCTGGTGGGACAGAGCGAGCACTGGGCTGGTGGGACAGAGGGAGAACAGGCCTGGTGGGACAGAGCGAGCACTGGGCTGGTGGGACAGAGGGAGCACAGGCCTGGTGGAAGACAGGAACCAGATGGCTGGTGGGACAGAGCGTGCACAGGTCTGGTGGGACAGAGGGAGTGCAGGGCTGGTGGGACAGAGGGAGCGCAGGCCTGGTGGGTCAGAGGGAGCGCAGGGCTGGTGGGACAGAGGAAGCGCAGGCCTGGTGGGACAGAGGGAGCACAGGCCTGGTGGGAGAGAGCTAGCGCAGGGCTAGTGGGACAGAGGGAGCTCAGGGCTTGTTGGACAGAGGGAGCACAGGCCTGGTGGGACAGACAGAGCACAGACCTGGTGGGACAGTGGGAGTGCAGGCCTGGTGGGACAGAGGGAGTGCAGGCCTGGTGGGACAGAGGGAGCGCAGGCCTGGTGGGACAGGGAGCGCAGAGCTGCTGGGACAGAGGGAGCACAGGCCTGGTGGGACAGAGGGAGTGCAGGCCTGGTGGGACAGAGGGAGCACAGGCCTGGTGGGAATTAGAGGGAGCGCAGGGCTTGTGGGACAGTGGGAGCTCAGGTCTGGTGGGACAGAGCAAGCACAGGGCTGCTGGGACAGAGGTAGCGCAGGCCTGGTGGGACAGAGGGTGCACAGTCCTGGTGGGACAGAGGGAGTTCAGGGCTCAAGGGACAGAGGGAGAGCAGGATTGATGGGAGAGAGGGAGTGCAGGGTTGCTGGGACAGAGGGAGTGCTGGCCTCGTGGGACAGATGGAGTGCTGGGCTGGTGGGACACAGCGAGTACAGGGCTGGTGGGACAGAGGGAGCTTAGGGCTGGTGGGACTGAAGGAGTGCAGGGCTGGTGGGACAGGGGGAGCTCAGGCCTGGTGGGACAGAGGGAGCGCAGTGTTGGTGGGACAGAGGGAGCACAGGCCTGTTGGAACAGAGCCAGCCCAGGTCTGGTGGGACAGATGGAGCGCAGGCCTGGTGGAAAAGAGGGAGTGCAGGGCTGGTGGGACAGTGAGAGCGCAGGCCTGGTGGGACAGCGTGTGTGCTGGGCTGGTGGGACACAGCAAGCACAGGGCTGGTGGGAATTAGAGGGATCACAGGGCTGGTGGGACAGAGCAAGATCAGGTCTGGTGGGACAGAGGGAGCTCAGGCCTGGTGGGACAGAGGGAGCACAGGGCTGGTGGGACAGAGGGAGCTCAGGCCTGGTGGGACACAGGAAGCACAGGCCTGTTGGGACAAAGTGAGCTCAAGCCTGGTGGGAATTAGAGGGTTCACAGGGCTGGTGGGACAGAGCAAGATCAGGTCTGGTGGGACAGAGGGAGCTCAGGCCTGGTGGGGCAGAAGGAGCTCAGGTCTGGTGGGACAGAGGGAGGTCATGGCTGGTGGGACAGAGCGAGCACTGGGCTGGTGGGACAGAGCGAGCACTGGGCTGGTGGGACAGAGGGAGTGCAGGCCTGGTGGGTCATAGGGAGCACAGGCCTGGTGGGTCAGAGGGAGCACAGGGCTGGTGGGACAGATGGAGCGCACGGCTGGTGGGACAGATGGAGCTCAGGACTGGTGGGACAGATGGAGCACAGGCCTGGTGGGACAGATGGAGCGCAGGGCTGGTGGGACAGAGGGAGCTCAGGACTGTTGGGACAGAGGGAGCACAGGCCTGGTGGGAATTGGAGGGAGCGCAGGGCTTGTGGGACAGAGCGAGCTCAGGCCTGGTGGGACACACTGACTTCATGCCTGGTGGGACAGAGGGAGCTCAGGCCTGGTGGGACAGATGGAGCGCAGGGCTGGTGGGACAGAGGGAGCACAAACCTGGTGGGACAGAGGGAGCTCAGGGCTGGTGGGACAGAGGGAGCTCAGGCCTGGTGGGACAGAGGGAGAACATGCCTGTTGGGACAGAGGGAGCTCAGGGCTGGTGGGACAGAGGGAACACAGGGCTGGTGGGACAGACCGAGCTCAGGCCTAGTGGGACAGAGGGAGCTCAAGGCTGGTGGGACAGAGGGAGCTCAGGCCTGGTGGGCCAGAGGAAGCTCAGGCCTGGTGGGACAGAGGGAGCACAGGGCTGGTGGGATCTTGCTGTTTGTAAATTAGTTGACGTGTTTCCTATATTACAACAGTGACTACATTTTAAAAACTATTTACTTGGCTGTAAAGTGCTTTGGGATGTCCTTGGCATAAAAATAAAACTAAAAAGAAGACTCAACCGTGGCAAACAAGGGAAATTAGGGATAGCATAAGATCCAAGGAGAGGACATATAAATTGGCCAGAAAAAGCAGTAAACCTGAGGATTGGAAGCAGTTTAGGATTCAACAAAGGAGGACAAAGGGATTAATTAAGAAAGGGAAAATAGAATATGAGAGTAAGCTTGCAGGGAACATAAAAACTGACTGTAAAAGCTTTTATAGATATGTGAAGAGAAAAAGATTGGTGAAGTCAAGCGTAGGTCCCTTGCAGTCAGAATCAGGGGAATTTATAATGGGGAACAAAGAAATGGCAGACCAATTAAATACATATTTTTGTTCTGTCTTCACAAAGGAGGACACAAATAACCTCCCAGAGATGCCGGGGAACATAGGGTCTGATGAAAGGGAGGAACTTAAAGAAATCAGTATTTGTAGGGAAATGGTGTTAGGGAAATTGATGCGATTGAAGGCCAATAAATCCCCAGGGCCTGATAATCTACATCCTAGGGTACTTAAGGAAGCAGCCCTAGAAATAGTTGATGCTTTGCTGATCATCTTCCAGCATTCGATGGAATCTGGAACAGTACCCATGGATTGGAGGGTAGCTAATGTTACCCCACTATTCAAAAAAGGTGGTAGAGAGAAAACGGGGAATTACAGACCGGTGAGCCTGACATCGGTAGTGGGGAAAGATGTAATAGCAGAGCACTTGGAAAACAGTGACAGAATCGGACAAAGTCAACCAGGATTTACAAAAGGTAAATCGTGCTTGACTAATCTACTGGAATTTTTTGAGGATGTAACTGGTAAAATAGATAAGGGAGAACCAGTGGATGTGGTGTATTTGGACTTTCAGAAGGCTTTCGATAAGGTCCCGCATAAGAGATTAGCGTGTAAATTTAAGGCACATTGGATTGGGGGCAAGGTATTGGCTTGGATAGAGAACTGGTTGGCAGACAGAAAGCAAAGAGTTGGAATAAACGGGTCTTTTTCCGAGTGGCAGGCAGTGACTAGTGGGGTACCGCAGGGATCGGTCCTTGGACCCCAGCTATTCACAATATATATTAATGATCTAGACAATGGAACTAGATGTAATATCTCCAAATTTGCCGACGACGCAAAGCTGGGTGGGCATGTGTGCTGTGAGGAGGATGCCGAGAAACTCCAGGATGATTTGGACAGGTTGGGTGATTGGGGAAAAGCATGGCAGATGCAATATAACGTGGATAAATGCGAGGTTATCCACTTTGGTGGCAAAAACAGGAAGGCAGATTATTATCTGAATGGCAATAGATTGGGAGAAGGGGAAGTGCAATGAGACCTGGGTGTTATTGTGCACCAGTCGCTGGAGGTAAGCATGCAGGTGCAGCAGGTGGTTAAGAAGGCAAGTGGTATGTTGGCCTTCGTAGCGAGAGGGTTTGAGTGCAGGAACAAGGATGTCTTGCTGCAGTTGTACAGGGCCTTGGTGAGACCACATCTTGAGTATTGTGTGCAGTTTTGGTCGCCTTATCTGAGGAAGGATATTCTTGCCATGGAAGGAGTTCAGCGAAGATTCACCAGGCTGATACCTGGGATGGCAGGAATGACGTATGAGGAGAGAATGGGTTGATTGGGCTTGTACTCACTGGAGTTTAGAAGAATGAGAGGGGATCTCATTGAAACTTATAAAATTCTGACAGGACTGGACAGACTAGATGCAGGAAGGATGTTCCCGATGGTCGGGGAGTCCAGAACCAGGGGTCACATCTAAGGATAAGGGGTAGGCCATTTAGGACAGAAATGAGGAGGAATATCTTCACCCAGAGAGTGGTGAACCTGTGGAATTCTCTACCACAGAAGGCAGTAGAGGCCTGTTACGTAGTTATAGTATCACATCGTTAAAATGAACTACTTTGGTATGGAACTACTTTGGTATGGTGTAGTTATATTGCTATGTGGCACACTGTGCACGGGCAGTGCACAGTGCAGCGTCGGACATCTTGTATCACTCCGCACCATGCGGCAGCACAGAAACAAGGCAAGAATACAGCTAGTAAAAGCACTGACTAAAATGAGCTGAAAGTGTCTATTATTTATAGTAAAAGAACACAAGGAGACACAACATGGTGGCAGCGGTATAAGTGAGTACAAAATTGTGCTATACGAACTACGAATAAGACGAAAAGTGATTTTATGAGGTAATTGAGAGTGAATCGTACGGGAAACTAAAATGACGGCTGCCGCTGCACTGACTGTGCAAATGCAACCCCTCATGAACTGGGAAGCCGTCGATATAGTAGAAGCATTCCGCAAGTTCAATCAGAAATGTGAGCTTACATTCAAAAGCTTCCTGAAGGGCACTACCAACGAGGAAAAGGTTAGTTACATTCTGTTGTGGACAGGAGAAAAAGGTCTAGATTTGTATAATAGCTGGAGTTTGACTGAAGAGGAAAAGGAAAACCCTGTGACAATTTTTGATAAATTCAGCAACCATCTCGAGCCTAAATCCAATCACCGTATACACAGATACAAATTCCAGAGTCTAAGACAGGAACCCGGTGAAACAGCTGACAATTTCCTGACAAGGCTGAGAAATGAAGCCAGCAAGTGTAAATTTAAGGAAATGGAAGAAAGGCTTGTGGACCAGCTAATATGTGGGTCAGCGCATGTAGAGGTACAAAAAGCCCTGATAGGAAAAGAAAAGCTCGGAATAATAGAGGCTATAGATACTGCGAGAGCTCATGAAGCCATGAAGCAGCAAATGAAAACGTTGATTTCTCAAACGGCTGACATGCGGACGGCTTCTGAGACGGACAACAGAGTGGATACAGTGAGAGAAAAGTACAACACACAAAGACATGCACATGACAACGGGGGAAACGTGCAGAAATTGTGGAAGACCGCACGATTATACAGACAAGAGGAAATGTCCAGCATATGGAACAAGCTGCAATGCATGTGGCAAACTAAACCACTGGGAAAAGAGGTGTAGAACGAAGAAAGAAGGAACACACATCAAAAACAAAGGCGGACAGCAGCACCAGAGAAAGAAACACAATATCCATGCCATGGATGAGCAGGATGATGATGATGATCACGACAATGCACTAAACATCGAAACCATAAAGATACAGCTTCACGAGATGTCCAGAGCAGAAAATACTCCGAGGAGAGAATTGCACACCATTATCCAAATCAAAAAAAAGGTCAAAGGTCGGCCCAAAACCATCAACTTAAAGTTGAAGCTGGACACAGGGGCTCAGAGCAACACTCTCCCATTGAGACTGTACCAGCAGATTTTTCCCGAAAACCTGAAAGAAGATGGCTACCCGAAAAATGGTTGTTTAAAGGCAAGTAATGTCACGCTGACAGCATACGGGGGGAGTGAGATTAAACAACTTGGAATAACCTTTATCAAAGGGACACATAAAAGAAAGAACATCAACTGCATGTTCTATGTCACCGACACTGAGGGGCCAGCGATCCTGGGATTAAACAGCTGCGAGAAGTTGAGATTGATTTCAGTGCATCACGAGCTGACAGAAACGCCACTGAAGATAGACAGCAACACCCCACTGGAGAACCGCCCACAAATCAAGAGTAAAAAAGACTTGACAGACATGTATCCGGAATGTTTCGATGATACAGTGGGATGTTTCGGAGATTTCCAATACCACATCACCATCGATCCAGAGGTAAAGCCCGTTATCCATGCTCCACGAAAAGAACCCATTGAGCTGAAGACAAAGCTTGAAAGAGAGCTAAAGGAGATGGAAGAAAAGGGAGTGATCGTAAAGGTCACTGAACCCACAGACTGGGTAAACTCAATTGTGGTACGAGAAAAGCCAGACGGGCGTCTCAGAATATGTTTGGATCCCAAAGATCTAAACCAGGCAATAAAGAGGGACCACTATCCCACCCCAACGCTAGAAGACATTACGCCATCACTGGCAGGAGCCAAGGTTTTCTCAAAACTAGATGCCAGAAATGGATATTGGAACGTGAAGTTGGATGAGGAATCAACAACACTGACAACATTCAACACACCATTTGGGCGTTACAAATTCCTACGGCTACCATTCGGGCTAAAGGTCAGTCGAGATAGCTTTCAACAGAAAGTAGATGAGACATACAGAGGCTGTGAAGGAGCTATAGGAATAGCGGATGATATTCAGATCTATGGAGCAGATGAAAGAGACCATGACATGCACCTACATGAGGCCATGGAGAGTACCAGGAAGGCTGGCATCAAGTTAAATGCAGATAAGTGCATAGTTAAAGTCAAGGAATGCCAATTCTTCGGTATTATTTATACACCAGAGGGAGTCAAGCCAAATCCAGAGAAGATTGCGGCGATTGCTGAAATGAAACCACCCAAAGACAAGAAAGAGCTGAGGAGTTACCTCAGCTTGGTCCAATACATGAGTTCTTTCATCCCACACATGTCGGAACATACAACAAATCTCAGAGAGCTATTGAAAGAAGACGCTGAATACCAGTGGTCTGAATCACATGAAAGGAATTTCAAACAACTTAAAGAACTGTTGTGCAAAGAAACAAGTCTGTCATATTATGACAGAAGAAAACCAGTCACTCTGCAAGTAGACGCTTCTACCAGAGGACTAGGGGCAGCTCTGGTGCAGGAAGGAAAGCCGATAGCTTTCGCATCAAAGGCCTTGACGTCAGCTGAGACGAGATACGCCAACATAGAAAGAGAACTATTAGCAGTAGTGTATGGATGCGAGAAATTCCATACATACCTATATGGCAGGCGATTTACAATAGAGAGTGACCATCGTCCACTAGAACAGATCTATAAGAAGAATCTGTGCAAAGTGCCTGCAAGACTGCAAAGACTACTTCTAAGGATCCAAAGCTATGACTTCACGCTTAAATATAAGCCAGGAAAGGAAATGGTGCTAGCAGATGCGTTGTCTCGATTGTCACCATATGAGAAACACGAGGTGGAGGGCCTAACAGTAAAAATCCACCACCTAGTGAATGTTACCCCTACAAAGCTCAGTCAAATCAGAGATGAGACTAGCAAAGATGAGGAGTTGCAACTACTCACACAACAAGTAATACAGGGGTGGCCGGAGAGAATCCAGCAGGTACAGGCAACAATTCGTCAATACTGGACGATTAAAGACGATATTGCAGTAGAAGACGGTATTCTCCTTGCTGGATCGAGGATCATCGTGCCAAAGACGCTGCAGACACAACTTCTCCATCTCATACATGAAGGCCACATGGGAATGGAGAAATGCAAGCTGAGAGCCAGATCAGCTGTATACTGGATAGGCATGTACAAAAATATCGAACAGATGGTCTCTGCATGTGGTATATGCCAGAAATACAGAAATACACAACAGAAAGAGGAGATGATACCTAGTGAAATACCGTCAAGACCATGGCCCACTGTTGGGGCAGATCTCTTCATGTGCAATCACGAATGGTATCTCATAGTGACAGATTACTATTCCAAGTTTCCTTTTGTGAGAAGGATGAAAGACTTGAGAGCCACAACTACCACCAGGATTGCAAAGAGCTTGTTTGCTGAACAAGGAATCCCGGAAAAGGTAATCTGTGACAATGGAACCCAGTTCACATCGAGTGAATTCAGAGCTCTGGCAGAAAAGTATGGGTTCAAAATAGTAACCTCATCCCCACATTTCCCAAGGGGACACGGGTTCATCGAAAGACAGATCCAGACTGTCAAGAGAACTCTCATCAAAAGCAGTGAGATGGGGGAAGACCAAGACCTTGCCCTCTATCACTCAGATCAACCCCACTGAAAGCAGACATGAAATCACCTGCGGAATTGCTGAATGGGAGGAAGTTTAAGACTACACTACCAGCAAAAATGCATCCTCCCCAGGACCAGGAGGACTTCAGACAAAAGCTGGCAGAAGCACAAATCGTAGGAAGCAAACATTATTATAAACATACAAAGACGCTACCAGAATTGCTGAATGGACAATCAGTGCATGTGCAAGACCCGGTGTTGAAAACCTGGAATCCAGCCAAGGTCATTGGAAAAGCTGATACTCCAAGATCCTACTTCGTAGAGACTGAACCTGGTAACCAATACAGACGGAACAGACTCCACATCAGACCTTCACCTGAACTGGATAAGCAGCAGACAACACCAGCAACATTGACAACACCAGCTACCACAAGCAGTACAACACCAGAAACAAGCGCTACAAATCAAACAACCACGAGCATGCACACTCCAACTCCAAAGACGACAGCAACAACAACAACGAGAGCGGAACACACCAAAACACCGCAGAGAGGAATGGTCACCACCAAATCCACAAGATGGAGGGACAACATCCAACCACCTGAGCGATATCGCGAATTAAAAAAAACTCACGATTCTTTGTAGTTGATAATAATAGTTTAGATATAATATTTGTTAATTTAAATTGTTAAATTTCATGTTTAGTTTTTTGAGAAAGAGGGATGTTACATTGTTATAGTACCACATCGTTAAATGGAACTACTTTGGTATGGAACTACTTTGGCATGGTGTAGTTATATTGCTATGTGGCACACTGTGCACGGGCAGTGCACAGTGCAGCGTCGGACATCTTGTACCACTCCGCACCATGTGGCAGCACAGAAACAAGGCAAGAATACAGCTTAGTAAAAGCAGTAACTAAAATGAGCTAAAAGTGTCTGTATTATTTATAGTAAAAGAACACAAGGAGACACAACAGAGGCCAATTCATTAAATATATTCAAGAAGGTGTTGGATATATTTCTTAAGGCTAAAGGGATCAAGGGATATGGGGAGAAAGCAGGGACCGGGTACTGAATTTGGATGATCAGCCATGATCGCATTGAATGGCGGCAGCAGGCTCGAGGGGCCGAATGGCCTACTCCTGCTCCTATCTTCTATGTTTCTATATCCTAAGGGTGTGAAAGGTGTTATATAAATGCATATCTTTCTTTCTGGTTCAGTGACCCGGTCCTCGGCTGAATCTGCTTCTCCTGGACATTCATTTGTCCATCAGGCAGTGTGCAATGTAAAGCTATGAAGAAGTACTAAAGGATAGGGCACGAATTGGACAATGGACAACTCGATGGATAATGGGCTCCTAAACAATGCAACCTAGCACTGGCACTGAGCCTCGTACACTGAAAATCTCGGCAATAGCACGACCAAGATTCATACCTGATCGGAACCGGTTTGGAAGCAATGTCAAAGTGTCAGGGAGTGAGAAAGTGATGTTACAACACAATAACGTGCAGAATGTTCCAGGTTTGAGTGGTGTAAAGCACTGTTTACAGTCTGCACGATCTTATCATACCAACAGTGTTTATCTTACATCCTCCTTCTGCATCAAATACACATTTCACACAGAATCTTAACTGTCAGGATTGCCTTGCTTCACCACAATTGTGCTATTTTATGTTACAGGCCAGGGTTCAAGAGGCGACAGAACACCACACCCATATTTACATGTGAATCGTGTGCCCAGTTCATGTGAATCAGCTGCAGAATCGATCCAGATGTGTAGCAGTTGTGCAAGATTGACACATGCAAAGCACTGGGATTGTCACAGCACTAAAGGCAAGCATGCAGCCATTGGGACAGTTCATTTACTGAGGTCACAGACACAGTAATGCCAATCCTACCGTCTCATAAACCATGAGACAAACTCTTAAAAATTATGAGGTTTGGTAAGAAATCATGAGTTGCTATTTTTTGGTTTATAAACCTCATTAGTGGCTTTATTTAATTTCTAACCAGTCACAGCTCTTTACAAAAACTACATTATTGCTTCTGAAAATGCTTTACAAAAAACGTTTTAAAAATCCTGCTCATTATCACCACCTTTCCCCTGGTGCTCAACACAACCATCACTCAATGCAATCCCTGCTGCTGCCAACTAAAGGGAAGTTTTGGGAAAAAAGATCAAAAACATCTTCCCATGGAGACAGGAGTGGTGATCACTCCCAGTGAACATTGATGTGATTGGCGATGTGAAAACTTATATCTTCCCCTCAGCTGAAAGGTGCTTGATACAATGGATGTGTGCTATATTCTGCATGTGATAATTGTCAGACTGTTTGTCCGACACAGCGCTGGATGAGCTAAAATTTTCTCCAATTAAATATTGGGAAAACCGAAGCCATTGTTTTCGGTCCCTGCCAAAAACTCCATTCCCTAGCCACTGACTCCATCCCTCTCCCTAACATCTCTTAATGCTAAAGGGATCAAGGGATATGGGGAGAAAGCAAGGACAGGGTGACGTAAGAAAACTACTAGGCACTTGGTCTAAGCATTAAACAAAGCTTTAATCAACTGTTTTACAACATGGAGGTCTAGTTGTGTCCTTCACTAGTTCCTGTTAAGAATGCCCTGCACAAGCTGGGCCCGTGCCTGAGTATTTATACTCTCCCTGGACAGCGCCACCCGCAGGCTGCTCAGTATTATTTCATAAGTCTTTCTTTCATGAATGACTGATTCATGTCACAGGGTACTGAATTTGGATGATCAGCCAGGATCTCATTAAATGGCGGAACAGGCTCGAGGGGCCGAATGGCCTACTCCTGCTCCTATCTTCTATGTTTCTATGTTTCTATGTCTGAGGCTGAACTACACTGTTCGCAGCCTTGGTGTCATATTTGACCCTGAAATCAGCTTCCGACCACATATCCGCAGCATAACAAAGACCGCCTACTTCCACCTCCATAACATCGCCCGTCTCCAGCTCATTCGCTGCTGAAACCCTCATCCATGCCTTTGTTAACTCTACACTTGACTATTCCAACGCACTCCTGGCTGGTCTCCCACATTCCAACCTACGTAAATTTGAGGTCATCCAAAACTCGGCTGCCCGTGTCCTAACTCGCACCAAGTCCTGTTCGCCCATCACCCCTGTGCTCACTGACCTACATTGGCTCCCGGTTAAGCAGCGCCTCGATTTCAAAATTCTCATCCTTGTTCTCAAATCCCTCCAAGACCTCGCCCCTTTCTATCTCTGTAATCTCCTTCAGCCCCACAACCCCCTGAGATATCTGCGCTCCTCTAATTCTGCCCTCTTGAGGATCCCTGATTATAATCGCTCAACCATTGGCGGCCGTGCCTTCTGTTGCCTCGACCCTAAGCTCGGGAATTCCCTGCCTAAACCTCTCCGCCTCGCTACCTCTCTTTCCTCCTTTAAGATGCTCCTTAAAACCTACCTCTTTGACCAAGCTTTTGGTCACCTGCCCTAATTTATCCTTATGTGACTCGGTGTCATATTTTTTGTTTTATAATGCTCCTGTGCAGCACCTTGGGACATTTTACTACGTTAAAGGCACTATATAAATACAAGTTGTTGTTGTTGTTGATAATACCATATTACTGGGTAAAAGGAATCTCAAACACATGATCACATTTCACGTCTTTTTCTCCTTCCTGTTTGACTGCCATAAATATGTTTTACAGAAGTACCTCTGCACTTACCATTTGTTCTGTATCTAAAGCACGAAGAAGATGTATCCTTTACTTTTCTGTGTTTCCAACTGAGCCGCAACCTAGCAAATGAATGAATAAATATTTGGCAGCAAGACAATCCATGGATTTAGTGCTGGTATTTAGGGAGCACCAGGTAGCTCAAATCATTGTGTGTTGGCACCAGGACCAGGATGTCTTCTAGTTCAAACCCTGGGAGGGCTCACTCAGCCTATCACTTCAAGGTGTAATAAAATGAGTACCATGTCATAGAAACAGGACACTGTCTACAGGACACTGTCTACCATGCTCACCAGTCTACCACAGTATCTGCCCTTGGGCAACATTAGCAACTTGCATTTATATAGTCCCTTTAATGTAGTAAAACATCCCAACGCACTTCACAGGAGCGTTAGCAAATTTGACAGCGAGCCACATAAGGAGATATTAGAAATAAAAATGGTAAAGCATGGAAATACTCAGCAGATCAAACAGCATCTGTGGAGATAGAAACAGAGATGACTGTTCTGATGAAAGGTCATTGACCTGAAATGTTAACTCTGTTAGTCTCTCCACAGATGCTGCCTGACCTGCTGAGTATTTCCAGCATTTTCTGTTTTTATTTGAGATTTCTAGCATCCGCAGTATTTTGCTTTTGTGTAAGGAGCTATTAGGGCAGATGACCAAAAGCTTGGTCAAAGAGGTAGGTTTTAAGGAGCGTCTTAAAGGAGGAGAGAGAGGCGGAGAGATTGAGGGAGTGAATTCCAGACCTTCAGGCCGAGGCAGCTGAAGGTATAGCTGCCAATGATGGAGCGATTAAAATCAGGGATGCACAATTCAGGGACACTCCTGGCTATTGAGAACCACGCCCCAGAGAGATTAGTGTTTAACCAGGACTGATTCCCATGCTGCCTTCTTTGTCCAGCATCACATCTGCAGCATGATCTAACTCTTACAACATAATGGGAAGTTCATTAAACCATCCTCTACAACTGTATTCTCTCGATTCACACTATTGCTGTTAAAAGCTGACCCTTCTGTAGTTCAGAATATATAACGAGGAAAACAAAAAGTCAAGTTTAATCCACTCGCCACAATTGCATATGCTCCATATCAAATGGTATAATGCACAAAGGATTTCCATACATTAAATTACAATGTATTTGCAAGAATAACATCACAACTGTTATTTTTTCCAATGTGACTTTTATCATACTGCAACTCCAAGGAGAGAACTGTAGGATTTGCAAAATTGAACTTTATATTATAACGGGTCAAATGGCAGAAGAGGCCATGATTTTTAAAGACTGTTTTAAAAGAAGCCCAGAAAAAGGGGCATACAAAATGGCCACCATACCATGTGACCAGCTTATTGGGACACTTCAAATGGTTCCTGCGAATCCTCAGACAGCTTTGTGGATTCAACCCACAGTAAGTTCTGGAAGCCGTTTCTGAGAGAACGAAACCAGACCCCCACATATACATATGGATTAGATGCAGATCCAGTCAAGATTGGCCTGGAGACAGAGGTCATCTAAATGTTGACCCAGACAAAAGGGGACAATTTCATATTCATGAGGATAGCACCAAGGACTAGATAACGAGATCAGCAGGACATTAAAAACAATGAAGGTCATTCCAGACCAGAGATGGGCCTTTACCGGCCATCAAAAACATTTTAAAATATAATAACTACCCCGCTGTGCTCCCAGCCCACCAAAAGTTAAACAAAGACTAACCTGATTTTGGGCGGGAAGGGGAAGCCTCTGAAGAAAAGGTATAATTGGAGGAGTCGGAGTTGGACACTTACAGTTGGAGACACAGCTACACTCAGAGACACACGACCGAGTGGCAGTGGGTGAAGAGGAGTCGCTTCGGGAGAAGATCAGCAAACTCCTCTCCACCACCGGAGGAGGAAGAAGAATTAAGCCAACATCAAGAAGGCCGTTCGAAGCCAGCGTCCCGCCCCGGGGAAAAACATCGGGAGATCATCGACCATCCCCGGGCCGTTGCCGAAACGAGAGGCCATCGACCCAACTTGGGAGAAGAAACAAAAAAATAAAACCCCGAGAGAAGAAACCTTCCAGCCACTCCGGCTCGGGAAGAGACGAAAATTAAAACTGAAGGAACCTATATGGAGACCAGCCCAAGGCTCCTCTGACCAGGGTCGAGCCAACGATCCCCGACCCCGCCGACAACCAGAACCAGACGGTGTCCAGCCGCCCCGACCCCAACCTCAGGAGAGAGGTGTGGTGCAGCTCACAGGGGTTCCACGATCCACGAGGAGACGGGGCGCCTGAAGGGATCAAAACACAGACTTGCTTTCAAAGCCTGGTACTTCCTAGTGGGATTGGTGAGCATGATTCTGGCCCTTCACAATCAGATCTAGATAGGTTTAATAAAGGGGTGGATTTAAGGGTACAATTAACATGAGTTGTTGTCCCTCGATGTTCCGTGTGTTTCCTTATTTCATGATGATCTTTGTAGAGTATAAGGTGCCTGTATTTGCCTTAGTTAGTATTGTGTCGTTATGATTTGTTTGTGTTTTTCCCTCCCATGTACTCTCTTATCTGCTTGCATTTGATTTATTTTTCCATATGCAATAAAATTTCATTTTTGTTTCATCAAACTTGGTCTATAAGAGTTTTCTCTACATTGTAGTTCCTGCCCCCAAAGTCCAGAGTATAGAATCTAAGAGGCGAGTGGGTCGAACCACTCACGGTTTTACTGTGCAAGAGAGAGAGGCCTCTAGAGAGAGAAACCGCTGCGATCTAAAACCCCTTACAAACTGGCAGGCTATATCCATAAAACAATAAAATCACTCCCTCAAACTAAGTATACTTTTGATATAAATATGTATCCTGAGGTCATTTCTTGGCATTAATCAAATTTGAGGTTTTAAATTATGCTTGTAATCTGCTTGTGTTTTGTTATATTGACTGAAGCTATCAACAACAACAACTTGTATTGTATAGTGCCTTTAACATAGTAAAACGCCCCAAGGCGCTTCACAGGAGTATTAAAAGACAAAAAAAATCTGATTAGATTAATGCCTTAAAAATTAATTCAGAGAACTTTCAGTCCGTTAGTTTTGAAGGAGCAGAATGCCATGTTTGGGGTCTTTATCACATCACGTGCAAGTGATTCAAGTTCCAGAGATGAGAAAGAGTAGCGAACACCTTGGAAGAATGTACTTCAAATATTTAAGCGGATGGTGACTGCAGAGATGAGGTCCTTGACTGATCTCCTGAATCCCGAAATGCCTACATTGGGGAAATAATATGTCAATTTGTGCACGCGCAAAAAATATACGTGACTCACGCTTGTGCAAATCGTGTATTTAGTTTTTCAAAAATATCTTGCAATTTAGGCATTCCATCGTAAGACCATCACTTAGAGAGCTGAGACAGTCCAGGACACAGAGACTGCAGACAGCCCAGAGCACAGATACCACAGACAGCCCAGAGCACAGAGACCGCAGACAGCCCAGAGCACACAGACTGCAGACAGCCCAGAGCACACAGACAGCAGAGAGTCCAGAGCACACAGACCGCAGAGAGCCCAGAGCACACAGGCCGCAGACAGCCCAGAGTACACAGACCGCAGACAGCCCAGAGCACACAGACTGCAGACAGCCGAGAGCACACAGACCGCAGACAGTCCAGAGCACACAGACCACAGACAGCCCGGAGCACAGAGACCACAGACAGCCCAGAGCACACAGACTGCAGACAGCCCAGAGTACACAGACCGCAGACAGCCCAGAGCACACAGACCGCAGACAGCCCAGAGCACACAGACCGCAGACAGCCCAGAGCACACAGACTGCAGACAGCCGAGAGCAAACAGACCGCAGACAGCTCAGTGGGGTGCCACAGGGCTCAGTACTGGGTCCCTTGCTTTTTGTGATATATATCAATGATTTAGGCTTCAATGTAGGGGATATGATTAAGACGTTTGCAGCTGTGTGGCTGATAGTGAGGAAGGAAGCTGTGGACTGCAGGAAGATATGAATAGACTGGCCAGGTGGGCAGAACAGTGACAAATGGAATTCAATCCAGAGAAGTGTGAGGTAATGCATTTGGGGAGGGCTAACAAGGCAAGGGAATACACATTAAATGGTTGGATACTGAGTAGTGTCGAGGAACAAAGGGACCTTGGAGTGCTTGTCCACAGATCCCTGAAGGTAGCAGGACAGGTAGATAAGGTGGTTAAGAAGGCCTACAGGATACTTCCATTTATTAGCCCTGGCATAGAATACAAGAGCAGAAAGGTTATGCTAGAACTGTTAAACACTAAAAAACACCAGTTCTGACGAAGGGTTCGACCCGAAACGTTGACTCTGTTTCTCTTCTCCTTGATGCTGCCTGACCTGCTGAGTGTTTCCAGCACTTTCTGTTGTTATTTTGTATTAAACACTAGTTAGGCCACAGCTACAGGACTGTGTGTAGTTCTGGTCGCCACATTACAGGAAGGATGTGATTGCACTGGAGAGGGTGCAGAGGAGATTTATGAGGATGTTGCCGGTGTTGTGTATGTAACCGTTTACCTTTAAGGGAACTATAGAATGTAACCGTTCGCCTTTAAGAGCACTACTTTCGGTGTGGCACTATTTGTTGGCTCATGTATACTGTAATACCGATAGTGACCACACCAGTATATAAGGGTTGTGATACGTTAACTAGGGGAGAATCGCCCGAACCTCTGAATAGTAAAGACCTGTTTTATTTTGTTAATCGTGGAGTCTGTGTATTATTTACAATACAACCCACAGACTTAACACTGGCGACGAGTCGGATTCGAACCCTGCGGCAGTTATTCCACGGCGGCTTCGTCCAAAGACAGGACATTGAAGAGAGGTTTCAATCCTCACCACCCCACTGGAAGCGACAGGCATTAGGACCCTGCAGCCTCCATCAGCGACTGAAAACTGGAGTGCAGAAGAAACAGGGCTGGGAAGACAGAGGTACAGGCGCTCGCGATCGGCAGATAAGGGCCGGGCCGCTTTGAAGTGAGGGGCGCAGCCGGGCCATCGATCGCAACCACCGATAAGGGCCGCACTCGGGCTGAAAGGGCAGCGGCTGCAGAAATTGAAGGCGCGAGAGCCGCAGTGCACAGCGCGGGCCATCGATCGCAAGCACTGATAAGGGCCGGGCCGCTTTCAAGTGCGAGGCGCAGCCGGGCCATCGATCGCATCCGCTGATAAGGGCCGCACTCGGGCTGAAAGACAGCGTCGGGGGACGGGTGAAGACCGTCAAGCGCGGGAAACCGCCATTGAAGTGGGCGGGGAGAGCGAAAAGCGCGGGAAAGCCGCCATTTTTCACGGGAAAATCGCTGGGGAAGAAGACAGAAGCGGGAAACCGCCATCTTAGAAAATTAATTAGAATTTTCAGAAAGGCTGGTGTGTTCTCAAGAAGAGAGGAAAAATAAGAATAAGTAAAGCAATACTTGTGGTGTTCTCAAGAAGAGAAGAAAATTAAGAATAAGTAAAGCAATACTTGTGCTGTTCTCGGAAAGAGAAGAAGATGCCTAAGCGAGGAAATATTAATGATTTTAATGCTGAAATAGAAGACTGGGCCACGTATGTGGAACGCATAGGAATATATTGCGTAGCCATATACGACAAGGCAATAACTTTGTTAAATTCGATGGGAGCAAAAACATATGGGCTCTTGAAACATCTAATAGCACCAGTTAAACCAGTGGACCAGACCTTCGAAGAGATCGTAGCAGTGCTGAAGGATCAAATTACTGCAAGCACTTCCAAATGCTACCGTTGTGGAAAGACAACGCACAACCAGAATCAGTGCTGGTTTAAGAACCAAGAATGTAGGAAATGTGGCAGGATCGGGCACATAGCAAAAGTATGCCGGTCAAGAATGACGGACAACAAGAGGGAGTCCGCAAAAAAAGGGTACAAGAAGAGTCCAAGGGAACAAAAGTCCGACTCACACTCCAAATACAAGGGACTGGACAGTCTAAAAATTCACAACGTGAACAACGAAGCTGACAGACAAACCATTTGGATGACGCTGCGGATTGAAAAGGCCAAAGTCAAAATGGAAGTAGACACGGGATCGGCATTGACGGTCATGAATAAGCATGACTATAAAAAGTTTTTCAAACATATTCCACTACGGAATACAGAATTAGTACTACAGACATACACGGGACACAAAGTATTCCCTATTGGGAAGGCAGGAGTTAATGTGCGATACAAAGACAAAAATTACCGCCGTCTGGATCTGTATGTACTGCCTGAGGGAGGTCCACCACTTCTAGGACGGGAGTGGATCCGAAAAATAAAGATGGATTGGCATGAGCTAAACGCCATGTCGGTGGAGCCCGAGAAAGAGGACGTCAAATCTGAACGGTTGTCCCGTATATTAGATGAAGCGAAAGAAGTATTCCAACAAGGGCTGGGTAAGCTGCGAGGTATTAAAGCAAGGGTTAAGATTGCAGAACATGCAAGCCCAAAGTTTTGTAAGGCCAGGTCGGTACCGTATGCAATATGACCAGCAGTGGAGGCAGAACTAGAAGAACTTGAACGATCAGGGGTTCTGTCAAAAGTAGACTACAGTGAGTGGGCCACGCCCATTGTACCCGTCATGAAATCCTCACCAAGTAGTAAGCCAGGGGGACCGGGGAAGGTCCGTATCTGCGGGGATTTCAAGATCACAGTGAACCCAGTGCTTCATTCGGTACAATACCCGCTGCCAAGGATTGAAGATATTTTCGCTTCGTTGGCTGGAGGAAAACACTTCACGAAGATAGACCTAGCTCAGGCATATTTGCAGATGGAGGTTGAGGAAGAGTCACGCCAATACCTAACTATCAATACCCACAGAGGTTTGTACCGTTATAACAGACTGGTCTTTGGAGTGGCTTCGGCACCAGCAATTTGGCAGAGGGCCATGGAACAGGTGTTACAAGGAATTCCAAGCACACAGTGCTATTTGGATGATATCCTAATCACGGGAATGGATGAAGAGGAACACCTCACGAATTTGAAACTGGTACTCACCAGGTTAAAGGAGTATGGCCTTAGGGTTAACCGCAATAAGTGTGAGTTTTTCCAAAAACGAATCTCATACTGCGGTCATATCATTGACCGCGAGGGACTACATAAATCACCGGAGAAGATAGAAGCGGTCGTGAAGGCTCCCGCTCCAGGGAACGTGTCACAGTTAAGATCATTCTTGGGGTTGATCAATTACTACCACAAGTTCCTACCAAATTTGTCCACGGTGCTGCATCCACTGAATGAGCTGTTGCGAAAGGAGACACCATGGAAGTGGAGTGAGGAGTGCAAAAAGGCTTTTCGCAGAAGCAAGGAGTTGATTACCTCTGAAGAAGTGTTGGCTCATTTCAACCCAGCATTACCCCTTCGGCTGGCGTGTGATGCTTCACCGTATGGAATTGGAGCAGTACTTTCGCACAGGCTACCAAATGGCTCGGAAAGGCCAGTGGCTTTCGCGTCCCGATCTTTGACAACCGCGGAGCGAAATTACGCCCAGATAGACAGGGAGGCCCTCAGTCTTGTGTGGGGCGTGAAGAAATTCAACCATTACTTGCAATGTAAGAGGTTCACATTGCTGACAGACCACCAGCCGTTGGTGTCCATATTTAACCCGAACAAGGCCGTGTCCAACATGACAGCACAAAGGCTACAAAGATGGTCAGTCTTACTTGGGGCACACCAGTATGACATTGAGTACAAAAGGTCAACAAAACACGGAAATGCCGATGGGTTATCACGCTTGCCATTGCCGACAGTAGAAGAAGCGAGTACAGGGGACCCAGTGGAGTTGTTCCACTCGTCCATTGTGGAATGTCTGCCGATAACAAACTCAATGATTGAGAAGGAGACAAGGAATGACCCGACTCTTTCACGAGTCTATGACTTAACGGTGAAGGGATGGCCAGCACAGAGCGAACCAACACTGCAGGCATTCTCACAGAGGAAAGAACAACTGTCGGTGTGCCGAGGAACCCTAATGTGTGGGTCGAGAGTGGTGATTCCGCCCAAACTCCAAAAGAAAGTACTCAAGGAGCTGCACGAAGGACATCTGGGTGGAGTAAAGATGAAGAATTTAGCGAGAGCATTTGTGTGGTGGCCAGGCATCGACGGGAACATAGAGGAGATCACCAAGAATTGCCTAGGATGTCAGAGGGTTCAGAACGCACCACCACCGGCTCCTCTGCACCCATGGGAGTGGCCCTCATCTCCTTGGCAAAGAGTGCACATCGACTTTGCTGGTCCATTTATGGACTCGATGTTCCTGATAGCGGTAGATGCCCACTCCAAGTGGCCGGAAGTAATTAAAATGACCACCACCACGACGGAGAAAACCATCACGGTGTTAAGAACCATGTTTGCTCGGAATGGCCTGCCGGAACAGATCTGTTCCGATAACGGACCACAATTTGTGTCCGAGGAATTCAAGAAATTCCTAAAGAGCAATGGGGTTAAACATTACACATCAGCCCCATACCATCCTGCCTCCAATGGGTTGGCTGAAAGGTTCGTCCAGACCTTCAAGAAGGCCGTAAAGGCCATGAGTAATGAAGACATAAGTCTACAACATAAGGTAGACAGTTTTTTGTTGGCATACCGAAATGCAACACATGCGGTCACAAATCAAACTCCCGCAATGATGTTTTTTAACAGACGCTTAAGATGCCGGCTGGATTTACTTAAACCCAATGTCAGAAGGGACGTGGAGAACCGGCAATTCCAGAACATCAATGACAGGGCAACTAGGTCTTTCAAGATGGGGCAACAAGTTTTGGCCCGGGACTATCGTACAGAAAAATGGTAGCCTGGAACTATTAAAAAAAGGCTAGGCCCGTTGATGTACACGGTGAACATTGGGGACAATGTAATAAGGCGCCATGTTGACCAGCTCATAGAGTCCGCCACAAATGAGCACTCGACTTCACCACCTGACCCGAGTAATGTTGAAACTGAAATACCTAGAACACCTACTGCTGATCTAGTAACATTGGAATCAGATGAACCTGACACTGTTGTTCCAGCTGAATCGATTTTGCCAGGCACCCCTACTGGGCCGCTAGGAATGACGACACCACTTCGGCGTTATCCAGAGAGGATCCGGAAACCTCCACAGAGACTGAACTTGTAAACTGTTATATGACGTTGACTCCATCGAGAGTATATCTGTAAACTGTTATATGAAGTTGAAGATTGTATGTTTAAAGGGGATTCTGTAAGTAATAAGCTAAAAAGGGAGGAGTGTTGTGTATGTAACCGTTTACCTTTAAGGGGACTATAGAATGTAACCGTTCGCCTTTAAGAGCACTACTTTCGGTGTGGCACTATTTGTTGGCTCATGTATACTGTAATACCGATAGTGACCACACCAGTATATAAGGGTTGTGATACGTTAACTAGGGGAGAATCGCCCGAACCTCTGAATAGTAAAGACCTGTTTTATTTTGTTAATTGTGGAGTCTGTGTATTATTTACAATACAACCCACAGACTTAACAGCCGGGACTGGAAAACTTTAGCTATGAGGAAAGATTGGAGAGGCTGGGGTTGGTTTCTCTGGAATAGAGGAGGCTGAGGGGAGTTCTAATTGAGGTGTATAACATTATGAGGGGCCTAGATAGAGTGGATAGGAAGGACCTATTTCCCTTAGCAGAGGGGTCAATAACCAGGGGGCAGAGATTTAAAGTAATTGGTCGGAGGCCTAGAGGGGAGTTGAGGAGAACTTATTTCACCCAGAGGGTGGTGGGGGTCTGGAACTCACTGCCTGAAAGGGTGGTAGAGGCAGAGACCCTCATCACATTTAAAAAGTACTTGATATGCACTTGAAGTGCCGTAACCTACAGGGCTACGGACCAAGAGCTGGAAAGTGGGATCAGGCTGGATAGCTCTGTTTCGACCGGTGCAGACACGACGGGCCGAATGTCCTCCTTCTGTGCTGTAAATTTGTATGAAATTTCTATGATTCAAATGGCGTCACCCTCACCCATTGTCATTGAATGAAATGCACTTCAGTGAACAAACCTTGCAGCTCAAGTATATAAAATAGTCAGTGCTGTGGATTAGTGAAACTCAGCCTCAGAGAAACGGCTACAGCACCTCGCAGGATCTTGCATTGTCCGTTCATGGGGTGACATATTTGCAGGGCCCACAAGTCAAAATGACTGGGTTGGCCAGGTGTGGAGGGTTCTCAGGGTCGAAGCAAGGTGGGAGGATGCTCATGTGGAGGGCTCAGTCCTCCAGCAGACGGGAGTTTTATGGGAGGTTTTAAAGGTTGCGCTGATAGTGAGCCATGTGTGACTCCTGGTCCACAACCGCTGCCATAAATTGGTGCCATATAGAGTGGGGCCTGGCTTGCCAGACTGGTCAGTCCTCAGAGCTGCTTCATTGACCAGCTTGCCCATTTGGTCAGCCTTAAACCAGGGAAGTAGCTGCTGTGCTGCTCCTCTGCCTGGCCACAGAACCAGTGATGAACTTCCCCACAGAACTGTAGCAAAATACTGCAGATGCTGGAAATCCGAAATAACAACAGAAAATGCTGGAAAAACTCAGCAGGCCAGGCAACGTCCATGGAGAGAAATTAGAATCGATGTTTCGGGTAAAAACCCTTTTTCAAAACTGGAAAGGAAATGAAATAGATCGAAAGGCCGGGCTGGGAGAGAACAAGAGAAGTAACAGAGACATTAAGAGGTATTCAAAACCAGACGAGATGGTGATAGGACAAGTGGAGACAAAAGACGGCTGAGGTAGGTGTGAAATGCACTGGCAGAATGAGAGACAGCTGCCATGTGGGAGAGAGAAAAAAAAGGAAAGGCGAGGAGGGAAAACCCAAAACAAAGGGGTGGAAAAAAATATATAAGAAAAAATGTAATAGGGGCCGAGGTTATGATCTGAAATTGTTGAACTCGATATTGAGTCCGGAAGGCTGCAAAGTGCCTAATCAGAAGATGAGGTGCTGTTCCTCACTGCTTCCCCACTGAACCAGTGATGAGCTTCCCCACTGAACCAGTGATGAGCTTCCCCACTGAACCAGTGATGAGCTTCCCCACTGAACCAGTGATGAGCTTCCCCACTGAACCAGTGATGAGATTCCCCACTGAACCAGTGATGAGCTTCCCCACTGAACCAGTGATGAGATTCCCCACTGAACCAGTGATGAGCTTCCCCACTGAACCAGTGATGAGCTTCCCCACTGAACCAGTGATGAGATTCCCCACTGAACCAGTGATGAGCTTCCCCACTGAACCAGTGATGAGATTCCCCACTGAACCAGTGTTGTTCTTCCCCACTGAACCAGTGATGAGATTCCCCACTGAACCAGTGATGAGCTTCCCCACTGAACCAGTGATGAGATTCCCCACAGAACCAGTGATGAGCTTCCCCACTGAACCAGTGTTGTTCTTCCCCACTGAACCAGTGATGAGCTTCCCCACTGAACCAGTGATGAGATTCCCCACTGAACCAGTGATGAGTTTCCCCACTGAACTAGTGATGAGATTCCCCACTGAACCAATGATGAGATTCCCCACTGAACCAGTGATGAGTTTCCCCACTGAACCAGTGATGAGATTCCCCACTGAACCAGTGATGAGATTCCCCACTGAACCAGTGATGAGATTCCCCACTGAACTAGTGTTGTTCTTCCCCACTGAACCAGTGATGAGATTCCCCACTGAACTAGTGATGAGATTCCCCACTGAACTAGTGATGAGATTCCCCACTGAACCAGTGCTGTCCTTCCCCACTGAACCAGTGATGAGTTTCCCCACTGAACCAGTGCTGTCCTTCCCCACTGAACCAGTGATGAGCTTCCCCACTGAACCAGTGATGAGATTCCCCACTGAACCAGTGATGAGCTTCCCCACAGAACCAGTGCTGTCCTTCCCCACTGAACCAGTGATGAGCTTCCCCACTGAACCAGTGATGAGATTCCCCACTGAACCAGTGATGAGATTCCCCACTGAACCAGTGCTGTCCTTCCCCACTGAACCAGTGATGAGCTTCCCTACTAACCAGTGATGAGTTTCCCCACTGAACCAGTGATGAGTTTCCCCACTGAACCAGTGTTGAGATTCCCCACTGAACCAGTGATGAACTTCCCCACAGAACCAGTGTTGAGATCCCCACTGAACTAGTGATGAGCTTCCCCACTGAACCAGTGATGAGATTCCCCACTGAACTAGTGATGAACTTCCCCACAGAACCATTGTTGAGATTCCCCACTGAACCAGTGATTAGCGTCCCCACTGAACCAGTGATGAGCTTCCCCACTGAACCAGTGATGAGCTTCCCCACTGAACCAGTGATGAGATTCCCCACTGAACCAGTGATTAGCGTCCCCACTGAACTAGTGATGAACTTCCCCACAGAACCATTGTTGAGATTCCCCACTGAACCAGTGATGAGATTCCCCACTGAACCAGTGATGAGCTTCCCCACTGAACCAGTGATGAGATTCCCCACTGAACCAGTGATGAGCTTCCCCACTGAACCAGTGATGAGATTCCCCACTGAACCAGTGATGAGATTCACCACTGAACCAGTGATGAGCTTCCCCACTGAACTAGTGTTGTTCTTCCCCACGGAGTTCTCTTCGTATCTCGGTGCGGGGCACTTTAACGCTTCCCACCCAAGAGCCAGAATTCAGTGAGAATCACAGTAAATTCTTTAAAATGGCAGCAGTCAGTTCGCGCCGATGTGCAGGGAAACACTGCAATATCGAAGAGCGGCACAACCTTATGATGCACAAGTCAGTTGCTTATACTTTGCATCCCTCAAAGGTGTTGAATGTTTAGAGAAAGGGGCATCTGAACAGTCTGGTGGCTCCAAAAGGACCCTTCCTGCACCTGATCCACCCATTTTGTCATGGCATCTTGTTTACTCAAGCAACAGCTCATATACACCCATTCAGAGAGGCGGTATTACTGACACTGAGCAGATATTACTGGGAGGATCCCAGAGCAGCAGTGAGCAGGGGGAGCTGTGGGCATCTTTGAGGAGACATCTATCTCTCCCCAGAGGTGACATAAGCTGAGGATTCCAAGACCAAGATCTCAGGGGTCTAGGCTCTTGTGGATCAGTGATTGAGGAGCATTGGTCTCACAGGCTGGCAGTGGAGACAATCTCTTCTCACATGGTGCTGATGACAGGGCAATAGGCGAAGTCCAGAACCCGCATCTGCGATGCAATGACAGAGGCAGGACATGAAGTGAGGAAGACTCTGGTGACTACATTATTTAAAAAGGGTAGGAGAGATAAAGAAAGGAATTATAGGCCTATTAGTCTAACATCTGTTGTGGGGAAGTTACTAGAATCTGTTATTAGGGACAGAGTGACTGAACATTTGGACAAATATGAGCTGATCAGAGAGAGCCACATGGAAAAGTAAAGGGTAAGTCATGTCTAAGGAACCTAGTTGAATTTTTTGAGAAGGTAACTAACGTGATAGGTCAGTTATTTACATGGACTTCCAGAAGGCTTTCGACAAGGTTCCACATAGGAGACTGTTAACAAAATGAGAGCACATGGAATTGGCGACAACCTATTGACATGGGTAGGGAATTGTTTAGGAGACAGGGAGTAGCGATAATGGGTGTGTACTCAAATTGGCAGGATGTGACCTGTGGTGTTCCCCAGGGATCTGTACTGAGGCAGGAGCTTTTCACTATATTTATCAGTGACTTGGATGAAGGGATAGAAAGCTGAATATCTAAGTTTGCTGACATCACCAAGTTAGGTGGCTCAGTAAGTAGTGTAGATGGCAGCAGAAAGTTACAATGGGACACTGAGAGATTGAGCGAGTGGGCAAAGCTGTGGCAGATGGAGTTCAATGTGGGGAAGTGTGGGGTCATTCACTCTGGACCTAAGAAAGATAGATCAGAATATTTCCAAAATAAAAAGTGAGGAACTGTGTAAAAGCAGCGAGATTTAGTGGTCCAAGTATAGAAATCACTAAAATCTAGTAAACAGGTACAAAAAATAATTAAAAAGGCAAATAGAATGTTAGCCTTTATCTGAAGAGGGCTGGAATACCAAGGGGTGAAGTTATGTTACAGCTGTACAGAGCTCTGGTCAGACCCCGTCTGGGGACTGTGCTCAGTCTGGGAACCTCCCAACTCAGGAAGGGTGTGTTGGCCTTGGAGGGAGTGCAGCGCAGATTTATCAGAATTATACCGAGGCTAAAAGGGTTAAATGATGAGGACAGGTTGCAGTGACTGGGCTTGCATTCCCTTGACTATAGAAGATTAAGGGGAGATCTAATTGAGGTGTTTAAGATGATTAAGGAGCTGATGGGGTAGATAGAGAGAAATTATTTCATCTGGTGGAGGAGTCCAGAACAAGGGGGCATAACCTTAACATTAGAGCCAGGTCGTTCAGGGGTGATGTCAGGAAGCACTTCTCCACACAAAGGGCAGTGGAAATCTGGAACTCTCTCCCCCAAAATGATGCTAAGGCTGGGGGTCAATTGAAAATTTCAAAATTGAGATTGAGAGATGTTTGTTAGGTAAGGGTATTAAGGGTTACGGGACCAAGGCAGGTAAACAGAGTTAAAATACAGATCAGCCAGAATTGAATGTTGGAAGAGGTTTGAGGGGCTGAATGGCCTGCTGCTATTCCTATGTTCCTGGGGCAGTCGAGGAGATCAATGTAGCCACCGGTCAGACATTAGGAAGAGGGTTCAACAGCTGTCACTGCTTTAGTGGCAACAGTTACTGCACCTGTGTCCCCACCACAAACTCCATTCTCTGACTACTGAAACCAGCCCCCTCCCCGACCTCTGTCTGACCTTGATACAGACTGTTGGCAACCTTGGCATTCTATTTGACCCTGAGCTGAACTTCCGACCCCATATCCGCTCCATCATCAAAACCGCCTACATCTACTGTAGGATTCGCAAAATTAAACATTGTCCTATAAGGGTCCTTTGGCAGAAGAGGCCTTTAATTTTAAAGACTGTTTTAAAAGAAGCCCAGGAAAAAGGGGCATACAAAATGGCCGCCAGACCCCGTGACCAGCTTTTGGGACAACTTTAAAATGGTTCCTGCAGTCCCCAGACAGCCTTTGTGGATTCAGCCCACAGTAAGTTCTGGAACACAGTTTCAGAGTAAACGAAACCAGACAGTGCCCCATACATATGGATTGGATGCAGATCCAGTCAGATCGGCCTGTAGATAAAGGCCATCTAAATGTTTACCCAGACAAAGGGAAACAGTTTCATATTCATAGGGGGAACATCAAGAACCGTTTAAGACATCAGAAGGACATTAAAATCATTACCAGGTCATTCCAGACCAGAGATGGCAGTTACCGGCCATCCAGAAGGTAATTCTTACACAAAGACTACCCCGCTGTGATACAAGCCCACCAAGAATTAAACAAAGATGCACCGTGACATGGCGGGAGATAAGGCCTTCATTGAGAAGTATAATTGGGGACCCGGTGTGATCATCGGGGCGGTGCAGTGAAGTGCAGTTCAAGGCAGATGAGTTGGGTTCAGGAGATCGGTTAAGTGGAGTACAGGTTCAGATGAGTCGTGAAGATCCAAGAAGGTGATTCGAGTCTGCGTCCAGACCCGGGGTAGCTATCGGGAGATCATCGACCGACCCCGGGCCGTAGACGTTCGAAGAGGAAGAAGAGGCGAAACGCCCTATAGAACGGGTAGCCAGCATCGAGTGCAGGAACACCGAAAAATGTGGACTGTGGCCACCATCAAGGTGTGACAGGAGCACTGAGAAAAACGATCTGCGGGCAAGAGGATGGTCGGCGTGTCTTGCTGAAATAAGAGAAGCCATCAGCTTGAGCAACCCGCTGCTCCTACAGCCCAATGACCACGTGGAGTCAGGACGCCTGAGAGGCTCAAAACGCAGACCTTTCAAAACATTATACTTTTAATTGGATTGGTGAGCATGTTTCTGGCCCTTCATAATTGGATCTAGATAGGTTAAAGGGGTGGGCATTTCAGGGGATAATTAATTATGAGTTGTTGTCCCTCGATGTTCCGTGTGTTTCCCCATTTCGTGATGACTTGTGTAAAGTATAACATGCTGGTATATATCTTAGTTAGCACTGTGTTATGATTTGTTTTTCCCTCCCATGTACCTTTCCATTGATTTGCATTTGACTTGTTCCTTTTATGCAATAAAATTTCATTTTGTTTTCATTAAACTTGGTCTATAGAGTATTCTCTACATTGTAGTTCCTGCCTCAAATTCCAGTGTCTAGAACCTAAGGGGCGAGTGGGTCGAACAACTCAAGGTTTTACTGTGCAAGAGAGAGAGGCCTCTTGAGAGAGAAACCTCTGTGATCTAAAACCCCTTACACTACCTTCACAACATCACCCGTCTCTGCCCGTGCCTCAGCTCATCTGCTGCTGAAACCCTCACCTATAGCTTTGTTACCTCCAGACTTGACCAGTCCAACGCTCCCCTGGCCAGCATCCCATCTTCCAAACCCAATGGAATTGAGCTCATCCTAAGCTCTGCTGCACGAATCCTAACTCATACAGAGTCCCGTTCACGCGTCACCCCTGTGCTCGCTATCCTACATTGGCTCCCGGTCCACCAACACCGTGACTTTAAAATTCCCATCCTCACGTTGAAATCCTTAAATTGCACCACCCATTCCGAACAGAACTGGGTTGTGTTAGCGCGGGGCATTCTCTTAAATCAGTAGTGTTAATGCTGTGCGTTCAATGAACTAGGGAGTGTGAGCGCTGTGCATAATCTGAACTCGGAAGTGTTAGTGCTGTGCATTCTCTGAACTGGGGAGTGTGAGCGCTGTGCGTTCTCTGAACTCGGGAGTGTGAGCGCTGTGCGTTCTCTGAACTCGGGAGTGTGAGCGCTGTGCGTTCTCTGAACTCGGGAGTGTGAGCGCTGTGCGTTCTCTGAACTCGGGAGTGTGAGCGCTGTGCGTTCTCTGAACTCGGGAGTGTGAGCGCTGTGCGTTCTCTGAACTCGGGAGTGTGAGCGCTGTGCGTTCTCTGAACTCGGGAGTGTGAGCGCTGTGCGTTCTCTGAACTCGGGAGTGTGAGCGCTGTGCGTTCTCTGAACTCGGGAGTGTGAGCGCTGTGCGTTCTCTGAACACGGGAGTGTGAGCGCTGTGCGTTCTCTGAACTCGGGAGTGTGAGCGCTGTGTGTTCTCGGAACTCGGGAGTGTGAGCGCTGTGTGTTCCCTGAACTCGGGAGTGTGAGCGCTGTGTGTTCTCTGAACTCGGGAGTGTGAGCGCTGTGCGTTCTCTGAACTCGGGAGTGTGAGCGCTGTGTGTTCTCTGAACTCGGGAGTGTGAGCGCTGTGCGTTCTCTGAACTCGGGAGTGTGAGCGCTGTGCGTTCTCTGAACTCGGGAGTGTGAGTGCTGTACATACTCGGAACTCGGAAGTGTTAGTGCTGTGCATTCCCTGAACTCGGGAGTGTGAGCGCTGTGTGTTCCCTGAACTCGGGAGTGTGAGCGCTGTGTGTTCCCTGAACTCGGGAGTGTGAGTGCTGTACATACTCGGAACTCGGAAGTGTTAGTGCTGTGCATTCCCTGAACTCGGAAGTGTTAGTGCTGTGTGTTCCCTGAACTCGGAAGTGTGAACGCTGTGCGTTCTCTGAAGTCGGGAGTGTGAGCGCTGTGTGTTCTCTGAACTCGGGAGTGTCAGCGCTGTGCGTTCCCTGAACTCGGGAGTGTGAGCGCTGTGCGTTCCCTGAACTCGGGAGTGTGAGCGCTGTGCGTTCCCTGAACTCGGGAGTGTGAGCGCTGTGCCTTCTCTGAACTCAGGAGTGTCAGCGCTGTGCGTTCTCTGAACTCGGGAGTGTGAGCGCTGTGCGTTCTCTGAACTCGGGAGTGTGAGCGCTGTGCGTTCCCTGAACTCGGGAGTGTGAGCGCTGTGTGTTCTCTGAACTCAGGAGTGTCAGCGCTGTGCGTTCTCTGAACTCGGGAGTGTCAGCGCTGTGCGTTCCCTGAACTCGGGAGTGTGAGCGCTGTGAGTTCTCTGAAACATATAGAAATATAGAAACATGGAAGATAGGAGCAGGAGTAGGCCATTCGGCCCTTCAAGCCCGCTCCGCCATTCAATGAGATCATGGCTGATCATCCAAATTCAGTACCCTGTCCCTGCCTTCTCCTCATATCCCTTGATCCCTTTAGCCTTAAGAAATATATCCAACTCTTTCTTGAATATATTTAATGAACTGTCCTCCACCGCCCTGTGTGGCAGAGAATTCCACAGGTTCACCACTCTCTGGGTGAAGAAATTCCTCCTCATTTCAGTCCTAAATGGCTTACCCCTTATCCTTAGACTATGACCCCTGGTTCTGGACTCCCCGGCCATCAGAAACATCCTTCCTGCATCTAGTCTGTCCAGGCCTGACAGAATTTTATAGGTTTCGATGAGATCCCCTCTCAATCTTCTAAACTCCAGTGAGTATAAGCCCAATCGAGACAATCTCTCCTCATACGTCATTCCTGCCATCCCAGGTATCAGCCTGGTGAATCTTCGCTGCACTCCTTCCATGGCAAGAACGTCCTTCCTCAGGTAAGGCGACCAAAACTGCACACAATACTCAAGGTGCGGTCTCACCAAGGCCCTGTACAACTGTAGCAAGACATCCTTGTTCCTGTACTCAAACCCTCTCGCTACGAAGGCCAACATACCATTTGCCTTCTTAACCGCCTGCTGCACCTGCATGCTTACCTTCAGCGACTGGTGCACAAGAACACCCAGGTCTCTTTGCACTTCCCCTTCTCCCAATCTATTGCCATTCAAATAATAATCTGCCTTCCTGTTTTTGCCACCAAAGTGGATAACCTCACATTTATCCACATTATAGTGCATTTGCCATGTTTCTGCCCAATCACCCAACCTGTCCAAATCGTACTGGAGTTTCACGACATCCTCCTCACAGCATACCCTCCCACCCAGCTTTGTGTCATCTGCAAATTTGAAGATATTACATCCAATTCCCTCGTCCAGATCATTAATATATATTGTGAACAGCTGGGGTCCTAGGACCGATCCCTGCGGTACCCCACTAGTCACTGCCTGCCACTCGGAAAACGACTCGTTTATTCCAACTCTTTGCTTTCTGTCCGCCAACCAGTTCTCTATCCAAGTCAATACCTTGCCCCCAATCCCATGTGCCTTAATTTTGCACGCTAATCTCTTATGTGGACCTTATCGAAAGCCTTCTGAAAGTCCAAATACGCCACATCCACTGGTTCTCCCTTATCTATTTTACCAGTTACATCCTCAAAAAATTCCAGTAGATTAGTCAAGCCTGATTTACCTTTTGTAAATCCATGTTGAGTTTGTCCGATCCTGTCACTGCTTTCCAAGTGCTCTGCTATTACATCTTTTCTAATAGACTCTAGCATTTTCCCCACTACCGATGTCAGGATTACCAGTCTATAATTCCCCACTTTTTCGGGAGTGTCAGCACTGTGCGTTCTCTGAACTCGGGAGTGTGAGCGCTGTGCATTCTCTGAACTCGGGAGTGTGAGCACTGTGCATTCTCTGAACTCGGGAGTGTGAGCGCAGTGTGTTCTCTGAACTCGTGAGTGTGAGCGCTGTGCATTCTCTGAACTCGGGAGTGTGAGCGCTGTACTTTCTCTGAACTCGGGAGTGTGAGCGCTGTGCATTCCCTGAACTCGGGAGTGTGAGCGCTGTGCGTTCTCTGAACTCGTGAGTGTGAGCGCGGTGCGTTCTCTGAACTCGGGAGTGTGAGCGCTGTGTGTTCCTTGAACTTGGGAGTGTGAGCGCTGTGTGCTCTCTGAACTCGGGAGTGTGAGCGCTGTGTGTTCTCTGAAGTCGGGAGTGTGAGCGCTGTGTGTTCCTTGAACTCGGGAGTGTGAGCGTGGTGCGTTCTCTGAAGTCGGGAGTGTGAGCGCTGTGCGTTCCTTGAACTCGGGAGTGTGAGCGCTGTGTGTTCTCTGAAGTCGGGAGTGTGAGCGCTGTGCGTTCTCTGAACTCGGGAGTGTGAGCGCGGTGCGTTCTCTGAAGTCGGGAGTGTGAGCGCTGTGCGTTGCTTGAACTCGGGAGTGTGAGCGCTGTGTGTTCTCTGAAGTCGGGAGTGTGAGCGCTGTGCGTTCTCTGAACTCTGGAATGTGAGCGCAGTGCGTTCTCTTGACTCAGGAGTGTGAGCGCTGTGCGTTCTCTGAACTCGGGAGTGTGAGCGCTGTGTGTTCTCTGAAGTCGGGAGTGTGAGCACTGTGCGTTCTCTGAACTTGGGAGTGTGAGCGCTGTGCGTTCTCTGAACTCGGGAGTGTGAGCACTGTGTGTTCTCTTGACTCAGGAGTGTGAGCGCTGTGTGTTCTCTGAACTCAGGAGTGTGAGCGCTGTGTGTTCTCTGAACTCGGGAGTGCGAGCGCTGTGTGTTCTCTGAACTCGGGAGTGTGATCGCGGTGCGTTCTCTTGACTCAGGAGTGTGAGCGCTGTGTATTCTCTGAACTCGGGAGTGTGAGCGCTGTGTGTTCTCTGAACTCGGGAGTGTGAGCGCTGTGTGTTCTCTTGACTCAGGAGTGTGAGCGCTGTGTATTCTCTGAACTCGGGAGTGTGAGCGCTGTGTGTTCTCTTGACTCAGGAGTGTGAGCGCTGTGTGTTCTCTGAACTCGGGAGTGTGAGCGCTGTGTGTTCTCTGAACTCGGGAGTGTGAGCGCTGTGTGTTCTCTGAACTCGGGAGTGTGAGCGCTGTGTATTCTCTGAACTCGGGAGTGTGAGCACTGTGTATTCTCTGAACTCGGGAGTGTGAGCGCTGTGTATTCTCTGAACTCGGGAGTGTGAGCGCTGTGTATTCTCTGAACTCGGGAGTGTGAGCGCTGTGCGTTCTCTGAATAAAATTATTCACCTGCATAATGTTCGGTTTGTGGTAGCACCCCAGCTGCACATTGACGGAGTGGAAGCCACTGCCATTGACGGATACTCCTGCGTGATCTGTGGCTGCCTGGATTGCCACGTGTGCCGGCGATGACACCCTACACCTGTGGGTAGGCAGCCAGAAATGCAAACCCGAGCACCCACTCATTCTGACTGGCATCATCGCAGTTGAAGTTAACATCATTGCCGGCCCTGGTTGGCCATTGGTCACCTGTCTAATGCATTTGCGGGCCACTGACTGGGAGATCCTGGATATGTCTCCGACAGAGCCCTGGAAGGATCTGGACGCAACTCCACAGATAATGAAGCAGTCTGTGCCCGCATGCAACAAGACCTGGATGACATTCAGACTTGGGCTGGTAAGTGGCAGACAACATTCGCGCCACACAAGTGCCAGGCAATGACTATCTCAGAAAAGCAAGAGTCTAACCATCGCCCCTTGACATTCAACGGCATTACCATCACCGAATCCCCCACCATCAACATCCTGGGGGTCACCATTGGCCAGAAACTTAACTGCACCAGCCACGTAAATACTGTGACCACAAAAGTAAGTCAGTGGCTGGGTATTCTGCGGCAAGTGTCTCACCTCCGGACTCCCCAAAGCCTTTCCACCATCTACAAGGCACAAGTCAGGAGTGTGATGGAAAACTCTCCACTTGCCTGGATGAGTGCAGCTCCAACAACACGCAAGCAGCTTGATATCTTCCAGGACAAAGCAGCCCGCTTGATTGGCACCCCATCCACCACCTTAAACATTCACTCCCTCCACCACCGACATACCGTGGCTGCAGTGTGTACCATCTACAAGATGCATTGCAGCAACTCGCCAAGGCTTCTTCAACAGCACCTCCCAAACCTGCGACCTGTAACACCTAGAAGGACAAGGGCAGCAGGTGCATGGGAACACCGCCACCTCCAAGTTCCCCTCCAAATTACACACCATCCTGACTTGGAAATATATCGCCATTCCTTCATCGTCGCTGGGTCAAAATCCAGGAACTCCCTCCCTAACAGCACTGTGGGAGCACCTTCACCACACGGACTGCAGCGGTTCAAGAAGGTGGCTCACCACCACCTTCGCAAGGGCAATTAGGGATGGGCAATAAATGCTGGCCTTGCCAGCAACGCCCCCATCCCAGGAACGAATTTAAAAAAACATTGAGGTCAGTGGTGACTTTCACAGCTACTGGTATCACATGGCCTCCAGGTCCAGAAGGAAGCAGGTCATCTTCTAGGAGGCTGCAGGTGTCTGCCACCACCTGACGTGACATCCTGAGCCTCCTGAGACACTGGTGTTCAGACCTGTCGAGGAAGCTGATCCTCTGCCTGTAGAACCTGTGTCGCGAGTACTGCCTCCTGTGAGCTGCAGCCCTCTGCTGCTTCCCTCTTGGCTGGTCCCTGCTCTGCTGTCCAGCTACAGGTCTCTCCACAGCAGGCTGCTGATGGTGCTGGTCACCTTGCTCCTCGTCTGAGGCCCAATCTAAGTCAGCCAAGGCCTCCACAGTTTAGAAAGTAACCTCTCGGCAAAAGTACTGTGAACAAAGCCTTTCCCATGAGCAGGTAAGAAAGCAACTGTGAGTCCTGAGTAGTTATTACAGTATTTCAGCCCCCTCAGTTGCCGCTGTGTTCTCGCCTTGCTTTCACTGGCGAGTTTAAGGAAGCCCAGGAAACCCAGGGATGCGACGTTAAATTTGAATGTCAGTTGAATTATCACTCCAATTGACCGATTTAGATATGTTAGTAGGCACGCCGCCTCTCCCGAGGGGTTGCTCGCACGCAGCCTAACGCGCTCCAGATAAACCCGGAAGTCAGCGGATTGGAACCTGATTCTTGATGCACTCGCAGTTTTCCCAATTTTCACCCACCCCCCACCAGCACCCAAACCCACGTGTTCCTCGAGGGTAAAATTCCCCACCGCCCCCATGTAGCACTGAACACGTCCAAATGGAACCCATCGCAGCGTGATGATGCTGCAGTGAGAGACTCACAACCGGTTCTATATCAGTTACCTACCGAGTGTCATGATCGTGATAATCCTGTGTCTTCATTTGTGGTCTCGAGATGCGATCAACTGTGTGTTGGCTGGCTGTTTCGATCAGTCAGTGGTGAGCAGCCTCTTCATACTCCACATTTTCATCATTATTACACGGAACAGCAAGGGGCAACGCCCTGGGACACCAGCTGAGACAAGGCTCGTATTCTGCAACTGTAGTATCCCTTTAACAGTAGCCTTGCAATGGATAGCTTCTCATTCCATTAAATGGAAATACATTAAACAGCATTAAAATGGCAGCTTGTCAGTGCTGAGTAAAGATCAGCACAATCCAACATTACAAAATGTGAAAGTGAAAAAAGGAAGAGATTGCAATAGGGAAGTGAAGCCTTGGGAACAATGAGTCTCACACCCTGCTCACTAACCACACTCTTTGTGAGTCTCACACCCTGCTCACTGACCCCACTGTTAATCATTCTCAATCTTTGCTCACTAATCGCACTCTTAGTGATTCTCAAACTCTACTCACTGAGGGAGTGGTAGCGTAGTGGTAATGTCACTGGGCTAGTAATCCAGAGTTCTGAACTAATGATCCAGAGACGTGAGCTCCAAATCCATTCAGTTAATTAAATAAATCTGGAGTTTAATTACTAGTATCAGTAATGGTAACCACGAAACTATCGGATTGTTGTTAAAACCCATCTGGTTCCCTAAGGCCCTTTAGGGAAGGTAATCTGAAGTCCTTACCCAGTCTGGGCTATATGTGACTCCAGACCCACAGCAATATGGTTAACTCTTAACTGCCCTCTGAAATGGCCTAGCAAAACAATAAAAAGAATGAAATGACCTTGGCACCCGCAAAGTCCTCCTTGTGCCAAAATTGGGAGAGCTGTCCCACAGACTAGTCAAGCAACATCCTGACATAGTCATACTCATAGAATCATACCTTCCACCGGCAGGACAGGCCCACCAGGGGTGGTGGCACAGCGGTATACAGTCGGGAAGGTGTGACCCTGGGAATCCTCAACATTGACTCTGGAACCCCTTCAGGTATGGGCAAGGAAACCTCCTTCTGATTATCACCTACTGCCCTCCCTCAGCTGGTGAATCAGTACACCACTTGGAAGAAGCACTGAGAGTAGCAAGGGCACAGAATGTACTCTGGGTGGGGGACTTCAATGTCCATCACCAAGAGTGGCTCGGTAGCACCACAGCTGGCCGAGTCCTGAAGGACATAGCTGCCAGTCTGGGCCTGCGGCTGGGGGTGAGTGAACCAACACGAGGAGAAAAACCTACTTGACCTCGTCCTCACCAATCTACCTGTCGCAGATGCATCTGTCCATGGTAGCAGTGACCAGCGCACAGCCATTGTGGAGACGAAGTACCCTCTTCACACATTGTGTTGTGTGGCACTACCGCAGTGCTAAATGGGATAGATTCAGAACAGATCTAGCAGCTCAAAACTGGGCATCCATGAGGTGCTGTGGGTCATCAGCAGCAGCAGAAATGTATTCCACCACAATCTGAAACCTCATGGCCCAGCATATCCCTCACTCTACCATTAGCAGCAAGCCAGGGGACCAACCCTGGTTCAACAAGGAGTGTAGAGTAGCATGCCAGAAGTAGCACCAAGCGTACCTAAAAATGCGGTGCCAACCTGGGGAAGCTGCAACACACGACTACATGCATGCTAAAAAGCGGAAGCAGCATGCTATACACAGGGCTAAGCGATCCCACAATCAACGGATCAGATCAAAGCTCTGCAGTCCTGCCAAATCCAGTCGTGAATGGTGGTGGACCATTAAACAATTAACGGGAGGAGGAGGCTCCAAGAATATCCCCATCCTCAATGATGGTGGAGCCCAGCACGTGAGTGCAAAAGACAAGGCTGAAGCGTTTGCAGCCAGAAGTGCCGAGTGGATGATTCATATCAGCCTACTCCTGAGGTTTCAGCCAATTCGATTCACTCCACGTGATATCAAGAAACGGTTGAGCGCACTGGATACAGCAATGGCTATGGGCCTGACAGCATCCCGACTATCGTGCTGAAGAATTGTGCTCTAGAACTAGCCGCGTCTCTAGCCAAGCTGTTCCAGTATAGTTACAACATTGGCATCTATCCGACAATGTGAAAACTGCCCAGGTATGTCCCGTCCACAAAAGGCAGGGCAAATCCAACCCGGCCAACTACCGCCCCATCAGTCTACTCTCAATCATTAGCAAAGTGATGGAAGATGTCATCCAGGACAAAGCAGCCCGCTTGATTGGCACCCCATCCACCACCTCAAACATTCACTCCCTCCACCACCAGCGCAGCGTGGCTGCAGTGTGTACCATCTACAAGATGCACTGCAGCAACTCGCCAAGGCTTCTTTGGCAGCACCTCCCAAACCGGCGAGCTCTTCCAGCTAGAAGGACAAGGGCAGCAGACGCACGAGAGCACCACCACCTCCAAATTCCCCTCCAAATCACACACCATCCTGACTTAGAAGTATATCGCCGATACTTCATCGTCACTGGGTCAAAACCCTGGAAATCCCTCCCTAACAGCACTGTGGTAGTACCCTCAACACACGGACTGCAGCGGTTCAAGAAGGCGGCTCACCACCACCTTCTCAGGGGCAATTAGGGATGGGCAATAAATGCTGGCCTTGCCAACGACGCCCACATCCCATAAAACGAAAACTAATCCAACTGTTAGTGATTCTGACACCCTGCTCACTAACCTCACTGTTACTGATTCTCACACCCTGCTCACTAACCTCACTGTTACTGATTCTCACACCCTGCTCACTAACCTCAATGTTAGTGATTCTAACACCCTGCTCACTAACCTCACTGTTACTGATTCTCACACCCTGCTCACGAACCTCAATGTTACTGATTCTCACACCCTGCTCACTAAACCCGATGTTAGTGATTCTAACACCCTGCTCACTAACCTCAATGTTAGTGATTCTAACACCCTGCTCACTAACCTCACTGTTAGTGATTCTCACACCCTGCTCACGAACCTCAATGTTAGTGATTCTAACACCCTGCTCACTAACCTCACTGTTAGTGATTCTAACACCCTGCTCACTAACCTCACTGTTACTGATTCTCACACCCTGCTCACTAACCTCAATGTTAGTGATTCTAACACTCTGCTCACTAACCTCACTGTTACTGATTCTCACACCCTGCTCACTAAACCCGATGTTAGTGATTCTAACACCCTGCTCACTAACCTCACTGTTACTGATTCTCACACCCTGCTCACTAACCTCAATGTTAGTGATTCTAACACCCTGCTCACTAACCTCACTGTTACTGATTCTCACACCCTGCTCACTAACCTCACTGTTACTGATTCTCACACCCTGCTCACTAACCTCACTGTTACTGATTCTCACACCCTGCTCACTAAACCCGATGTTAGTGATTCTCACACCCTGCTCACTAACCTCACTGTTACTGATTCTCACACCCTGCTCACTAAACCCGATGTTAGTGATTCTCACACCCTGCTCACTAACCTCACTGTTACTGATTCTCACACACTGCTCACTAACCTCACTGTTACTGATTCTCACACCCTGCTCACTAACCTCACTGTTACTGATTCTCACACCCTGCTCACTAACCTCACTGTTACTGATTCTCACACCCTGCTCACTAAACCCGATGTTAGTGATTCTCACACCCTGCTCACTAACCTCACTGTTACTGATTCTTACACACTGCTCACTAACCCCGATGTTAGTGATTCTCACACCCTGCTCACTATTCTCACTGTTAGTGATTCTCACACCCTGCTCACTACCTTCACTGTTAGTGATTCTCAGGCCCTGGTCACTAATCTCACTGTTAGTGATTCTTACACCCTGCTCACTAACCCCACTGTTAGTGATTCTTACACACTGCTCACTAACCCCACTGTAAGTGATTCTCACACCCTGCTCACTAACCTCACTGTTAGTGATTCTCACACGCTGCTCACTAACCTCACTGTTAGTGATTCTCACACCCTGCTCACTAACCCCACTGTTAGTGATTCTTACACACTGCTCACTACCCCACTGTAAGTGATTCTCACACCCTGCTCACTAACCCCACTGTTAGTGATTCTTACATACTGCTCACTAACCCCACTGTAAGTGATTCTCACACCCTGCTCACTAACCCCACTGTTAATGATTCTCACGCCCTCCTCACAAACCCCAATGTTAATGATTCTCACACACAGCTCACTAACCTCAATGTTAGTGATTCTCACACCCTGCTCACTAAAACCACTGTTAGTGATTCTCACACCCTGCTCACTCATCTCAATGTTAGTGATTCTCACACCCTGCTCACTAACCTCGCTGTTAGTGATTCTCACACCCTACTCATGACATTCACTGTTAGTGATTCCCACACCCTGCTCACTAACCGCACTGTTGGTGATCCTTTCACCCGGCTCACTAACCTCACTGTTAGTGATTCTCACATCCTGCTCACTCACCCCACTGTTCGTGATTCTGACACCCTGCTCACTAACTTCACTGTTACTGATTCTCACACCCTGCTCATTAACCCCTCTGTTAGAGATTCTCAAACCCTGCTCACTAATCTCACTGTTAGTGATCCTTTCACCCTGCTCACTGATCTCACTGTTACTGATTCTCACACCCTGCTCACTAACCTCACTGTTACTGATTCTCACACCCTGCTCACTAACCTCACTGTTACTGATTCTCACACCCTGCTCACTAAACCCGATGTTAGTGATTCTCACACCCTGCTCACTAACCTCACTGTTACTGATTCTCACACCCTGCTCACTAAACCCGATGTTAGTGATTCTCACACCCTGCTCACTAACCTCACTGTTACTGATTCTCACACACTGCTCACTAACCTCACTGTTACTGATTCTCACACCCTGCTCACTAACCTCACTGTTACTGATTCTCACACCCTGCTCACTAACCTCACTGTTACTGATTCTCACACCCTGCTCACTAAACCCGATGTTAGTGATTCTCACACCCTGCTCACTAACCTCACTGTTACTGATTCTCACACACTGCTCACTAACCCCGATGTTAATGATTCTCACACCCTGCTCACTATTCTCACTGTTAGTGATTCTCACACCCTGCTCACTACCTTCACTGTTAGTGATTCTCAGGCCCTGGTCACTAATCTCACTGTTAGTGATTCTTACACCCTGCTCACTAACCCCACTGTTAGTGATTCTTACACACTGCTCACTAACCCCACTGTAAGTGATTCTCACACCCTGCTCACTAACCTCACTGTTAGTGATTCTCACATGCTGCTCACTAACCTCACTGTTAGTGATTCTCACACCCTGCTCACTAACCCCACTGTTAGTGATTCTTACACACTGCTCACTACCCCACTGTAAGTGATTCTCACACCCTGCTCACTAACCCCACTGTTAGTGATTCTTACATACTGCTCACTAACCCCACTGTAAGTGATTCTCACACCCTGCTCACTAACCCCACTGTTAATGATTCTCACGCCCTCCTCACAAACCCCAATGTTAATGATTCTCACACACAGCTCACTAACCTCAATGTTAGTGATTCTCACACCCTGCTCACTAAAACCACTGTTAGTGATTCTCACACCCTGCTCACTCATCTCAATGTTAGTGATTCTCACACCCTGCTCACTAACCTCGCTGTTAGTGATTCTCACACCCTACTCATGACATTCACTGTTAGTGATTCCCACACCCTGCTCACTAACCGCACTGTTGGTGATCCTTTCACCCGGCTCACTAACCTCACTGTTAGTGATTCTCACATCCTGCTCACTCACCCCACTGTTCGTGATTCTGACACCCTGCTCACTAACTTCACTGTTACTGATTCTCACACCCTGCTCATTAACCCCTCTGTTAGAGATTCTCAAACCCTGCTCACTAATCTCACTGTTAGTGATCCTTTCACCCTGCTCACTGATCTCACTGTTACTGATTCTCACACCCTGCTCACTAACTTCACTGTTATTGTTTCTCACACCATGCTCACTAACAGCACTGATAGTGATTCTCACACCCTGCTCACTAACTTCACTGTGAGTGATTCTCACACTCTGCTAACTAACCCCACAGTTAGTGATTCTCACTCCCTGCTCAATTAGCTCACTGTATGTGATTCTCACACCCTGCTCACTAACTTCACTGTTAATGTTTCTCACACCCTGCTCACTAACAGCACTGTTAGTGATTCTCACACCCTGCTCACTAACTTCACTGTTAGTGATTCTCAGAACCTGCTCACTACTCTCACTGTTAGTGATTCTCACAAACTGCTCACTAATCTCACTGTTAGTGATTCTGAGACCATGCTCATTAATCCCGCTATTAATGCTTCTCACACCCCGCTCACTAATCTCACTGTTAGTGATTCTCACACCCTGCTCACTAACCCCACTGTTCGTGATCCTGTCACCCTGCTCACTAATCTCACGTTAAGTGATTCTCAAACCTGCTCACTAATCTCACTGTTAGTGATTCACACACCCTGCTCACTAACCCCACTGTGAGTCATTCTCACACTCTGCTCACTAACTCCACAGTTAGTGATCCTCACTCCCTTCTCACTTAGCTCAATGTATGTGATTCTCACACCCTGCTCACTACCCCAATGTTAGTGATTCTCACATCCTGCTCACTAACTTCACTGTTAGTGATACTCACACCCTGCTCACTTACCTCATTATTAGTGATTCTCACACCCTGCTTACTAATTACACTGTTAGTGATTCTCACACCCTGCTCACTAATTATCTGTTATTAATTCTCACACCCTGCTCTCTAACCCCACTGTTAGAGATTCTCACACCTCGCCCACTAAACCCACTGTTAGTTATTCTCATAGACTGCACACTAATCTCACTGTTACTGATTCTCAGACCCTGCTCAATAATCCCACTATTAGTGATTCTCACGCTCTCCTCACTAACCTCAATGTTAATGATTCTCACACACTGCTCACATTCCTCAATCTTAGTGATTCTCACACCCTGCTCACTAACCTCAATCTTAGTGATTCTCACACCCTGCTCACTAATCCCACTATTAATGATTCTCACGCCCTGCTCACTAACCTCAATGTTAATGATTCTCACACACTGCTCACTAAGCTCAATCTTAGTGATTCTCACACCCTGCTCAGTAAACCCACTGTTAGCGATTCTCACACCCTGCTCACTAACTTCACTCTTAGTGATTCTCAGAACCTGCTCACTAATCTCACTGTTAGTGATTCTCACAACCTGCTCACTAATCTCACTTTTAGTGATTCTCAGGCCATGCTCATTAATCCCATTCTTAATGATTCTCACACCTTGCTCAATAATCTCACTGTTAGTGATTCTCACATCCTGCTCAGTCACCCCACTGTGAGTGATTCTCACACTCTGCTCACTTACCTCACTGTTCGTGATTCTCATACCCTGCTCACTAATCTCACTGTTAGTTACTCTCACACACTGCTCACTAACCTCACTGGTAATGTTTCTCACACAATGCTCACTAAGCCCACTGTTAGTGATTCTCACACCCTGCTCACTAACCCCGCTGTTAATGATTCTCACGCCCTCCTCACAAACCTCAATGTTAATGATTCTCACACACAGCTCACTAACCTCAATGTTAGATATTCTCACACCCTACTCACTAACCTCAATGTTAGTGATTCTCACACCCTGCTCACTAAACCCACTGTTAATGATTCTCAAACCCTGCTCACTAATCTCACTGTTAGTGATTCTCACACCCTGCTCACTAATCTCAATGTTAGTGATTCTCACACCCTGCTCAATAACCTCACTGTTAGTGATTCTCACACCCTGCTCACTACATTCACTGTTAGTGATTCTCAGGCCCTGGTCACTAATCTCACTGTTAGTGATTCTCACACCCTGCTCACTAACCTCACTGTTAGTGATTCTTTAACCCTGCTCACTCACCCCACTGTTCGTGAACTGGACACCCTGCTCAGTAATCTAACGGTTAGTGATTCTCACACCCTGCCTACTAACCTCACTGTGAGTGATTCTCACACTCTGCTAACTAACCCCACAGTTAGTGATTCTCACTCCCTGCTCAATTAGCTCACTGTATGTGATTCTCACACCCTGCTCACTAACTTCACTGTTAATGTTTCTCACACCCTGCTCACTAACAGCACTGTTAGTGATTCTCACACCCTGCTCACTAACTTCACTGTTAGTGATTCTCAGAACCTGCTCACTACTCTCACTGTTAGTGATTCTCACAAACTGCTCACTAATCTCACTGTTAGTGATTCTGAGACCATGCTCATTAATCCCGCTATTAATGCTTCTCACACCCCGCTCACTAATCTCACTGTTAGTGATTCTCACACCCTGCTCACTAACCCCACTGTTCGTGATCCTGTCACCCTGCTCACTAATCTCACGTTAAGTGATTCTCAAACCTGCTCACTAATCTCACTGTTAGTGATTCACACACCCTGCTCACTAACCCCACTGTGAGTCATTCTCACACTCTGCTCACTAACTCCACAGTTAGTGATCCTCACTCCCTTCTCACTTAGCTCAATGTATGTGATTCTCACACCCTGCTCACTACCCCAATGTTAGTGATTCTCACATCCTGCTCACTAACTTCACTGTTAGTGACACTCACACCCTGCTCACTATCCTCATTATTAGTGATTCTCACACCCTGCTTACTAATTACACTGTTAGTGATTCTCACACCCTGCTCACTAATTATCTGTTATTAATTCTCACACCCTGCTCACTAACCCCACTGTTAGAGATTCTCACACCCTGCTCACTAACCCCTCTGTTAGGGATGCTCACATACTGCTTACTAACCTCACTGTTAATGTTTCTCACACCCTGCTCACTAAACCCACTGTTAGTGAGTCTCACACTCTGCTCACTGATCTCACTGTTAAAGTTTCTCATACCCTGCTCACTAACCTCACTGTTAGTGATTCTCAAACCCGGCTCACTAACCTCACTGTGATGTGATTCTCATACCCTGCTCACTAACCCCACTGTGAGTGATATTTTCACCCTGCTCACTAATCTCACTGTTACTGATTCTCACACCCTGCTCACTAACCTCACTGTTAATGTTTCTCACACCCTGCTCACTAACCTCACTCTTAGTGATTCTCACACCCTGCTCACTAACCTCACTGTGATGTGATTCTCACACCCTACTCACTAACCCCACTGTTAGTGATACTTTCACCCTGCTCACTAATCTCAATGTTACTGATTCTCACACCCTGCTCACTAATCTCTCTGTTAGTGTTTCTCACACCCTGCCAACTAACTTCACTGTTAGTGATTCTCACACCCTGCTCACTAACCACACTGTGAGTGATTCTCACACTCTGCTCACTAACTCCACAGTTAGTGATTCTCACTCCCTGCTCACTTAGCTAACTGTATGTGTTTCTCACAACCTGCTCACTAACCCCACTGTTAGTGATTCTCACACCCTGCTCAGTAACTCCACTGTTAGTGATTCGCACACCCTGCTCACTGACCCCACTGTTAGTGATTCTCACATCCTGCTCACTAACTTCACTGTTGGTGATTCTCACACCCTGCTCACTAACCTCATTATAAGTGATTCTCACACCCTGCTCACTAACCTCACTGTGATGTGATACACAAACCCTGCTCACTAACCCCACTCTTAGTGATCCTTTTACCCTGCTCACTAATCTCACTGCTACTGATTCTCACACCCTGCTCACTAACCTCACTGTTAATGTTTCTCACACCCTGCTCACTAACCTCACTGTTAGTGATTCTCACACCCTGCTCACTAACCTCACTGTGATGTGTTTCTCATACCCTGCCAACTAACTTCACTGTTAGTGATTCTCACACCCTGCTCACTAATACCACTGTTAGTGACTCTCACACACCGCTCAGTAATTTCACTGTTAGTGATTCTCACACCCTGCTCAATAATTTCACTGCAAGTGATTCTCATACCTCAACCACTAAACCCACTGTTAGTTATTCTCATCGACTGCACACTAATCTCACTGTTACTGATTCTCAGACCCTGCTCATTAATCCCACTATTAGTGATTCTCACGCCCTCCTCTCTAACCTCAATGTTAATGATTCTCACACACTGCTCACTAACCTCAATCTTAGTGATTCTCACACCCTGTTCACTAACCTCACTGTTGGTGATTCTCACACCCTGCTCACTAACCCCACTGTCAGTTTTTCTCACACCCAGCTTACTAATCACACTCTTAGTGATTCTCAGGCCCTGGCCACTAATCTCATTGTTAGTGATTCTCACACCCTGCTCACTAACCCCACTGTTAGTGATTCTCACACCCTGCTCACTAACCTCACTGTTAGTGATTCTCACACGCTGCTCACTAACACCACTGATAGTGATTCTTACACACTGTTCACTAAACCCACTGTTAGAGATTCTCACACCCTGCTCACTATTCTCACTGTTAGTGATTCTCACACCCTGCTCACTAACCTCATTATTAGTGATTCTCACTCACTGCTCACTAAACCCACTGTTAGTGATTCTCACACCCTGCTCACTAACCCCAATGTTACTGATTCTCACGCCCTCCTCACTAACTTCACTGTTAATGATTTTCAGTCCCTGGTCACTATCCCCACTGTTAGTGATTCTCCCACACTGCTCACTAACCCCACTGTTAGTGATACTTTCACCCTGTTCACTAACCCCATTTTTAGTGATTCTCACACCCTGGTCACTAAACCCACTGTTAGTGATTCTCACACCCTGCTCACTAACCCCACTGTTATTGATCCTTTCACCCTGCTCACTAATCTCACTGTTGCTGATTCTCACACCCTGCTCACTAACCTCACTGTTAATGTTTCTCACACCCTGCTCACTAACCTCACTCTTAGTGATTCTCACACCCTGCTCACTAACCTCACTGTGATGTGATTCTCACACCCTACTCACTAACCCCACTGTTAGTGATACTTTCACCCTGCTCACTAATCTCAATGTTACTGATTCTCACACCCTGCTCACTAATCTCTCTGTTAGTGTTTCTCACACCCTGCCAACTAACTTCACTGTTAGTGATTCTCACACCCTGCTCACTAATCTCACTGTTAGTGATTCTCACACACCACTCAGTAATTTCACTGTTAGTGATTCTCACACCCTGCTCAATAATCTCACTGCTAGTGATTCTCACACCTCACCCACTAAACCCTGCTAGTGATTCTCACACCTCACCCACTAAACCCACTGTTAGTTATTCTCATAGACTGCACACTAATCTCACTGTTACTGATTCTCAGACGCTGCTCATTAATCCCACTATTAGGGATTCTCACTCCCTCCTCACTAACCTCAATGTTAATGATTCTCACACATTGCTCACTAACCTCAATCTCAGTGATTCTCACAACCTGCTCACTAAACTCACTGTTAGTGATTCTCACACCCTGCTCACTAATCTCACTGTTCGTGATTCTCACACCCTGCTCACTAACCGTAATGTTGGTGATTCTCACACCCTGCTCACTAACCCCACTGTCAGTGTTTCTCACACCCTGCTTACTAATCTCACTCTTAGTGATTCTCAGGCCCTGGTCACTAATCTCACTGTTAGTGATTCTCACACCCTGCTCACTAACCCCACTGTTAGTGATTCTCACACCCTGCTCACTAACCTCACTGTTAGTGATTCTCACACGCTGCTCGCTAACCCCACTGATAGTGATTCTTGCACACTGTTCACTAAACCCACTGTTAGTGATTCTCACACCCTGCTCACTATTCTCACTGTTAGTGATTCTCAAACACTGCTCACTAACCTCATTATTAATGATTCTCACACCCTGCTCACTAATTTCACTGTTAGTGATTCTCACACCCTGCTCACTAACCCCACTGTTAGAGATACTCACACCCTGCTCACTAACCTCACTGTTAATGTTTCTCACACACTGCTCACTAAACCCACTGTTAGTGATTCTCACACCCTGCTCACTAACCCCACTGTTAATGATTCTCACGCCCTCCTCACTAACTTCACTGTTGATGATTCTCAGTCCCTGGTCACTATCCCCACTGTTAGTGATTCTTACACACTGCTCACTAACCCCACTGTTAGTAATACTTCCACCCTGTTCACTAACCCCATTTTTAGTGATTCTCACACCCTGGTCCCTAATCTCACTGTTAGTGATTCTCACTCCCTGCTCACTAATCTCACAATTAGTGATTCACACACCCTGCTCACTAACCCCACTGTTAGTGATTCTCACTCCCTGCTCACTAACCGCACTGTTGGTGATTCTCACACCCTGCTCACTAACCCCACTGTCAGTGTTTCTCACACCCTGCTTACTAATCTCACTCTTAGTGATTCTCAGGCCCTGGTCACTAATCTCACTGTTAGTGATTCTCACACCTCGCTCACTATCCCCACTGTTAGTGATTCTCACACCCTGCTCACTAATCTCACTGTTACTGATTCTCCCACCCTGCTCACTAACCCCTCTGTTAGTGTTTCTCACACCCTGCTTACTAACCTCACTGTTTGTGATTCTCACACCTTGCTCACTAATCTCACTGTTAGTTAAAATGTATGTACCTTTAAGGGGGGAACTACTTTCTACAGCTCATGTATACTGTAGTACCGGCAGTGACCACACCTGTATATAATGCTGAGTAGTAATCTGTTGGTTCAGTTGCAGTTTGAACCACGTTGAGTAAACACCTGTTGTACCGTTCTCTGCAGTCCTTTTCTTATTATTACACGGATGTAACAGTAGCGACGAGCAAGTTCGAACCTACCTGCAACTCTGCATCACCTCCCAGGGATTCGCTCCTGGAGAACAGTGGAAGGAGGTCGAGTCCAGAAGCACGGGCGTCGACCACGGGCAACCGCCCAATCATCCAGCGGAGATTTGAGCATCGCAGGGGAGGCTGTCGAGAGCCAGGCTTGGCTCGGTGGTCCAGTGAAACGGGCTGGCAACAGGTACTGCGCAGACCCTTCCCGGACAGCGACAGGCTAGAGCCCGACCGAGCGGCACAGAAAAAGGCCGAGCAGCATTGACGGGGGAGAGAGAGAGGGCAGAGCGCACAGGGTGCAGCCGGTGTTCAGGACCGAGCGGCTTCAACGCGGGAGAGAGGCGAGAGAGAGCAGAGCGCAGCCGGTGGTCAAGGGCTGAGCAGCGTCAACGGGGGAGAGAGGAGCGCAGGAAAACGCGAGGCGCTGCCATTGCCACGAGGACCGCAGAGAGCGGCGTTGGCAGCAGCGCAGGAGCAGCGCAGGAACAGCGCACGAAACCCATAGGGCGTCGCCATTTGCCACGAGGACCACCGAGAGCAGCGTTGGCAGCAGCGCGGGAGACGCCATTTTAAGCCAGTCTAACCATACCCAAAAATGCCGAAGAGTGGCAGTATCACAGCGTTCGACAATGAAGTCAAAGATTGGACGACATATGTCGAACGCATAGAAGTATACTGCAAGGCGAATGAAGTGCCAGATGACAAGAAAGCGCTGGTATTGTTGAATTCAATGGGTGCAAAAACGTATGGCTTACTACGAAACTTAGTAACCCCAGAGAAGCCAGTAGAAAAGGATTTTGAAAACATAGTGTCAATCCTACAGGACCACTTAAACCCCACACCACTGCTGATAGCAGAAAGATTTAAGTTTCACAAAAGGAACCAGGATAAAGATGAAAGTAATGCTGAGTATTTAACGGAACTGCGCAAGCTATCGAAACACTGCCAGTTTGGAATGGGACTAGCAGATACTTTAAGGGACAAGTTTGTGTGTGGGCTTCAAAGTGAAGGAACCCAGAAATGGCTTCTATCAGAAAAGGATCTTACGCTGGACAAGGCTTTCAGCATTGCAGTATCACATGAAGCAGCCACACGGGGCGCTGCAGAGATACAACGGAGACCGCAAGAATATGGCACAAATGAAATGTCATACGGAACAGTGAAGTGCTATCTCTGCGGCAGAACAACACATGACCATAATGATTGCTGGTTCAAGGACAAAGTGTGCAGACAGTGTGGAAAAGTAGGACACATAGCAAGAGTCTGCAGGTCGGGAAAGAAAACCAGCAGTAAGAAATCTCCACAGGAGAAGTACAAGAAGGTACATAAGGTGACGGAGAGTAGTTCAGACGAACAGAAGAGTGATACAAATTCCAGAAGCAAGGAGCTGGGTTGTCTGAAACTACATAATGTGATCAAAATGGAGGATCACCAAACTATCTGAGTCACGCTCAAGATAGCAGGAGTCCAAGTGAAAATGGAATTGGACACAGGATCAGCCCTAACAGCCATAAACCAAAGGGACTACAAGCGGCTATTCTCACATATACCCTTGAGAGATACAAAGATTGTCTTGAAGACGTACACGGGGCAAAAAGTCTACCCCAAAGGAAAAATAAGGGTGAATGTTATATATAACGGCAAGGAAACACCAATAATGGGCCTATATGTATTGCCAGATGGAGGACCACCTGACGTGAATGGATCCGGAAGATACAGCTAGATTGGCATTCCATACAAGCACTGACTGTAGATGCCAAAAAGGATGACGACGTCACACCTGGACGACTGTCAAAAATGCTAACTGACGCACAAGAAGTGTTCCAGCAGGGACTCGGAACACTAAAAGGCATAACAGCGACGATCAAAATAGAGGAAAATGCAAGCCCAAAGTTTTTTAAGGCCAGACCGGTACCTTATGCGATCTGCCCAGCCGTTGAAGCAGAGCTGGAAGGCTTGGAACATTCAGGAGTACTGTCCAAAGTGGACTGGAGTGAGTGGGCTACACCCATCGTTCCTGTAATGAAGAGGTCATTGAGTAATACGTCTGGGGAACCAAAGAAGGTTCGCCTCTGTAGGGACTTTAAGGTGACAGTGAACCCAGTCCTTCACACTGTACAATATCCGCTTCCGCGGATTGAAAATATTTTCACCTCGCTATCTGGAGGGAAACGCTTCACTAAGATTGATCTGGCACAGGCGTACCTGCAAATGGAGGTAGAAGAAGCCTCGAACACTCGGAACACTAAAAGGCATAACAGCGACGATCAAAATAGAGGAAAAATGCACCACCACATGCCCCTCTACACCCATGGGAGTGGCCCTCATCTCCATGGCAACGGGTGCATATTGATTTTGCTGGTCCATTCATGGACTCATTGTTTTTAATAGCCGTGGATGCGCACTCGAAATGGCCTGAGGTGATCAAAATGTCCTCCACCACCACGGAGAAAACGATTGCAGTCCTACGGACCATTTTTGCCAGGAATGGCTTGCCAGAGCAGATTTGCTCTGATAACGGACCACAGTCTGTGTCCGAAGAGTTTCGAAGATTTATGAAAAGGAATGGGGTAAGGCATTACACATCCGCCCCGTATCATCCAGCCACAAATGGATTGGCTGAGAGGTTCGTACAAACCTTTAAAAAAGCAGTAAAGGCCATGTGCGATGACAACATTCCACTGCAGCATAAGGTGGACAATTTCCTGTTAGCCTACAGAAATGCGACACATGCAGTCACCTACCAAGCCCCGGCCATGATGTTCTTTAACCGAAGGTTGAGATCTCGTCTGGATTTACTCAGACCAAATGTACGAAGAGATGTTGAGAGTAAGCAATTCCAGCACATCAATGAGAAGCCGACAAGGAGCTTCAATGTAGGGCAACCAGTCTTGGCCCGTGACTACCGAACAGAGAAATGGCAACCAGGAACGATATGCACACGGCAGGGGCCACTAATGTACACAGTGGACGTTGGGGTTGGCATCGTGAGATGCCATGCTGACCAGATCCTAGAGTCACAGAAATGAGTCAACCCCATGCCTCGCCCATACGTACCTGGTGATGAACCTGATGTACAGGTAGCATCTACCCCAGAAACAGTAGCATCGGAAGCTGATGAACCAACCGACGACAGGGGGCCAGAATCGCCTCCGCACCAAGAGCAAGAAACTCGGGAAAGGCGCAATCCAGAAAGGATCAGGAAGCCTCCCCACAGACTGAATTTATAAATAGACTATTTTCAGCTAATGTTGCATGTTAAAAGTGTTAATTGTAATTAGTTTGAAATTTAATTGTTAAATGAGTGTTATGGTACTGTTAATCTAAAAGGGGAGGAATTGTAATGTATGTACCTTTAAGGGGGGAACTACTTTCTACAGCTCATGTATACTGTAGTACCGGCAGTGACCACACCTGTATATAACGCTGAGTAGTAATCTGTTGTTTCAGTTGCAGTTTGAACCACGTTGAGTAAACACCTGTTGTACCATTCTCTGCAGTCCTTTTCTTTTTATTACACGGACGTAACATTAGTCATCTCACACCCTGCTCACTAACCCCACTGTGAGTGATTCTGTCACCCTGCTCACTAATCTCACGGTAAGTGATTCTCAAACCCTGCTCACTAATCTCACTGTTAGTGATTCACACACCCTGCTCACTAACCCCACTGTGAGTGATTCTCACACTCTGCTCACTAACCCCACAGTTAGTGATTCTCAAAACCTGCTCACTAAGTCCACTGTATCTGAATCTCATACCCTGCTCACTATCCCCACTGTTAGATACTCTCACACCCTGCTCACTAATTTCACTGTTACTGATTTTCAAACCCTGCTCACTAACCTCAATGTTAGTGATTCTCACACCCTTTTCACTAACCTCACTGTGATGTGATTCTCACACCCTGCTCACGAACCCCACTGTTAGTGATCCTTTCAACCTGCTGACTAATCTCACTGTTACTGATTCTCACACCCTGCTCACTAACCCCTCTGTTAATGTTTCTCAGACCCTGCTCACTAATCTCACTGTTAGTGATTCTCACAACCTGCTCACGAATCTCTCTGTTAGTGATTCTCAGACCATGCTCATTAATCCCATTATTAATGATTCTCACACCTTGCTCACAAACCTCACTGTTAGTGATTCTCACATCCTGCCCAGTCACCCCAATGTTCGTGATCCTGTCACCCTGCTCACTAATCTCACAGTAAGTGATTCTCAAGCCCTGCTCACTAATCTCACTGTTAGAGATTCACACACCCTGCTCACTAACCCCATTGTCAGTTATTCTCACACGCGGCTCACTAACCCCACAGTTAGTGATTCTCACTCCCTGCTCAGTTAGCTCACTATATGTGATTCACACACCCTGCTCACTAATCTCACTGTTACTGATTCTCAGACCATGCTCATTAATCCCATTATTAATGATTCTCACACCTTGCTCACTAATCTCACTGTTAGTGATTCACACATCCTGCCCAGTCACCCCAATATTCATGATCCTGTTACCCTGCTCACTAATCTCACATTAATGATTCTCAAGCCCTGCTCACTATTCTCACTGTTAGAGATTCACACACCCTGCTCACTAACCCCATTGTCAGTTATTCTCACACTCGGCTCACTAACCCCACATTTAGTGATTCTCACTCCCTGCTCACTTAGCTCACTATATGTGATTCACACACCCTGCTCACTAATACCACTGTTACTGATTCTCACACCCTGCTCACTAACCCCTCTGTTAATGTTTCTCACACCCTGCCAAATAACTTCACTGTTAATGTTTCTCACAACCTGCTCACTAACCCCACTCTTAGTGATTCTCACACCCTGCTCACTAATCTCACTGATAGTGATTCTCAGAACCTGCTCACTAATCTCGCTGTTAGCGATTCTCACAACCTGCTCACTAATCTCACTGTTAGTGACTCTCACACCCCGCTCAGTAATTTCACTGTTAGTGATTCTCACACCCTGCTCAATCATCTCACTGCTAGTGATTCTCACACGCTGCTCGCTAACCCCACTGTTAGTGATTCTCACACCCTGCTCATTAATCCCACTATTAGTGATTCACACACCCTGCTCACTAACCTCACTGTTAGTGATTCTCACACCCTGCTCATTAACCCCACTGTTAGTGATTCTCACACCCTGCTCACTCCGCTCACTGTTAATGATTCTCACTTCCTGCTCACTAATCTCACTGTTAGTGATTCTCACAGCCTGCTCACTAACCCCACTGTAATGATTCTCAGGCATTCCTCACTACCTGCACTGTTAGTGTTTCTCACAACCTACTCACTAACCCCACTGTTAGTGATTCTCACACCCTACTCAGTAATAACCTCAAGGTTAGTGATTCTCACACTCTGCTCACTAATCTCACTGTTAGTGATTCTCATACACTGCTCACTAACCTCACCGTGATGTGATTCTCACACCCTGCTAACTAACTTCACTGTTAATGTTTCTCACACCCTGCTCATTAACCGCACTGTTAGTGATTCTCACAACCTGCTCACTAATCTCTCTGTTGGAGATTCTCAGACCATGCTCATTAATCCCACTATTAATGATTCTCACACACTGCCTACCAACCTCACTGTTTGTGATTCTCACACCCTGCTCACTAACCCCATTATTAGTGATTCTTAAACACTGCCCACTAAACCCACTGTTAGTGATTCTCACCCTGCTCACTAATATCACTGTTAGTGATTCTCAAACCCTGCTCACTAATCTCACATTTAGTGATTCTCACACCGTGCTCACTAACCTCACTGTTAGTGATTCTCAGACCATGCTCACTAACCTCACTGTTAGTGTTTCTCACACCCTGCTCACTAACTCCACTGTTAGTGATTCTCACAACCTGCTCAGTAATATCAAGACTAGTGATTCTCACACCCTGCTCACTAACCTCACAGTTAGTGATTCTCAAAACCTGCTCACTAAGCCCTATGTTAGAGATTCTCACACCTTGCTCACCAATCTCACTGTTAGTGATTCTCACACCCTGCTCACTAATCTCAATGTTAATGATTCTCACACACTGCTCACTAACCTCACTGTGATGTGATTCTCACAGCCTGCTAACAAACCACACTGTCAGGGTTTTTACACCCTGCTCACTACCTTCACTGTTAATGATTCTCAGTCCGTGGTCACTAATCTCACTGTTAGTGATTCTCACTTCCTGCTCACTAAACCCACTGTCAGTGATTCTCACACCCTGCTCACTAACCTCAATGTTAATGATTCTCACGCCCTCCTCACTAACCCCAGTTTTAGGGATTCTCAAATCCTGCTAACTAATCTCACTGTCAGTGATTCTGTTTACCCTGCTCAATAACCCCTCTATCAGTGTTTCTCACACAATGCTCACTACCTTCACTCTTAGTGATTATCAGACCCTGGTCACTAATCTCACTGTTAGTGATTCTCACACCCTGCTCACTAACCTCACTGTTAGTTATTCTCACACCCTGCTCACTAACCCCACTGTTAGTGATCCTTTCAACCTGCTGACTAATCTCACTGTTACTGATTCTCACACCCTGCTCACTAACCCCTCTGTTAATGTTTCTCAGACCCTGCTCACTAATCTCACTGTTAGTGATTCTCACAACCTGCTCACGAATCTCTCTGTTAGTGATTCTCAGACCATGCTCATTAATCCCATTATTAATGATTCTCACACCTTGCTCACAAACCTCACTGTTAGTGATTCTCACATCCTGCCCAGTCACCCCAATGTTCGTGATCCTGTCACCCTGCTCACTAATCTCACTGTTAGAGATTCACACACCCTGCTCACTAACCCCATTGTCAGTTATTCTCACACGCGGCTCACTAACCCCACAGTTAGTGATTCTCACTCCCTGCTCAGTTAGCTCACTATATGTGATTCACACACCCTGCTCACTAATCTCACTGTTACTGATTCTCAGACCATGCTCATTAATCCCATTATTAATGATTCTCACACCTTGCTCACTAATCTCACTGTTAGTGATTCACACATCCTGCCCAGTCACCCCAATATTCGTGATCCTGTTACCCTGCTCACTAATCTCACATTAATGATTCTCAAGCCCTGCTCACTAATCTCACTGTTAGAGATTCACACACCCTGCTCACTAACCCCATTGTCAGTTATTCTCACACTCGGCTCACTAACCCCACATTTAGTGATTCTCACTCCCTGCTCACTTAGCTCACTATATGTGATTCACACACCCTGCTCACTAATACCACTGTTACTGATTCTCACACCCTGCTCACTAACCCCTCTGTTAATGTTTCTCACACCCTGCCAAATAACTTCACTGTTAATGTTTCTCACAACCTGCTCACTAACCCCACTCTTAGTGATTCTCACACCCTGCTCACTAATCTCACTGATAGTGATTCTCAGAACCTGCTCACTAATCTCGCTGTTAGCGATTCTCACAACCTGCTCACTAATCTCACTGTTAGTGACTCTCACACCCCGCTCAGTAATTTCACTGTTAGTGATTCTCACACCCTGCTCAATCATCTCACTGCTAGTGATTCTCACACGCTGCTCGCTAACCCCACTGTTAGTGATTCTCACACCCTGCTCATTAATCCCACTATTAGTGATTCACACACCCTGCTCACTAACCTCACTGTTAGTGATTCTCACACCCTGCTCATTAACCCCACTGTTAGTGATTCTCACACCCTGCTCACTCCGCTCACTGTTAATGATTCTCACTTCCTGCTCACTAATCTCACTGTTAGTGATTCTCACAGCCTGCTCACTAACCCCACTGTAATGATTCTCAGGCATTCCTCACTACCTGCACTGTTAGTGTTTCTCACAACCTACTCACCAACCCCACTGTTAGTGATTCTCACACCCTACTCAGTAATAACCTCAAGGTTAGTGATTCTCACACTCTGCTCACTAATCTCACTGTTAGTGATTCTCATACACTGCTCACTAACCTCACCGTGATGTGATTCTCACACCCTGCTGACTAACTTCACTGTTAATGTTTCTCACACCCTGCTCATTAACCGCACTGTTAGTGATTCTCACAACCTGCTCACTAATCTCTCTGTTGGAGATTCTCAGACCATGCTCATTAATCCCACTATTAATGATTCTCACACACTGCCTACCAACCTCACTGTTTGTGATTCTCACACCCTGCTCACTATCCCCACTGTTAGTGATTCTCACACACTGCTCACTAACCCCATTATTAGTGATTCTTACACACTGCCCACTAAACCCACTGTTAGTGATTCTCACCCTGCTCACTAATATCACTGTTAGTGACTCTCAAACCCTGCTCACTAATCTCACATTTAGTGATTCTCACACCGTGCTCACTAACCTCACTGTTAGTGATTCTCAGACCATGCTCACTAACCTCACTGTTAGTGTTTCTCATACCCTGCTCACTAACTCCACTGTTAGTGATTCTCACAACCTGCTCAGTAATATCAAGACTAGTGATTCTCACACCCTGCTCACTAACCTCACTGTTAGTGATTCTCAAAACCTGCTCACTAAGCCCTATGTTAGAGATTCTCACACCTTGCTCACCAATCTCACTGTTAGTGATTCTCACACCCTGCTCACTAATCTCAATGTTAATGATTCTCACACACTGCTCACTAACCTCACTGTGATGTGATTCTCACAGCCTGATAACAAACCACACTGTCAGGGTTTTTACACCCTGCTCACTACCTTCACTGTTAATGATTCTCAGTCCGTGGTCACTAATCTCACTGTTAGTGATTCTCACTTCCTGCTCACTAAACCCACTGTCAGTGATTCTCACACCCTGCTCACTAACCTCAATGTTAATGATTCTCACGCCCTCCTCACTAACCCCAGTTTTAGGGATTCTCAAATCCTGCTAACTAATCTCACTGTCAGTGATTCTGCTTACCCTGCTCAATAACCCCTCTGTCAGTGTTTCTCACACAATGCTCACTACCTTCACTCTTAGTGATTATCAGACCCTGGTCACTAATCTCACTGTTAGTGATTCTCACACCCTGCTCACTAACCTCACTGTTAGTTATTCTCACACCCTGCTCACTAACCCCACTGTTAGTGATTCTCACACCCTGCTCAATAATCTCACTGTTAGTGATTCTCACACCCTGCTCACTAATCCCACTGTTAGTGATTCTCACACACTGCACACTAACCCCACTGTTAGTGATTCTCACACCCTGCTCACTATTCTCACTGTTAGTGATTCTCAAACACTGCTCAATAACTTCATTATTAGTGATTCTCACACCCTGCTCAATAATTTCACTGTTAGTGATTCCCACACCCTGCTCACTAAACTCACTGTTCATGATATTCACACCCTGCTCACTAAACTCACTGTTAGTGATTCCCAAATGCTGCTCATTATCCCCATTGTTAGTGATTCTCACAGCCTGCTCACTAACCTCACTGTTACTGATTCTCACACCCTGCTCATTAAGCCCACTGTTAGTTTATCTCACACCCTGCTCACTAATCTCACTGTTCGTGATTCTCACAACTTTTCACGAACCCCACTGTTAGTGATCCTTTCAACCTGCTGACTAATCTCACTGTTACTGATTCTCACACCCTGCTCACTCACCCCTCTGTTAGTGTTTCTCAGACCCTGCTCACTAATCTCACTGTTAGTGATTCTCACAACCTGCTCACCAATCTCTCTGTTAGTGATTCTCAGACCATGCTCATTAATCCCATTATTAATGATTCTCACACCTTGCTCACTAACCTCACTGTTAGTGATTCTCACATCTTGCCCAGTCACCCCAATGTTCATGATCCTGTCACCCTGCTCACTAATCTCACAGTAAGTGATTCTCAAGCCCTGCTCACTAATCTCACTGTTAGAGATTCACACACCCTGCTCACTAACCCCATTTTCAGTTATTCTCACACTCGGCTCACTAACCCCACATTTAGTGATTCTCACTCCCTGCTCACTTAGCTCACCATATGTGATTCACACACCCTGCTCACTAATCTCACTGTTACTGATTCTCACACCCTGCTCACTGATCCCTCTGTTAATGTTTCTCACACCCTGCCAAATAACTTCACTGTTAATGTTTCTCACAACCTGCTCGCTAACCCCACTGTTAGTAATTCTCACACCCTGCTCACTAATCTCACTGTTAGTGATTATCACAACCTGCTCACTAATCTCTCTGTTAGTGACTCTCACACCCCGCTCAGTAATTTCACTGTTTATGATTCTCACACCCTGCTCAATAATCTCACTGCTAGTGATTCTCACACCCTGCTCATTAATCCCACTATTAGTGATTCACACACCCTACTCACTAACCTCACTGTTAGTGATTCTCACACCCTGCTCACTCCGCTCACTGTTAATGATTCTCACTTCCTGCTCACTAATCTCACTGTTAGTGATTCTCATACCCTGCTCACTAACCTTACTGTGATGTAATTCTCACACCCTGCTCACTAACTTAACTGTTAATGTTTCTCACACCCTGCTCATTAACCGCACTGTTAGTGATTCTCACAACCTGCTCATTAATCTCTCTGTTGGAGATTCTCAGACCATGCTCATTAATCCCACTATTAATGATTCTCACACACTGCCTACTAATCCCACTGTTAGTGATTCTCACACCCTGCTCACTATTCTCACTGCTAGTGATTCTCAAACACTGCTCACTATCCTCATTATTCGTGATTCTCAAACCCTGCTCACTAATATCACTGTTAGTGATTCTCAAACCCTGCTCACTAATCTCACATTTAATGATTCTCACACCCTGCTCACTAACCTCACTGTTAGTCATTCTCAGACCATGCTCACTAACCTCAATATTAGTGTTTCTCACACCCTGCTCACTAACTCCACTCTTAGTGATTCTCACAACCTGCTCAGTAATATCAAGATTAGTGATTCTCACACCCTGCTCACTAACCTCACTGTTAGTGATTCTCACACCCTGCTCACTAACCCCTATGTTAGAGTTTCTCACACACTGCTCACTAATCTCACTGCCAGTGAATCTCAGGCCCTGCTCATTACTCCCACTATTATTGCTTCTCATATCCTGCTTGCTAATCTCAACATTAGTGATTCTCACACTGTTCACTAATCTCCCCGTTAGTGATTCTCACACCCTGCTCACTATTCTTACTGTTAGTGATTCTCCAACACTGCTCACTAACCTCACTGTTAGTGATTCTCACACCCTGCTCACTAATCTCACTCTGAGTGATTCTCACACCCTGCTCAATAACCACACGGTTGGTGATTCTCACACTCTGCTCACTAACCCGACTGTTAGTGATTCTCTCACCCTGCTGACTAACCTCATTATTAATGATTCTCACACCCCGCTCGCTAATCTCAATGTTAGTGATTCTCACACCCTGCTCACTAACCTCGCTGTGATGTGATTCTCACAGCCTGCTAACAAACCCCACTGTCAGTGTTTCTCACACCCTGCTCACTACCTTCACTGTTAGTGATTCTCAGACCCTGGTCACTAATCTCACTGTTAGTGATTCTCAGATCCTGCTCACTAACCCCATTGTGAGTGATTCCCACACCATGCTCACAACCCCACTGTTAGTGACACTCACACACTGCTCGCTAACCCCACTGATAGTGATTCTCACATCCTGCTCACTAACCCCACTGTTACTGATTCTCACAGTGCTCACTCAAACCACTGTTAGTGATCCTCACACCCTGCTCACTAACCCCACTGTTAGTGATACTCACACACTGCTCAATAACCCCACTGCTAGTGATTCTCACAGCCTGCTCGCTAACCCGACTGTTAGTAATTCTCTCAGCCTGCTCACTAATCTCACTGCCAGTGAATCTCAGGCCCTGCTCAATAACCACACTGTTGGTGATTCTCACACTCTGGTCACTATCCCGACTGTTAGAGATTCTCACACCCTGCTCACTAATCTCACTGTTAGTGATTCTCACACCCTGCTCACTAATCTCAATGTTAGTGAATCTCAGGTACTGCTCATTAATCCCACTATTAGTGATTCTCATATCCTGCTCGCTAACCTCAACATTAGTGATTCTCACACTCTGTTCACTAATCTCACTGTTAGTAATTCTCACACCCTGCTCACTAACCTCAATGCTAGTGATTCTCACGCCCTGCTCACTAACCTCGCTGTTAGTGATTCTCACACCCTGCTCACTAATCTCACTGTTGGTGAACCTCACACCCTGCTCACTAATCTCACTGTTAGTGATTCTCACACACTGCTCACTAGCCTCACTGTGATGTGATTCTCACAGCCTGCTAACAAACCCCACTGTCAGGGTTTCTCACATCCTGCTCACTACCTTCACTCTTAGTGATTCTCAGTCCCACATCTCTAATCTCACTGTTAGTGATTCTCACATCCGGCTCATTAACCCCATTGTTAGTGATTCTCACACCCTGCTCACTAACCTCACTGTTAGTGATTCTCACACACTGCTCACTAACCCCACTGTTAGTGATTCTCACACACTGCTCGCTAACCCCACTGTTAGTGATTCTCACACACTGCTCACTAACCCCACTGTTAATGATTCTCAGGCCCTGCTCACTAATCTCACTGTCAGTGATACTCACACCCTGCTCACTAATCTCAATGTTAGTGTTTCTCACACCCTGCACACTAATCTTGCTGTTAGTGATTCTCACACCCTGCTCACTAATCTCACTGTTAGTGATTCTCACAACCTGCTCACTAATCTCAATGTTAGTGATTCTCACACACTGCTCACTAACCTCACTGTGATGTGATTCTCACAACCTGCTGACAAACCTGTGATGAAATAACTCTGTGTTCTGGATTGTCTTTTGGTGTACTTGTTAATTTCTGGAATGTTTTACAGGTGTAACCACTAATGTTCCTCCCTGGCTCCGCCTTTATGGATCCTCCTGATTGGTGTGAGTCTTATTTATAAGAGCTGGGTTTTACTCATAAGGGCTGGGTCGGTGATGAATGATGGTTGCCCTGTGTTAACTTGATGCCATGATTCTTACTTAATAAAAGCCTTTAGTTTTAAGTTTTAACCTCATGGATTCAGGCAGTTATTTGGCACATCAATTTTATTAAGTAACAACTTTGGAAGATGGATCGATTTTTGAAACCAGAGCATCTGGATATCGATCCCCATTCGGCAGACGCGTCGAAGAAATTTACGCATTGGCTTCAATGTTTTGAACACTTCATTGCATAGATCGATCCAACGGTTAACAAGTTGGGTTTTTTAATCAACTTGGTATGTCATCAAACTTACTCTATATTTGAAGACATTACTATGTATGAAGAGGCCCTTGCAGCTCTTAGGCCTAGAAATTCAGTGGCCTGCGCCACCAGTTTGCGCCCAAAGAGGGCTTTTGCGCCTCTGGCCACAACCACCGCGATATTTAGCGGGGTGCTAATGGCAGCGTTAGCCTGTAGCGCTGCGCCGCCACCGATGACGTCATCAGTGTGCGCAGCGCCCCGCTATCGCCCCGCTGGCCATATTTGGTCGCCGCCGCCTCCTCCGTGCCGGCCGCAAACAGCGACCGGTACACAGGGGCCTACCTGTGGCGGTAGTGGGGCGAGTTAAGGTGGAGGTGCAGCCAGCCGCTTTTTTGGCGGCCGCCTGCCCGCACCTCCGTCCCCGGCCTCCTACACCCGCCCCCCGCGGCATTGCCGGCTGTTTCCCGAGAGCCTGGCACGTCTCCTTGGTGCCGGGCTCATTTGCCGGCACTCGCGAGCGGGGATCGCGCTGTTGCAGGCACCTCCCCCTTAAGAGTGGGAGGAAGGCCTGCAGTACCGCAGGCTGCCGTTCCGTAGCGGGTGGCGCTGCGGCACTTTGCGCGCCGATATTCAGTTTCAGCGCCCCAAGCGGGGCGCCAAAACTCTTGTTTAGCGGCCAGCTTCCACTTGGGGCGCTGTAAGTGAATTTCCCGCTGGCGCAAGTGGCTCCGCGCGCAGCGGTAATTCCGGCGCCCAGGCGAGCTGGGCGCCCCATCCTGAATTTCTAGGCCTTAAAGCCCAGTACCTTAAGTCGGTTAATGAAGTATACGCCAGGTATCTTTTGTCTACTCGCAGGCAATTACCCGAGGAATCCCTGGATGACTTCCTGCAGGATCTTAAGGCTTTGGCTAAGGATTGCAACTACAAGGCTGTCTCTGCCATATTGTATCAGGAAGAAGCCATCCGCGATTCTTTCAGATCTGGCCTCCGATCTAATTATATTAGACAGAGACTTCTCGAGAATGACTCGTTCGTTTTAAAAACAGTCATTGTTACGGCTCGATCGTTAGATGTCGCCCAGAAGAATTTAGAAGTGTATGCATCAGCCCATGCATCTCTCTCAGCCTCGTGTGTTCCGAGTATGGAGGCATCCATAATGCAAATGGAGCCTCCACTTAATCCTACTGTTGCGGCTGTACCCCATGGGTCTAAGTGTTATTTTTGTTGCCAATCTAAACACCCCAGGCAAAGTTGCCCAGCCAGAGAGGCTACTTGTTTTAAATGTAAGAAACGGGGACATTTTAGTAAAGTGTGTAAGGGTAATCCTGTACCCGATGTCTTCTCTGCTGCCGCCTATCGTTTTACTCTAGCCTCGGTTACGGTTGACCAGACCATACCGTGTTCCTTGTCGAAATCTATGATGGACATTAAGATTAATGGTCATCCTACTGGGTGTTTGATAGACTGTGGCAGTACTGGAAGTTTTATACATCCCAACCTTGTTAACTCCTGTTCATTGAAGGTGTATCCTACTCGAAGTGAAATTGTGATGGCGTCCAAGTCCCTTACTTCGGAGATAACTGGATATTGTAAAGTCACATTGACTGTTAAGGATACGGAGTATAAGGGCTTTAAACTCCTCATATTACCTCAGTTGTGTGTGAACTTAATTTTAGGCTTGGACTTCCAGTGTCAGCATGAGAGCGTCACCCTTATGTATGGTGGATCTCAGCCTCCACTCACAGTCTGCGGCCTTTCTATTTTAAAAGTAAGTCCGCCTTCTTTGTTCGTGAACCTTGCTCCTAATTGTAGACCTATAGCAACTAAGAGTCGACGGTATAGTTCAGAAGATTAAACATTTATAAAAGAGGAAGTGGAAAGGCTTCAACGGGAGGGAATCATCGAACACAGTAATAGCCCGTGGCGTGCCCAGGTGGTGGTGGTTAAAACTAATGAAAAGAAAAGACTTGTGGTCGATTATAGCCAGACTATAAACTTGTATACCCAATTAGACGCCTATCCTTTGCCTCGTATTTCTGAGATGGTGAACCAGATAGCTCAGTATCGCGTGTTCTCCACCATTGATTTAAAGTCTGCCTACCATCAACTCCCTATCAAAATAGAAGACCGACCTTATATGGCCTTCGAAGCTAATGGGCGCCTGTACCAATTCCTTAGGGTGCCCTTTGGAGTGACGAATGGGGTATCCGTCTTCCAACGGGAGATGGATCGTATGCTGGATGAATACGCATTGGAAGCAACATTCCCGTATCTGGACAATGTTACTATCTGTGGGCGCGACCAACGGGAGCATGATCAAAATCTCGCGAAGTTCCTAGAGACGGCAAAGAGGTTAAACCTGACCTACAACGAAAACAAGTGTACCTTCAATACTACACATTTGTGTATTCTTGGTTGCGTTGTGGAGAATGGGGTAATTGGGCACGGTGGCATAGTGGTTAGCACTGTTGCCTCACAGCGCCAGGGACCCGGGTTCGAATCCGGCCTCGGGTGACTGTCTGTGTGGAGTTTGCACATTCTCCCCGTGTTTGCGTGGGTTTCCTCCGGGTGCTCCGGTTTCCTCCCACAGTCCAAAGATGTGCAGGTTAGGTTGATTGGCTATGATAAATTGACCCTTAGTGTTAGGGGGATTAAATACGTGGGGTTACGGGGATAGGGTGGGATATGTGTCGGTGCAGGCTCGATGGGCCGAAATGGCCTCTATCTGCACTGTGGTGATTCTGTGATTCTGTGATCCTGAAAGATTACGCCCACTTAAGGAATTACCTTTACCTCACACTGTAAAAGCTTTAAGAAGGTGTCTGGGATTCTTTTTGTACTATGCCCAGTGGGTGGCTAGCTACTCAGATAAAGTCCGACCTCTTATTAAGTCGACGTCTTTTCCGTTATCGGCGGAAGCTCAGGAGGCTTTCTGTAATATCAAACGGGACATTGAGAAGGCAGTGGTATGTGCCGTGGATGAGAAGATCCCTTTTCAAGTCGAAAGTGAGGCATCTGATTTTGCGCTGGCAGCAACTCTTAACCAAGCTGGTAGACCAGTAGCTTTCTTCTCTCATACATTGCAAGGACCAGAAGTTCGACATTCTTCAGTGGAAAAGGAGGCGCAGGCGATTATCGAAGCAGTCAGGTATTGGAGACATTATCTCGCTGGCCAACGTTTTACGCTTATTACTGACCAACGATCTGTGGCCTTTATGTTCAATACTAAGCAGAGAGGCAAGATCAAAAATGATAAGATTTTAAGATGGCGAATAGAACTGTCAACATATGACTATGATATTCAGTACAGGCCTGGAGTATTTAATGAGCCATCGGATGCTTTGTCACGAGGAGTATGTGCTAGTCTAGGTATAGATAAGCTTCAAAGTCTCCACGACACACTCTGCCACCCTGGGGTTACCAGAATGAACCACTTCATTAAGTCCCACAATCTACCCTACTCTATTGAGGAGGTCCGGACAATGACCAGAACCTGTCGTGTTTGTGCTGAATGCAAACCCCACTTCTATAAGCCATCCGAGCCAACTCATCTTATTAAAGCAACTCGACCATTTGAGCGTTTGAGTCTCGATTTTAAAGGTCCCCTTCCATCGAGCGACCGTAATGTTTATTTTCTTAATATTATAGGCGAGTACTCTCGGTTCCCTTTTGTTATCCCCTGTACGGATGTGACCAGTGCTGTTGTAATTAAATGCCTCTGCCAACTGTTTTCTTTGTTTGGCATGCCTAATTATATACATAGTGATAGGGGTTCTTCCTTTATGAGCGAAGAATTGCGACAGTTTTTGCTATCGAAAGGGATTGCAACGAGTAGAACTACCAGCTATAACCCTCGTGGTAATGGGCAGGTCGAGAAAGAAAATGCGACAGTGTGGAAGGCTATCGTATTGTCTCTGAAGTCGCGAGGCCTGCCGACCTCTCGCTGGCAGGATGTCCTGCCAGACATGCTGCATTCCATAAGGTCTCTTTTGTGTACAGCGATGAATGCCACGCCTCATGAAAGGATGTTTAGCTTTCCAAGAAAAGCTACTAATGGAGTATCGTTACCCACATGGTTGACGACCACGGGCCCTGTGCTGTTGCGTAGACATGTGAGAGGCCACAAGACTGATCCACTGGTGGATGAAGTACAACTCCTCCATGCTAATCACCAGTATGCATGTATTCAATATCCGGATGGGCGAGAGGATACGGTCTCTTTTAAAGATCTCGACTCTGAGAGTAGAGTTTTCAATCGTGGTATTGGAACTTCAGAGCCACAAACCCTCAGTGTGGAAAATACTGATGATTCTGGGAATTCGAATGAACTGGAGTTAGTACACCGAGAGGAGCCTCAGCAAGAGTTACGTTGTTCCCAGAGGATTATCAGACCTCCTGACAGACTGAATCTATAGCGGGGGGTGAATGTGATGAAATAACTCTGTGTTCTGGATTGTGTGTTGTTGTACTTGTTAATGTCTGGAATGTTTTACAGGTGTAACCACTAATGTTCCTCCCTAGCTCCGCCTTTATGGATCCTCCTGATTGGTGTGAGTCTTATTTATAAGAGCTGGGTTTTACTCATAAGGGCTGGGTCGGTGATGAATGATGGTTGCCCTGTGTTAACTTGATGCCATGATTCTTACTTAATAAAAGCCTTTAGTTTTAAGTTTTAACCTCATGGATTCAGGCAGTTATTTGGCACATCAAAACCCCACTGTCAGTGTTTCTCACACAAGTGCTCACTACCTTCACTGTAAGTGATTCTCAGACCTTGGTCATTAATCTCACTGTTAGTGATTCTCACATCCTGCTCACTAACCCCATTGTGAGTGATTCCCACACCATGCTCACAACCCCGACTGTTAGTGATACACACTGCTCGCTAACCCCACTGCTAGTGATTCTCTCACGCTGCTCAGTAACCCACTAAACCCACTGCTAGTGATTCCCACACACTGCTCACTAAACCCACTGTAAGTGATTCTCTCACCCTGCTCACTAACCTCATTATTAGTGATTCTCACAGCCTGCTCACTAATCTCAATGTTAGTGATTCTCACACCCTGCTCACTAACCACACTGTTAGTGATACTCACACACTGCTCGATAACCCCAATGCTAGTGATTCTCACACCCTGCTCGCTAACCGCACTGCTAGTGATTCTCACACCCTGCTCACTAACCCTACTGTTAGAGATTCTCACACCCTGCTCACTAACCCCTCTGTTAGAGATTCTCACACACTGCTTGCTAATCTCATTGTTAGTGATTCTCACACCCTGCTCACTAATCTCAAAGTTAGTGATTCCCACACACTGCTCACTAACCACATTGTTAGTGATTCTCACACCCTGCTCACTAATCTCAATGTTAGTGATTCTCACACACTGCTCACTAACCCCATTGTTAGTGATTCTCACACCCTGCTCACTAACCTCAATGTTAGTGATTCTCACACCCTGCTCACTAACCCCTCTGTTAGAGATTCTCACTCACTGCTCACTAACCTCACTGTTAGTGATTCTCACACCCTGCTCACTAACCTCAATGTTAGTGATTCTCACACCCTGCTCACTAACCCCTCTGTTAGAGAATCTCACACACTGCTCAATAACCTCACTGTTAGTGATTCTCACACCCTGCTCACTAACCTCACTGTTAGTGATTCTCACACCCTGCTCACTAACACCTCTGTTAGAGTTTCTCACACCCTGCTCACTAATCTCACTGTTAGTGATTCTCACACCCTGCTTACTAATCTCAATATTAGTGATTCTCACACACTGCTCACTAACCCCATTGTTAGTGATTCTCACACCCTGCTCACTAAACTCAATGTTAGTGATTCTCACACCCTGCTCACTAAACCCTCTGTTAGAGATTCTCACACACTGCTCACTAAATCCATTGCGAGTGATTCTCTCACCCTGCTCACTAATCTCATTGTTGGTGATACTCACACCCTGCTCACTAACCTCTATATTAGTGATTCTCACACCCTGCTCACTAACCCCTCTGTTAGAGATTCTCACACACTGCTCACTAACCTCACTGTTAGAGATTCTCACACCCTGCTCACTAACCTCACTGTTAGAGATTCTCACACCCTGCTCACTACCACCTCTGTTAGAGATTCTCAAACCCTGATCACTAATCTCACTGTTAGTGATTCTCACACACTGCTCACTAATCTCACTGTTAGTGATTCTCACACCCTGTTCACTAATCTCAATGCTAGTGATCTCACACACAGCTCACTAAACCCATTGTGAGTGATTCTCACACCCTGCTCACTAATCTCAATGTTAGTGATTCTCACACACTGCTCACTAACCCCATTGTTAGTGATTCTCACACCCTGCTCACTAACCTCACTGTTAGTGATTCTCACACCGTGCTCACTAACCCCTCTGTTAGAGATTCTCACACACTGCTCACTAACCTCACTGTTAGTGATTCTCACACCCTGCTCACTAACCTCACTGTTAGTGATTCTCACACCCTGCTCACTAACCTCACTGTTAGTGATTCTCACACCCTGCTCACTAACACCTCTGTTAGAGATTCTCACACCCTGCTCACTAATCTCACAGTTAGTGATTCTCACACACTGCTCACTAACCCCATTTTAGTGATTCTCAAACCCTGCTCACTAATCTCAATGTTAGTGATTCTCACACACTGCTCATTAACCCCATTGTTAGTGATTCTCACACTCTGCTCACTAACCTCAATGTTAGTGATACTCACACCCTGCTCATTAACCCCCTGTTAGAGATTCTCACACACTGCTCACTAACCTCACTGTTAGTGATTCTCACACACTGCTCACTAACCTCAATGTTAGTGATTCTCACACCCCGCTCACTAACCCTTTGTTAGAGTTTCTCACACCCTGCTCACTAATCTCACGGTTAGTGATACTCACACACTGCTCACTAATCTCACTGTTAGTGATTCTCACACCCTGCTCACTTATCTCAATGTTAGTGATTCTCACACACTGCTCACTAACACCATTGTTAGTGATTCTCACACCCTGCTCACTAATCTCAATGTTCGTGATTCTCACACGCTGCTCACTAACACCATTGTTAGTGATTCTCACACCCTGCTCACTAACCTCAATGTTAGTGATTCTCACACCCTGCTCACTAAACCCTCTGTTAGAGATTCTCACACACAGCTCACTAAATCCATTGCGAGTGATTCTCTCACCCTGCTCACTAATCTCATTGTTGGTGATACACACACCCTGCTCACTAACCTCTATATTAATGATTCTCACACCCTGCTCACTAACCCCTCTGTTAGGGATTCTCACACACTGCTCACTAATCTCACTGTTAGTGATTCTCACACACTGCTCACTAATCTCACTGTTAGTGATTCTCACACCCTGCTCACTAATCTCAATGCTAGTGATCTCACACACAGCTCACTAAACCCATTGTTAGTGATTCTCACACCCTGCTCACTAATCTCAATGTTAGTGATTCTCACACACTGCTCACTAACCCCATTGTTAGTGATTCTCACACCCTGCTCACTAACCTCACTGTTAGTGATTCTCACACCCTGCTCACTAACCCCTCTGTTAGAGATTCTCACACACTGCTCACTAACCTCACTGTTAGTGATTCTCACACCCTGCTCACTAACACCTTTGGTGGAGATTCTCAAACCCTGCTCACTAATCTCACTGTTAGTGATTCTCACACACTGCTCACTAATCTCACTGTTAGTGATTGTCACACCCTGCTCACTAATCTCAATGTTAGTGAACTCACAGACTGCTCACTAACCCCATTGTTAGTGATTCTCACCTCCTGCTCACTAATCTCAATGTTAGTGATTCTCACACACTGCTCACTAACCTCACTGTTAGTGATACTCACACCCTGCTCACTAAGCTCACTGTTAGTGATACTCACAACCTGCTCACTAACAGCTCTGTTAGAGATTCTCACACCCTGCTCACTAACCTCTCTGTTCGTGACTCTCACACTCTGCTCACTAATCTCACTGTTAGTGATTCTCCCACCCTGCACACTAACCTCAATGATATTCATTCTCACACCCTGCTCACTAACCCCTCTGTTAGAGATTCTCACACACTGCTCACTAACCTCACTGTTACAGATTCTCACACCCTGCTCACTAATCTCACTGTTAGTGATTCTCACACCCTGCTCACAACACCTCTGTTAGAGATTCTCATACACTGCTCACTAATCCCACTGTTAGTGATTCTCACACCCTGCTCACTATCCTCAATGATAGTGATTCTCAGACCCTGCTCGCTAACCCCTCTGTTAGAGATTCTCACACACTGCTCACTAACCTCACTGTTAGAGATTCTCACACCCTGCTCACTAACCTCACTGTTAGTGATTCTCACACCCTGCTCATTAACACCTCTGTTAGAGATTCTCACACCCTGCTCAGTAATCTCACTGTTAGTGATTCTCACACACTGCTCACTAAAATCACTGTTATTGATTCTAACACCCTGCTCACTAATCTCAATGTTAGTGATTCTGACACACTGCTCACTAACACCATTGTTAGTGATTCTCACACCCTGCTCACTAATCTCAATGTTAGTGATTCTCACACACTGCTCACTAACCCCATTGTTAGCGATTCTCACACCCTGCTCACTAACCTCAATATTAGTGATTCTCACACCCTGCTCACAAACCCCCCAGTTAGAGATTCTCACACAGTGCTCACTAACCTCACTGTTAGTGATTCTCACACCCTGCTCACTAACCTCTATGTTAGTGATTCTCACACCCTGCTCACTAACACCTCTGCTAGAGATTCTCACACCCTGCTCACTAATCTCACTGTTAGTGATTCTCCCACCCTGCTCACTAACCTCAATGTTAGTGATTCTCACACCCTGCTCACCAACCCCTCTGTTAGAGATTCTCACACACTGCTCACTAACATCACTGTTAGTGATTCTCACACCCTGCTCACTAACCTCACTGTTCGTGATTCTCACACCCTGCTCACTAACACCTCTGTTAGAGATTCTCTCACCCTGCTCACTAATCTCAATGTTAATGATGCTCACACACTGCTCACTAACCCCATTGTTAGCAATTCTCACACCCTGCTCACTAACCTCAATGTTAGTGATTCTCAAACCCTGCTCACTAACCGCTCTGTTAGAGGTTCTCACACACTGCTCACTAACCTCACTGTTAGTGATTCTCCTACCCTGCTCACTAACCTCAATGTTCGTGATTCTCACACCCTGCTCACTAACCCCTCTGTTAGTGATTCTCACACACTGCTCACTAACCTCACTGTTAGTGATTCTCACACCCTGCTCACTAACCTCACTGTTCGTGATTCTCACACCCTGCTCACTAACACCTCTGTTAGAGATTCTCACACACTGCTCACTAATCTCACTCTTAGTGATTCTCACACCCTGCTCACTAATCTCAATGTTAGTAATACTGACACATTGCTCACTAACCCCATTGCTAGTGATTTTCACACCCTGCTCACTAATCTCAATGTTAGTGATTCTCACACACTGCTCACTAACCCCATTGTTAGTGATTCTCACACCCTGCTCACTAACCTCAATGTTAGTGATTCTCACACCCTGCTCACTAACCCCTCTTTTAGAGATACTCACAACCTGCTCACTAATCTCACTGTTAGTGACTCTCACACCCTGCTCACTAACACCTCTGTTAGAGATTCTCACACCCTGCTCACTAACCCCTCTTTTAGAGATACTCACAACCTGCTCACTAATCTCACTGTTAGTGATTCTCACACACTGCTCACTAATCTCACTGTTAGTGATTGCCACACCCTGCCCTCTAAACTCAATGTTAGTGATCTCACAGACTGCTCACTAACCCCATTGTTAGTGATCTCACATCCTGCTCACTAATCTCAATGTTAGTGATTCTCACACACTGCTCACTAACCTCACTGTTAGTGATTCTCACATCCTGCTCACTCACCTTACTGTTAGTGAATCTCACAACCTGCTCACTAACACCTCTGTTCGAAATTCTCACACCCTGCTCACTAATCTCACTGTTAGTGATTCTCACACCCTGCTCACTAACACCTCTGTTAGAGATTCTCACACCCTGATCACAAATCTCACTGTTAGTGATTCTCAGACATTGCTCACTAATCTCACTGTTAGTGATTGTAACACCCTGCTTACTAATCTCAATGTTAGTGATCTCACAGACTGCTCACTAACCCCATTGTTAGTGATCTCACATCTTGCTCACTAATCTCAATGTTAGTGATTCTCACACACTGCTCACTAATCTCAATGTTATTGATTCTCACACCCTGCTCACTAACCCCTCTGTTAGAGATTCTCACACACTGCTCACTAACCTCACTGTTAGTGATTCTCACACCCTGCTCACTAACCCCTCTGTTAGAGAGTCTCACACCCTGCTCACTAACCTCACTGTTCGTGATTCTCACACCCTGCTCACTAACACCTCTGTTAGAGATTCTCACACCCTGCTCACTAATCTCAATGTTAGTGATGCTCACACACTGCTCACTAACCCCATTGTTAGCGATTCTCACACCCTGCTCACTAACCTCAATGTTAGTGATTCTCAAACCATGCTCACTAACCCCTCTGTTAGAGATTCTCACACACTGCTCACTAACCTCACTGTTAGTGATTCTACCACCCTGCTCACTAACCTCAATGTTAGTGATTCTCACACCCTGCTCACTAACCCCTCTGTTAGAGATTCTCACACACTGCTCACTAACCTCACTGTTAATGATTCTCACACCCTGCTCACTAACCTCACTGTTAGTGATTCTCACACCCTGCTCACAAACACCTCTGTTAGAGATTCTCACACACAGCTCACTAATCTCACTGTTAGTGATTCTCAAACCCTGCTCACTAATCTCAATGTTAGTGATTCTGACACATTGCTCACTAACCCCATTGCTAGTGATTCTCACACCCTGCTCACTGACCTCACTGTTAGTGATTCTCCCACCCTGCTCACTAACCTCAATGTTAGTGATTCTCACACCCTGCTCACTAACCCCTCTGTTAGTGATTCTCACACACAGCTCACTAACCTCACTGTTAGTGATTCTCACACTCTGCTCACTAACCTCACTGTTCGTAATTCTCACACCCTGCTCACGAACACCTCTGTTAGAGATTCTCACACCCTGCTCAGTAATCTCACTGTTAGTGATTCTCACACACTGCTTACTAATCTCACTGTTAGTGATTCTAACACCCTGCTCACTAATCTCAATGTTAGTGATTCTGACACACTGCTCACTAACACCATTGTCAGTGATTCTCACACCCTGCTCACTAATCTCAATGTTAGTGATTCTCACACACTGCTCACTAACCCCATTGTTAGTGATTCTCACACCCTGCTCACTAACCTCAATATTAGTGATTCTCACACCCTGCTCACTAACCTCTCTTTTAGAGATACTCACAACCTGCTCACTAATCTTACTGTTGGTGACTCTCACACCCTGCTCACTAACACCTCTGTTAGAGATTCTCACACCCTGATCACAAATCTCACTGTTAGTGATTCTCACACACTGCTCACTAATCTCACTGTTAGTGATTGTAACACCCTGCTTACTAATCTCAATGTTAGTGATCTCACAGACTGCTCACTAACCCCATTGTTAGTGATCTCACATCCTGCTCACTAATCTCAATGTTAGTGATTCTCACACACTGCTCACTAATCTCACTGTTAGTGATTCTCCCACCCTGCTCACTAACCTCAATGTTATTGATTCTCACACCCTGCTCACTAACCCCTCTGTTAGAGATTCTCACACACTGCTCACTGTTAGTGATTCTCAAACCCTGCTCACTAAAGCCTCTGTTAGAGATTCTCACACACTGCTCACTAACCTCACTGTTAGTGATGCTCACACCCTGCTCACTAACCTCACTGTTCGTGATTCTCACACCCTGCTCACTAACACCTCTGTTAGAGATTCTCACACCCTTCTCACTAATCTCAATGTTAGTGATGCTCACACACTGCTCACTAACCCCATTGTTAGCGATTCTCACACCCTGCTCACTAACCTCAATGTCAGTGATTCTCACACCCTGCTCACTAACCCCTCTGTTAGAGATTCTCACACACTGCTTACTAACCTCAATGTTAGTGATTCTCACATCCTGCTCACTAACCCCTCTGTTAGAGATTCTCACACACTGCTCACTAACCTCAGTGTTGGTGATTCTCACACCCTGCTCACTAACCTCACTGTTCGTGATTCTCACACCCTGCTCACAAACACCTCTGTTAGAGATTCTCACACACTGCTCACTAATCTCACTGTTAGTGATTCTCACACCCTGCTCACTAATCTCAATGTTAGTGATTCTGACACATTGCTCACTAACCCCATTGCTAGTGATTCTCACACCCTGCTCACTAATCTCACTGTTAGTGACTCTCACACCCTGCTCACTAACACCTCTGTTAGAGATTCTCACACCCTGCACACTAATCTCTCTGTTAGTGATTCTCAAACACTGCTCACTAATCTCACTGTTAGTGATTGTCACACCCTGCTCACTAATCTCAATGTTAGTGATTCTGACACATTGCTCACTAACCCCATTGCTAGTGATTCTCACACCCTGCTCACTAATCTCAATGTTCGTGATTCTCACACACTGCTCACTAACCCCATTGTTAGTGATTCTCACACCCTGCTCACTAACCTCAATGTTAGTGATTCTCACACCCTGCTCACTAACCCCTCTTTTAGAGATACTCACACCCTGCTCACTAATCTCACTGTTAGTGACTCTCACACCCTGCTCACTAACACCTCTGTTAGATATTCTCACACCCTGCTCACTAATCTCTCAGTTAGTGATTCTCACACACTGCTCACTAATCTCACTGTTAGTGATTGTCACACCCTGCTCACTAATCTCAATGTTCGTGATCTCACAAACTGCTCACTAACCCCATTGTTAGAGATTCTCACATCCTGCTCACTAATCTCAACGTTAGTGATTCTCACACACTGCTCACTAACCTCACTGTTAGTGATTCTCACACCCTGCTCACTAACCTCACTGTTATTGATTCTCACAACCTGCTCACTAACACCTCTGTTGAGATTCTCACACCCTGCTCACTAAACTCACTGTTAGTGATTCTCACACACTGCTCACTAACCTCACTGTTAGTGATTCTCCAACCCTGCTCACGAACCTCAATGTTATTGATTCTCACACCCTGCTCACTAACCCCTCTGTTAGAGATTCTCACACACTGCTCACTAACCTCACTGTTAGTGATTCTTACACCTTGCTCACTAATCTCACTGTTAGTGATTCTCACACCCTGCTCACGAACACCTCTGTAAGAGATTCTCACACCCTGCTCACAAATCTCACTGTTAGTGATTCTCAGACCCTGCTCACTAAACCCTCTGTTAGAGATTCTCACACACTGCTCACTAATCTCACTGTTAGTGATTCTAACAAACTGCTCACTAATCTCAATGTTAGTGATTCTGACACATTGCTCACTAACCCCATTGCTAGTGATTCTCACACCCTGCTCACTAATCTCACTGTTAGTGACTCTCACACCCTGCTCACAAACACCTCTGTTGGAGATTCTCAAAATCTGCTCACTAATCTCTCTGTTAGTGATTCTCACACACTGCTCACTAATCTCACTGTTAGTGATTGTCACACCCTGCTCACTAATCTCAAAGTTAGTGATCTCACAGACTGCTCACTAACCCCATTGTTAGAGATTCTCACATCCTGCTCACTAATCTCAATGTTAGTGATTCTCACACACTGCTCACTAATCTCACTGTTAGTGATTCTAACACCCTGCTCACTAATCTCAATGTTAGTGATTCTGACACACTGCTCACTAACACCATTGTCAGTGATTCTCACACCCTGCTCACTAATCTCAATGTTAGTGATTCTCACACACTGCTCACTAACCCCATTGTTAGTGATTCTCACACCCTGCTCACTAACCTCAATATTAGTGATTCTCACACCCTGCTCACTAACCTCTCTTTTAGAGATACTCACAACCTGCTCACTAATCTTACTGTTGGTGACTCTCACACCCTGCTCACTAACACCTCTGTTAGAGATTCTCACACCCTGATCACAAATCTCACTGTTAGTGATTCTCACACACTGCTCACTAATCTCACTGTTAGTGATTGTAACACCCTGCTTACTAATCTCAATGTTAGTGATCTCACAGACTGCTCACTAACCCCATTGTTAGTGATCTCACATCCTGCTCACTAATCTCAATGTTAGTGATTCTCACACACTGCTCACTAATCTCACTGTTAGTGATTCTCCCACCCTGCTCACTAACCTCAATGTTATTGATTCTCACACCCTGCTCACTAACCCCTCTGTTAGAGATTCTCACACACTGCTCACTAACCTCACTGTTAGTGATTCTCAAACCCTGCTCACTAAAGCCTCTGTTAGAGATTCTCACACACTGCTCACTAACCTCACTGTTAGTGATGCTCACACCCTGCTCACTAACCTCACTGTTCGTGATTCTCACACCCGCTCACTAACACCTCTGTTAGAGATTCTCACACCCTTCTCACTAATCTCAATGTTAGTGATGCTCACACACTGCTCACTAACCCCATTGTTAGCGATTCTCACACCCTTCTCACTAACCTCAATGTCAGTGATTCTCACACCCTGCTCACTAACCCCTCTGTTAGAGATTCTCACACACTGCTTACTAACCTCACTGTTAGTGATTCTACCACCCTGCTCACTAACCTCAATGTTAGTGATTCTCACATCCTGCTCACTAACCCCTCTGTTAGAGATTCTCACACACTGCTCACTAACCTCAGTGTTGGTGATTCTCACACCCTGCTCACTAACCTCACTGTTCGTGATTCTCACACCCTGCTCACAAACACCTCTGTTAGAGATTCTCACACACTGCTCACTAATCTCACTGTTAGTGATTCTCACACCCTGCTCACTAATCTCAATGTTAGTGATTCTGACACATTGCTCACTAACCCCATTGCTAGTGATTCTCACACCCTGCTCACTAATCTCACTGTTAGTGACTCTCACACCCTGCTCACTAACACCTCTGTTAGAGATTCTCACACCCTGCACACTAATCTCTCTGTTAGTGATTCTCAAACACTGCTCACTAATCTCACTGTTAGTGATTGTCACACCCTGCTCACTAATCTCAATGTTAGTGATTCTGACACATTGCTCACTAACCCCATTGCTAGTGATTCTCACACCCTGCTCACTAATCTCAATGTTCGTGATTCTCACACACTGCTCACTAACCCCATTGTTAGTGATTCTCACACCCTGCTCACTAACCTCAATGTTAGTGATTCTCACACCCTGCTCACTAACCCCTCTTTTAGAGATACTCACACCCTGCTCAGTAATCTCACTGTTAGTGACTCTCACACCCTGCTCACTAACACCTCTGTTAGATATTCTCACACCCTGCTCACTAATCTCTCAGTTAGTGATTCTCACACACTGCTCACTAATCTCACTGTTAGTGATTGTCACACCCTGCTCACTAATCTCAATGTTCGTGATCTCACAAACTGCTCACTAACCCCATTGTTAGAGATTCTCACATCCTGCTCACTAATCTCAACGTTAGTGATTCTCACACACTGCTCACTAACCTCACTGTTAGTGATTCTCACACCCTGCTCACTAACCTCACTGTTATTGATTCTCACAACCTGCTCACTAACACCTCTGTTGAGATTCTCACACCCTGCTCACTAAACTCACTGTTAGTGATTCTCACACACTGCTCACTAACCTCACTGTTAGTGATTCTCCAACCCTGCTCACGAACCTCAATGTTATTGATTCTCACACCCTGCTCACTAACCCCTCTGTTAGAGATTCTCACACACTGATCACTAACCTCACTGTTAGTGATTCTCACACCTTGCTCACTAATCTCACTGTTAGTGATTCTCACACCCTGCTCACTAACACCTCTGTAAGAGATTCTCACACCCTGCTCACAAATCTCATTGTTAGTGATTCTCACACCCTGCTCACTATCCTCAATGTTAGTGATTCTCAGACCCTGCTCACTAAACCCTCTGTTAGAGATTCTCACACACTGCTCACTAACCTCACTGTTAGAGATTCTCACACCCTGCTCACTAACCTCACTGTTAGTGATTCTCAGACCCTGCTCACTAAACCCTCTGTTAGAGATTCTCACACACTGCTCACTAATCTCACTGTTAGTGATTCTCACAAACTGCTCACTAATCTCAATGTTAGTGATTCTGACACATTGCTCACTAACCCCATTGCTAGTGATTCTCACACCCTGCTCACTAATCTCACTGTTAGTGACTCTCACACCCTGCTCACAAACACCTCTGTTGGAGATTCTCAAACTCTGCTCACTAATCTCTCTGTTAGTGATTCTCACACACTGCTCACTAATCTCACTGTTAGTGATTGTCACACCCTGCTCACTAATCTCAATGTTAGTGATCTCACAGACTGCTCACTAACCCCATTGTTAGAGATTCTCACATCCTGCTCACTAATCTCAATGTTAGTGATTCTCACACACTGCTCACTAACCTCACTGTTAGTGATTCTCACACCCTGCTCACTAACTTCACTGTTATTGATTCTCACAACCTGCTCACGAACACCTCTGTTGAGATTCTCACACCCTGCTCACTAATCTCACTGTTAGTGATTCTCACACCCTGCTCACTAACCTCTCTTTTAGAGATACTCACAACCTGCTCACTAATCTTACTGTTGGTGACTCTCACACCCTGCTCACTAACACCTCTGTTAGAGATTCTCACACCCTGATCACAAATCTCACTGTTAGTGATTCTCACACACTGCTCACTAATCTCACTGTTAGTGATTGTAACACCCTGCTTACTAATCTCAATGTTAGTGATCTCACAGACTGCTCACTAACCCCATTGTTAGTGATCTCACATCCTGCTCACTAATCTCAATGTTAGTGATTCTCACACGCTGCTCACTAATCTCACTGTTAGTGATTCTCCCACCCTGCTCACTAACCTCAATGTTATTGATTCTCGCACCCTGCTCACTAACCCCTCTGTTAGAGATTCTCACACACTGCTCACTAACCTCACTGTTAGTGATTCTCAAACCCTGCTCACTAAAGCCTCTGTTAGAGATTCTCACACACTGCTCACTAACCTCACTGTTAGTGATGCTCACACCCTGCTCACTAACCTCACTGTTCGTGATTCTCACACCCTGCTCACTAACACCTCTGTTAGAGATTCTCACACACTGCTCACTAATCTCACTGTTAGTGATTCTCACACCCTGCTCACTAATCTCAATGTTAGTGATTCTGACACATTGCTCACTAACCCCATTGCTAGTGATTCTCACACCCTGCTCACTAATCTCACTGTTAGTGACTCTCACACCCTGCTCACTAACACCTCTGTTAGAGATTCTCACACCCTGCACACTAATCTCTCTGTTAGTGATTCTCAAACACTGCTCACTAATCTCACTGTTAGTGATTGTCACACCCTGCTCACTAATCTCAATGTTAGTGATTCTGACACATTGCTCACTAACCCCATTGCTAGTGATTCTCACACCCTGCTCACTAATCTCAATGTTCGTGATTCTCACACACTGCTCACTAACCCCATTGTTAGTGATTCTCACACCCTACTCACTAACCTCAATGTTAGTGATTCTCACACCCTGCTCACTAACCCCTCTTTTAGAGATACTCACACCCTGCTCACTAATCTCACTGTTAGTGACTCTCACACCCTGCTCACTAACACCTCTGTTAGATATTCTCACACCCTGCTCACTAATCTCTCAGTTAGTGATTCTCACACACTGCTCACTAATCTCACTGTTAGTGATTGTCACACCCTGCTCACTAATCTCAATGTTCGTGATCTCACAAACTGCTCACTAACCCCATTGTTAGAGATTCTCACATCCTGCTCACTAATCTCAACGTTAGTGATTCTCACACCCTGCTCACTAACTTCACTGTTATTGATTCTCACAACCTGCTCACGAACACCTCTGTTGAGATTCTCACACCCTGCTCACTAATCTCACTGTTAGTGATTCTCACACACTGCTCACGAACCTCACTGTTAGTGATTCTCCAACCCTGCTCACTAACCTCAATGTTATTGATTCTCACACCCTGCTCACTAACCCCTCTGTTAGAGATTCTCACACACTGCTCACTAACCTCACTGTTAGTGATTCTCACACCCTGCTCACTAATCTCACTGTTAGTGATTCTCACACCCTGCTCACTAACACCTCTGTTAGAGATTCTCACACCCTGCTCACTAATCTCATTGTTAGTGATTCTCACACCCTGCTCAATTACCTCAATGTTAGTCATTCTCAGACCCTGCTCACTAAGTCCTCTGTTCGAGATTCTCACACACTGCTCACTAACCTCACTGTTAGAGATTCTCACACCCTGCTCACTAACCTCGCTGTTAGTGATTCTCACACCCTGCTCATTAACACCTCTGTGAGAGATTCTCACACCCTGCTCAGTAATCTCACTGTGAGTGATTCTCACACACTGCTCACTAATCTCACTGTTAGTGATTCTAACACCCTGCTCACTAATCTCAATGTTAGTGATTCTGACACACTGCTCACTAACACCATTGTTAGTGATTCTCACACCCTGCTCACTAATCTCAATGTTAGTGATTCTCACACACTGCTCACTAACCCCATTGTTAGAGATTCTCACACCCTGCTCACTAACCTCAATGTTAGTGATTCTCACACCCTGCTCACTAACCCCTCTGTTAGAGATTCTCACACACTGCTCACTAACCTCACTGTTAGTGATTCTCACGCCCGACTCACTAACCTCTATGTTATTGATTCTCACACCCTGCTCACTAACCCCTCTGTTAGAGATTCTCACACACTGCTCACTAACCTCACTATTAGTGATTCTCACACCCTGCTCACTAACCTCACTGTTCGTGATTCTCACACCCTGCTCACTAACACCTCTGCTAGAGATTCTCACACCCTGCTCACTAATCTCACTGTTAATACTTCTCCCACCCTGCTCACTAACTCAATGTTAGTGATTCTCACACCCTGCTCACTAACCCCTCTGTTAGAGATTCTCACACACTGCTCACTAACCTCACTGTTAGTGATTCTCACACCCTGCTCACTAATCCCACTGTTAGTGCTTCTCCCACCCTGCTCACTAACTCAAAGTTAGTGATTCTCACACCCTGCTCACTAACCCCTCTGTTAGAGATTCTCACACACTGCTCACTAACACCTCTGTTAGAGATTCTCACACCCTGCTCACTAATCTCCATGTTAGTGATGCTCACACACTGCTCACTAACCCCACTGTTAGTGATTCTCACACCATGCTCAGTAATTTCACTGTTAGTGATTCTCACACACTGCTCACTAATCTCACTGTTAGTGATTCTCACACCCTGCTCACTAATCTCAATGTTAATGATTCTCACCACTGCTCACTAACCCCATTGTTAGTGATTCTCAAACCCTGCTCACAAATCTCAATGTTAGTGATTCTCACACCCTGCTCACTTACCCCTCTGTTAGAGATACTCGCACCCTGCTCACTAATCTCACTGTTAGTGATTCTCACACCCTGCTCACTATCCTCAATGTTAGTGATTCTCAGACCCTGCTCACTAACCCCTCTGATAGAGATTCTCACACACTGCTCACTAACCTCACTGTTAGAGATTCTCACACCCTGCTCACTAACCTCACTGTTAGTGATTCTCACACCCTGCTCATTAACACCTCTGTTAGAGATTCTCACACTCTGCTCACTAACCTCACTGTTAGTGATTCTCACACACTGCTCACGAAACTCTATGTTAGTGATTCTCACACCCTGCTCACTAACACTGTTAGAGATTCTCACACACTGCTCACTAACCTCACTGTTAGTGATTCTCACACCCTGCTCACTAACTTCACTGTTCGTGATTCTCACACCCTGCTCACTAACACCTCTACTAGAGATTCTCACACCCTGCTCACTAACTTCAATGTTAGTGATTCTCACACACTGCTCACTAATGTCACTGTTAGAGATTCTCCCACACTGCTCACTAACCTCACTGTTAGTGATTCTCACACCCTGCTCACGAACCTCACTGTTCGTGATTCACACACCCTGCTCACTAACACCTCTGTTAGAGATTCTCACACCCTGCTCACTAATCTCAATGTTAGTGATGCTCACACACTGCTAATTAACCCAATTGTTAGTGATTCTCACGCACTGCTGAGTAATCTCACTGTTAGTGATTCTCACACACTGCTCACTAATATCGCTGTTAGTGATTCTCACACCCTGCTCACTAATCTCAATGTTAGTGATTCTTACACACTGCTCAGTAACTCCATTGTTAGTGATTCTCACACCCTGCTCACTAATCTGAATGTTAGTGATTCTCACACACTGCTCACTAACCCCATTGTTAGTGATTCTCACACCCTGCTCACTAACCTCACTGTTAGTGATTCTCACACCCTGCTCACTAACACCTCTGTTAGAGATTCTCACACACTGCTCACTAACCTCACTGTTAGTGATTCTCACACCCTGCTCACTAACCTCACTGTTCATGATTCTCACACCCTGCTCACTAGCACCTCTGCAAGAGATTCTCACACACTGCTCACTAATCTCACTGTTAGTGATTCTCCCACCCTGCTCACTAACCTCAATCTTAGTGATTCTCACACCCTGCTCACTAACACCTCTGTTAGAGATTCTCACACCGTGCTCAAAAACCTCAATGTTAGTGATGCTCACACACTGCTCACCAACCCCATTGTTAGTGATTGTCACACCCTGCTCACGAACCTCAATGTTAGTGATTCTCACACCCTGCTCACTAACCCCTCAGTTAGAAATTCTCACACACTGCTCACTAAACCCACTGTTAGTGATTCTCACACCCTGCTCACTAACCTCAATGTTAGTGATTATCACACCCTGCTCACAAACCCCTCTGTTAGAGATTCTCACACACTGCTCACTAACCTCACTGTTAGTGATTCTCACACCCTGCTCACTAACACCTCTGTTAGAGATTCTCACACTCTGCTCACAAACCTCACTTTTAGTGATTCTCACACACTGCTCACGAATCTCACTGTTAGTGATTCTCACACTCTGCTCAATAATCTCTTGTTAGTGATTCTCACACACTGCTCACTAAACCCATTGTTAGTGATTCTCACATCCTGCTCACTAATCTCAATGTTAGTGATTCTCACACACTGCTCACTAACTCCATTGTTAGTGATTCTCACACCCTGCTCACTCACCTCACTGTTAGTGATTCTCACACATGGCTCACTAATCTCACTGTTTGTGATTCTCACAACCTGCTCACTAATCTCAATGTTAGTGATTCTCACACACTGCTCACTAACCCCATTGTTAGTGATTCTCACACATTGCTCACTAATCTCACTGTTAGTGATTCTCACACCCTGCTCACTAATCTCAATGTTAGTGATTCTCACACACTGCTCACTAACACCATTGTTAGTGATTCTCACACCCTGCTCACCATTCTCAATGTTAGTGATTCTCACACACTGCTCACTAACCCCATTGTGAGTGATTCTCACACCCTGCTCACTCGTCTCACTTTTGGTGATTCTCACACCCTGCTCACTAACCTCAATATTATTGATTCTCACACCCTGTTCACTAACCCCTCTGTTAGATATTCTCACACACTGCTCAATAACCTCAATGTTAGTGACTCTCACAGCCTGCTCACTAACCTCACTGTTACATATTCTCACACCCTGCTCACTACCACCTCTGTGAGAGATTCTCACACCCTGCTCACTAATCTCACTGTTAGTGATTCTCACGCCCTGCTCACTAACACCTCTGTTCGAGATTCTCACACCCTGCTCACTAATCTCAATGTTAGTGATTCTCACACCCTGCTCACTATCCTCAATGTTAGTGATTCTCAGACCCTGCTCACTAACCCCTCTGTTAGAGATTCTCACACACTGCTCACTAATCTCACTGTTAGTGATTCTCACACCCTGCTCACTAATCTCAATGTTATTGATTCTGATAGACTGCTCATTAACCCCATTGTTAGTGATTCTCACACCCTGCTCACTAATCTCAATATTAGTGATTCTCACACACTGCTCACTAACCCCATTGTTAGTGATTCTCACACCCTGCTCACTAACCTCAATGTTAGTGATTCTCACACCCTGCTCACTAACCTATCTGTTAGAGATTCTCACACACTGCTCACTAACCTCACTGTTAGTGATTCTCACACCCTGCTCACTAACCTCTATGTTAGTGATTCTCACACCCTGCTCACTAACCCCTCTGTTAGAGATTCTCACACACTGCTCACTAACCTCACGGTTCGTGATTCTCACACCCTGCTCACTAACCTCACTGTTCGTGATTCTCACACCCTCCTCACTAACACCTCTACTAGAGATTCTCACACCCTGCTCACTAATCTCACTGTTAGTGATTCTCACACACTGCTCACTAATCTCACTGTTAGAGATTCTCCCACCCTGCTCACTAACCTCAATGTTAGTGATTCTCACACACTGCTCACTAACCTCACTGTTAGTGATTCTCACACCCTGCTCACTAACCTCACTGTTCGTGATTCTCACACCCTGCTCACTAACACCTCTGTTAGAGATTCTCACACTCTGCTCACTAATCTCAATGTTAGTGATGCTCACACACTGCTCACTAACCCCAATTTTAGTGATTCTCACACCCTGCTCAGTAATCTCACTGTTAGTGATTCTCACACACTGCTCACTAATCTCACTGTTTGTGATTCTCACACCCTGCTCACTAATCTCAATGTTAGTAATTCTGACACACTGCTCACTAACCCCATTGTTAGTGATTCTCACACCCTGCTCACTAATCTCAATGTTAGTGATTCTCACACATTGCTCACTAACCCCATTGTTAGTGATTCTCACACCCTGCTCACTAACCTCAATGTTAGTGATTCTCACACCCTGCTCACTAACCTCTATGTTAGTGATTCTCACACCCTGCTCACTAACCCCTCATTTAGAGATTCTCACAGACTGCTCACTAACCTCACTGTTAGTGATTCTCACACCCTGCTCACTAACCTCAATGTTAGTGATTATCACACCCTGCTCACTAACCCCTCTGTTAGAGATTCTCACACACTGCTCACTAACCTCACTGTTAGTGATTCTCACACCCTGCTCACTAACACCTCTGTGAGAGATTCTCACGCTCTGCTCACTAATCTCACAGTTAGTGATTCTCACACACTGCGCACTAATCTCACTGTTCGTGATTCTTACACCCTGCTCACTAATCTCAATGTTAGTGATTCTCACACACTGCTCACTAACCCCATTGTTAGTGATTCTCACATCCTGCTCACTAATCTCAATGTTTGTGATTCTCACACACTGCTCACTGACTCCATTGTTAGTGATTCTCACACCCTGCTCAGTAACCTCACTGTTAGTGATTCTCACACACGGCTCACTAATCTCACTGTTAGTGATTCTCACACTCTGCTGACTAATCTCAATGTTAGTGATTCTCACACATTGCTCACTAACCCTATTGTTAGTGATTCTCACACACTGTTCACTAATCTCACTGTTAGTGATTCTCAGACCCTGCTCACGAATCTCACTGTTAGTGATTCTCACACACTGCTCACTAACACTATTGTTAGTGATTCTCACACCCGGCTCACTAATCTCACTGTTAGTGATTCTCACACCCTGCTCACTAATCTCAATGTTAGTGATTCTCACACACTGCTCACTAACACCATTGTTAGTGATTCTCACACCCTGCTCACCATTCTCAATGTTAGTGATTCTCACACACTGCTCACTAACCCCATTGTGAGTGATTCTCACACCCTGCTCACTAATCTCACTTTTGGTGATTCTCACACCCTGCTCACTAACCTCAATATTAGTGATTCTCACACCCTGTTCACTAACCCCTCTGTTAGATATTCTCACACACTGCTCAATAACCTCAATGTTAGTGACTCTCACAGCCTGCTCACTAACCTCACTGTTACATATTCTCACACCCTGCTCACTAACCCCTCTGTTAGAGATTCTCACACACTGCTCACTTATCTCACTGTTAGTGAGTCTCACACACTGCTCACTAATCTCAATGTTAGTGATTCTGACAGACTGCTCATTAACCCCATTGTTAATGATTCTCACACCCTGCTCACTAATCTCAATATTAGTGATTCTCACACACTGCTCACTAACCCCATTGTTAGTGATTCTCACACCCTGCTCACTAACCTCAATGTTAGTGATTCTCACACCCTGCTCACTAACCTATCTGTTAGAGATTCTCACACACTGCTCACTAACCTCACTGTTAGTGATTCTCACACCCTGCTCACTAACCTCTATGTTAGTGATTCTCACACCCTGCTCACTAACCCCTCTGTTAGAGATTCTCACACACTGCTCACTAACCTCACTGTTAGTGATTCTCACACCCTGCTCACTAACCTCACTGTTCGTGATTCTCACACCCTCCTCACTAACCCCTCTACTAGAGATTCTCACACCCTGCTCACTAATCTCACTGTTAGTGATTCTCACACACTGCTCACTAATCTCTCTGTTAGTGATTCTCCCACCCTGCTCACTAACCTCAATGTTAGTGATTCTCACACACTGCTCACTAACCTCACTGTTAGTGATTCTCACACCCTGCTCACTAACCTCACTCTTCGTGATTCTCACACCCTGCTCACTAACACCTCTGTTAGAGATTCTCACACTCTGCTCACTAATCTCAATGTTAGTGATGCTCACACACTGCTCACTAACCCCATTGTTAGTGATTCTCACACCCTGCTCAGTAATCTCACTGTTAGTGATTCTCACACACTGCTCACTAATCTCACTGTTTGTGATTCTCACACCCTGCTCACTAATCTCAATGTTAGTAATTCTGACACACTGCTCACTAACCCCATTGTTAGTGATTCTCACACCCTGCTCACTAATCTCAATGTTAGTGATTCTCACACACTGCTCACTAAGCCCATTGTTAGTGATTCTCACACCCTGCTCACTAACCTCAATATTAGTGATTCTCACACCCTGCTCACTAACCTCTATGTTAATGATTCTCACACCCTGCTCACTAACCCCTCATTTAGAGATTCTCACACACTGCTCACTAACCTCACTGTTAGTGATTCTCACACCCTGCTCACTAACCTCAATGTTAGTGATTATCAAACCCTGCTCACTAACCCCTCTGTTAGAGATTCTCACACACTGCTCACTAACCTCACTGTTAGTGATTCTCACACCCTGCTCACTAACACCTCTGTGAGAGATTCTCACACACTGCTCACTAATCTCACAGTTAGTGATTCTCACACACTGCGCACTAATCTCACTGTTCGTGATTCTTACACCCTGCTCACTAATCTCAATGTTAGTGATTCTCACACACTGCTCACTAACACCATTGTTAGTGATTCTCACATCCTGCTCACTGATCTCAATGTTTGTGATTCTCACACACTGCTCACTGACTCCATTGTTAGTGATTCTCACACCCTGCTCAGTAACCTCACTGTTAGTGATTCTCACACACGGCTCACTAATCTCACTGTTAGTGATTCTCACACTCTGCTGACTAATCTCAATGTTAGTGATTCTCACACATTGCTCACTAACCCTATTGTTAGTGATTCTCACACACTGTTCACTAATCTCACTGTTAGTGATTCTTTGACCCTGCTCACGAATCTCACTGTTAGTGATTCTCACACACTGCTCACTAACACTATTGTTAGTGATTCTCACACCCGGCTCACTAATCTCACTGTTAGTGATTCTCACACCCTGCTCACTAATCTCAATGTTAGTGATTCTCACACACTGCTCACTAACACCATTGTTAGTGATTCTCACACCCTGCTCACCATTCTCAATGTTAGTGATTCTCACACACTGCTCACTAACCCCATTGTGAGTGATTCTCACACCCTGCTCACTAATCTCACTTTTGGTGATTCTCACACCCTGCTCACTAACCTCAATATTAGTGATTCTCACACCCTGTTCACTAACCCCTCTGTTAGATATTCTCACACACTGCTCAATAAACTCAATGTTAGTGACTCTCACAGCCTGCTCACTAACCTCACTGTTACATATTCTCACACCCTGCTCACTAACCCCTCTGTTAGAGATTCTCACACACTGCTCACTTATCTCACTGTTAGTGATTCTCACACACTGCTCACTAATCTCAATGTTAGTGATTCTGACAGACTGCTCATTAACCCCATTGTTAGTGATTCTCACACCCTGCTCACTAATCTCAATATTAGTGATTCTCACACACTGCTCACTAACCCCATTGTTAGTGATTCTCACACCCTGCTCACTAACCTCAATGTTAGTGATTCTCACACCCTGCTCACTAACCTATCTGTTAGAGATTCTCACACACTGCTCACTAACCTCACTGTTAGTGATTCTCACACCCTGCTCACTAACCTCTATGTTAGTGATTCTCACACCCTGCTCACTAACCCCTCTGTTAGAGATTCTCACACACTGCTCACTAACCTCACTGTTAGTGATTCTCACACCCTGCTCACTAACCTCACTGTTCGTGATTCTCACACCCTCCTCACTAACACCTCTACTAGAGATTCTCACACCCTGCTCACTAATCTCACTGTTAGTGATTCTCACACACTGCTCACTAATCTCACTGTTAGTGATTCTCCCACCCTGCTCACTAACCTCAATGTTAGTGATTCTCACACACTGCTCACTAACCTCACTGTTAGTGATTCTCACACCCTGCTCAATAACCTCACTGTTCGTGATTCTCACACCCTGCTCACTAACACCTCTGTTAGAGATTCTCACACTCTGCTCACTAATCTCAATGTTAGTGATGCTCACACACTGCTCACTAACCCCATTGTTAGTGATTCTCACACCCTGCTCAGTAATCTCACTGTTAGTGATTCTCACACACTGCTCACTAATCTCACTGTTTGTGATTCTCACACCCTGCTCACTAATCTCAATGTTTGTAATTCTGACACACTGCTCACTAACCCCATTGTTAGTGATTCTCAAACCCTGCTCACTAATCTCAATGTTAGTGATTCTCACACACTGCTCACTAACCCCATTGTTAGTGATTCTCACACCCTGCTCACTAACCTCAATGTTAGTGATTCTCACACCCTGCTCACTAACCTCTATGTTAGTGATTCTCACACCCTGCTCACTAACCCCTCATTTAGAGATTCTCACAGACTGCTCACTAACCTCACTGTTAGTGATTCTCACACCCTGCTCACTAACCTCAATGTTAGTGATTATCAAACCCTGCTCACTAACCCCTCTGTTAGAGATTCTCACACACTGCTCACTAACCTCACTGTTAGTGATTCTCACACCCTGCTCACTAACACCTCTGTGAGAGATTCTCACACACTGCTCACTAATCTCACTGTTAGTGATTCTCACACACTGCGCACTAATCTCACTGTTCGTGATTCTTACACCCTGCTCACTAATCTCAATGTTAGTGATTCTCACACACTGCTCACTAACCCCATTGTTAGTGATTCTCACATCCTGCTCACTAATCTCAATGTTAGTGATTCTCACACACTGCCTACTGACTCCATTGTTAGTGATTCTCACACCCTGCTCACGAACCTCACTGTTAGTGATTCTCACACACGGCGCACTAATCTCACTGTTAGTGATTCTCACACCCTGCTGACTAATCTCAATGTTGGTGATTCTCACACATTGCTCACTAACCCTATTGTTAGTGATTCTCACACACTGCTCACTAATCTCACTGTTAGTGATTCTCAGACCCTGCTCACGAATCTCAATGTTAGTGATTCTCACAAACTGCTCACTAACACTATTGTTAGTGATTCTCACACCCGGCTCACTAATCTCAATGTTAGTGATTCTCACACGCTGTTCACTAACCCCATTGTTAGCGATTCTCACACCCTGCTCACGAACCTCAATGTTAGTGATTCTCACACCCTGCTCACTTACCCCTCTTTTAGAGATTCTCACACACTGCTCACTAAACCCACTGTTAGTGATTCTCACACCATGCTCACTAAACCCATTGTGAGTGATTCTCTCACCCTGCTCAGTAATCTCACTTTTGGTGATTCTCACACCCTGCTCACTAACCTCAATATTAGTGATTCTCACACCCTGCTCACTAACCCCTCTGTTAGAGATTCTCACACCCTGCTCACTAATCTCAATGTTAGTGATTCTCACACACTGCTCACTAACCCCATTGTTAGTGATTCTCACATCCTGCTCACTAATCTCAATGTTAGTGATTCTCACACACTGCCTAATGACTCCATTGTTAGTGATTCTCACACCCTGCTCACTAACCTCACTGTTAGTGATTCTCACACACGGCTCACTAATCTCACTGTTAGTGATTCTCACACCCTGCTGACTAATCTCAATGTTGGTGATTCTCACACATTGCTCACTAATCCTATTGTTAGTGATTCTCACACACTGCTCACTAATCTCACTGTTAGTGATTCTCAGACCCTGCTCACGAATCTCAATGTTAGTGATTCTCACACACTGCTCACTAACACTATTGTTAGTGATTCTCACACCCGACTCACTAATCTCTATGTTAGTGATTCTCACACACTGTTCACTAACCCCATTGTTAGCGATTCTCACACCCTGCTCACTAACCTCAATGTTAGTGATTCTCACACCCTGCTCACTTCCCCCTCTTTTAGAGATTCTCACACACTGCTCACTAAACCCACTGTTAGTGATTCTCACACCCTGCTCACTAAACCCATTGTGAGTGATTCTCTCACCCTGCTCACTAATCTCACTTTTGGTGATTCTCACACCCTGCTCACTAACCTCAATATTAGTGATTCTCACACCCTGCTCACTAACCCCTCTGTTAGAGATTCTCACACCCTGCTCACTAATCTCACTGTTAGTGATTCTCACACACTGCTCACTAATCTCATTGTTAGTGATTCTCTCACCCTGCTCACTAATCTCAATGTTAGTGATCTCACACACTGCTCACTAACCCCATTGTTAGTGATTCTCACACCCTGCTCACTAATCTCAATGTTAGTGATTCTCACACACGGCTCACTAACCCCATTGTTAGTGTTTCTCACACCCTGCTCACTAACCTCAGTGTTAGTGATTCTGACACCCTGCTCACTAACCCCTCTGTTAGAGATTCTCACACACTGCTCACTAACCTCACTGTTAGTGATTCTCACACCCTGCTCACTAACCTCACTGTTAGTGATTCTCACACCCTGCTCACTAACACCTCTGTTAGAGAGTCTCACACCCTGCTCACGTATCTCACTGTTAGTGATTCTCACACCCTGCTCACTAACCTCAATGTTTGTGGTTCTCACTCCCTGCTCACTAACCCCTCTGTTAGAGATTCTCACACACTGCTCACTTACCTCACAGTTAGTGATTCTCACACCCTGCTCACTTTCTCACTGTTAGTGAGTCTCAAACACTGCTTACTAACCTCACTGTTAGTGATTCTCACACCCTGCTCACTAATTTCACTGTTCTTGATTCTCACACCCTGCTCACTAATCTCACTGCTAGTGATTCTCACACCTTGCTCACTAACCCCTCTGTTAGAGATTCTCACACCCTGCTCACTAATCTCACTGTTAGTGATTCTCACACCCTGCTCACTAACCTCAATGTTAGTGGTTCTCACTCCCTGCTCACTAACCCCTCTGTTAGAGATTCTCACACACTGCTCACTTACCTCACAGTTAGTGATTCTCACACCCTGCTCACTTTCTCACTGTTAGTGATTCTCAAACACTGCTTACTAACCTCACTGTTAGTGATTCTCACACCCTGCTCACTAATTTCACTGTTCTTGATTCTCACACCCTGCTCACTAACCTCACTGTTAGTGATTCTCACACCCTGCTCACTAACCCCTCTGTTAGAGATTCTCACACCCTGCTCCCAAACTTACTTTTAGTGATTCTCACACACTGCTCGCTAATCTCACTGTTTGTAATTCTCACATCCTGCTCATTAACCCCATTGTGACTGATTCTCACACCATGCTCACTAACCCCACTGTTAGAGATTCTCACACCCTGCTCACTAATCTCACTGTTAGTGATTCTCTCAGCCTGCTCACTAACCCCTCTGTTAGAGATTCTAACACCCTGCTCACTAATCTCACTGTTAGTGATTCTCTCAGCCTGCTCACTAACCCCACTGTTACTGATTCTCACACACTGCACAGTACTCTCAATGTTAGTGATTCTCAAACACTGCTCACTTACCTCATTATTAATGATTCTCACACCCTGCTCACTAATCACAATGTTAGTGAATCTCGCGCACTGCTCACTAACCTCACTGTGATCTGATTCTCACATCCTGCTAAAAAAAAACACTGTCAGTTTCTCACACCCTGCTCATTTACCCCACTGTCATGGTTTCTCACACCCTGCTCACTAGCTTCACTGTTAGTGATTCTCAGACCCTGGTCATTAATCTCACTGTTAGTGATTCACACATTCTGCTCACTAACCCCATTGTGAGTGATTCCCACACCTTGCTCACAACCCCCAATGTTAGTGATACTCACACACTGCTCGCTAACCCCACTGCTAGTGATTTTCACACACTGCTCACTAAACCCACTGTTACTGATTCTCTCACCCTGCTCACTAACCCCACTGTTAGTGATACTCACACACTGCTCGATAACCCCACTGCTAGTGATTCCCACACCCTGCTCGCTAACTCCACTGTTAGAGATTACATAGAAACATAGAAACATAGAGATAGGAACAGGAGTAGGCCATTCGGCCCTTCGAGCCTGCTCCGCCATTCAATGAGATCATGGCTGATCTTCGTCTGAGATCATAGCTGATCTTACCAGTTCAGTACCCCGTCCCCGCCTTTTCTCCGTAACCCTTAATCCCCTTAGCCTTCAGAAATATATCCAATTCTCTCTTGAAAATATTTATTGAATTAGCCTTCACAGCCCTCTGTGGCAGGGAATTCCACAGGCTCACCACTCTTTGAGTGAAGAAATTCTTCCTCATCTCTGTTTTAAATGATTTGCCCGCTATTTTTAGACTGTGGCCCCTGGTTCTGTGCTCCCCGGCCATTGGAAACATTCTCTCTGAATTCAGCCTGTCCAGGCCTGCCATAATTTTATATGTTTCGATGAGATCCCCTCTCAATCTTCTAAACTCCAGTGAGTACAAGCCCAAACTATTTAATCTCTCTTCGTAGGTCATTCCCGCCATTCCAGGTATCAGCCTGGTGAATCGCCGTTGCACTCTTTCCATGGCAAGAACATCCTTCCGCAGATGGGGCGACCAAAACTGTACACAATACTCCAGATGCGGTCTCACCAGCACCTTGTACAGCTGTAGTAAGGTATCCCTATTCCTATACTCGAACCCCCTTGATATGAAGGCCAACATACCATTTGCCTTCTTGATCGCCTGTTGCACCTGCATGCTCTCCTTCAGTGACTGGTGCACAAGAACACCCAGGTCCCTCTGCACTTCCCCATCTCCCAATCTATTGCCATTTAGATAATAATCTACCCTCCTGTTTTTACCCCTCTGCTCACTCTGCTCACTAACCCGACTGTTAGTAATTCTCTCAGCCTGCTCACTAATCTCACTGCTAGTGAATCTCAGGCCCTGCTCATACCTCCCACTATTATTGCTTCTCATATCCCGCTTGCTAATCTCAACATTAGTGATTCTCACACTCTGTTCACTAATCTCCCTGTTAGTGATTGTCTCAGCCTGCTCACTAATCTCACTGCTAGTGATTCTCAGGCACTGCTCACTAACCTCAATGTTAGTGATTTTCACACCCGGCTCACTACTCTCACTGTTAGTGATTCTCAGACACTGCTCACTTACCTCATTATTAGTGATTCTCACACCCTGCTCACTAATCGCAATGTTAGTGAATCTCGCGCACTGCTCACTAACCTCACTGTGATCTGATTCTCACATCCTGCTAAAAAAAAACACTGTCAGTTTCTCACACCCTGCTCACTGCCTTCACTGCTAGTGATTCTCAGGCCCTGCTCATTAATCCCACTGTTAGTGACTCTTATATCCTGCTCACTAATCTCAACATTAGTGATTCTCACACTCTGTTCACTAATCTCACTGTTAGTGATTCTCACACCCTGCTCACTAACCTCAATGTTAGTGATTCTCAAACCCTGCTCACTAACCTCACTGTGATGTGATTCTCAAAGCCTGCTAACAAACCCCACTGCCCGGGTTTCTCACACCCTGCTCACCAGCTTCACTGTTAGTGATTCTCAGACCCTGGTCATTAATCTCACAGTTAGTGATTCTCACATCCTGCTCACTAACCCCATTGTGAGTGATTCCCACACACTGCTCACTAACCTCACTGCTAGTGATTCTCACACCCTGCTCACTAACCCCTCGGTTAGAGATTCTCACACCCTGCTCACTAACCTCACTGTGATGTGATTCTCACAGCCTGCTAACAAACCCCACTGTCAGTGTTTCTCATACCATGCTCACTACCTTCACTGTCAGTGATTCACAGATCCTAGTCATTAATCTCACTGTTAGTGATTCTCACATCCTGCTCACTAACCCCATTGTGAGTGATTCCCACACCATGCTCACATTCCCCAATATTAGTGATACTCACACACTGCTCGCTAACCCCACTGCAAGTGATTCTCAAAAACTGCTCACTAAATCCACTGTTCGTAATTCTCTCACCCTGCTCACTAACCTCATTATTAGTGATTCTCACACACTGCTAACTAATCTCAATTTTAATGATTCTCACACCCTGCTCACTAACCCCACTGTTAGTGATACACACACACTGCTCGATAACCCCACTGCTATTGATTCTCACACCCTGATCGCTAACTCCACTGTTAGTGATTCTCGCACTCTGCTCACTAACCCGACTGTTAGTAATTCTCTCAGCCTGCTCACTAATCTCACTGTTGGTGAATTTCAGGCCCTGCTCATTACTCCCAATATTATTGCTTCTCATATCCTGCTTGCATCTCAACATTAGTGATTCTCACACTCTGTTCACTAATCTCCCCGTTAGTGATTCTCTCAGCCTGCTCACTACTCTCACTGCTAGTGATTCTCAGGCACTGCTCTTTAATCCCACTATCAGTGATTCTCATATCCTGCTCGCTAACATCAACAATAGTGATTCTCACACTCTGTTCACTAATCTCACTGTTAGTGATTCTCACACCCTGCTCACTAACCTCAATGTTAGTGATTCTCACACCCTGCTCACTATACTCACTGTTAGTGATTCTCAATCACTGCTCACTAACCTCATTATTAGTGATTCTCACACCTTGCTCACTAATCTCACTTTTAGTGATTCTCACACCCTGCTCACTAACCCCACTGTTAGTGATTCTCACACCCTGCTCGCTAACCCCACTGTTGGTGATTCTCACACCCTGCTCACTTTCTCACTGTTAGTGATTCTCAAACACTGCTCACTAACCTCACTGTTAGTGATTCTCACGCCCTGCTCACTAATTTCACTGTTCGTGATTCTCACACCCTGCTCACTAATCTCACTGCTAGTGATTCTGACACCTTGCTCACTAACTCCTCTGTTAGAGATTCTCACACCCTGCTCACTAATCTCACTGTTAGAGATTCTCACACCCTGCTCACTAATCTCACTGTTAGTGATTCTCACACCCTGCTCACTAATCTCACTGTTAGAAATTCTCACATCCTGCTCATTAACCCCATTGTGAGTGATTCTCACACCATGCTCACTAACCCCGCTGTTAGTGATTCTCAAACACTGCTCACTAACCTCATTATTAGTGATTCTCACACCCTGCTCACTAATCACAATGTTAGTGAATCTCACGCACTGCTCACTAACTGCACTGTGATGTGATTCTCACATCCTGCTAAAAAAAAACACTGTCAGTGTTTCTCACACCCTGCTCACTAGCTTCACTGCTCGTGATTCTCAGACCCTGGTCATTAATCTCACTGTTACTGATTCCCACATCCTGCTCACTAAGCCCATTGTGAGTGATTCCCACACCTTGCTCACAACCCCCAATGTTAGTGATACTCACACACTGCTCGCTAACCCCACTGCTAGAGATTTTCACACACTGCTCACTAAACCTTCTGTTACTGATTCTCTCACCCTGCTCACTAACCCCACTGTTAGAGATACTCACACACTGCTCGATAACACCACAGCTAATGATTCCCACACCCTGCTCGCTATCTCCACTGTTAGAGATTCTCACAGTCTGCTCACTAACCCGACTGTTAATAATTCTCTCAGTCTGCTCACTAATCTCACTGCTAGTGAATCTCAGGCCCTGCTCATTACTCCCAATATTATTGCTTCTCATATCCTGCTTGCATCTCAACATTAGTGATTCTCACACTCTGTTCACTAATCTCCCCGTTAGTGATTCTCTCAGCCTGCTCACTACTCTCACTGCTAGTGATTCTCAGGCACTGCTCTTTAATCCCACTATCAGTGATTCTCATATCCTGCTCGCTAACATCAACAATAGTGATTCTCACACTCTGTTCACTAATCTCACTGTTAGTGATTCTCACACCCTGCTCACTAACCTCAATGTTAGTGATTCTCACACCCTGCTCACTAACCCCTCTGTTAGAGATTCTCACACCCTGCTCAATAACATCAATGTTAGTGATTCTCACACCCTGCTCACTAACCCCTTTGTTAGAGATTCACACACCCTGCTCACTAACCTCATTATTAGTGATTCTCACACCTTGCTCACTTATCTCACTGTTAGTGATTCTCTCACCCTGCTCACTAACCTCACTGCTAATGCTTCTCACACACTGCTCACTAACCCCACTGTGCTTTGGTTCTCACAGCCTGCTAACAAACCCCACTGTTAGTGATTCTCACACCCTGCTCACTATACTCACTGTTAGTGATTCTCAATCACTGCTCACTAACCTCATTATTAGTGATTCTCACACCTTGCTCACTAATCTCACTTTTAGTGATTCTCACACCCTGCTCACTAACCCCACTGTTAGTGATTCTCACACCCTGCTCGCTAACCCCACTGTTGGTGATTCTCACACCCTGCTCACTTTCTCACTGTTAGTGATTCTCAAACACTGCTCACTAACCTCACTGTTAGTGATTCTCACGCCCTGCTCACTAATTTCACTGTTCGTGATTCTCACACCCTGCTCACTAATCTCACTGCTAGTGATTCTGACACCTTGCTCACTAACTCCTCTGTTAGAGATTCTCACACCCTGCTCACTAATCTAACTGTTAGAGATTCTCACACCCTGCTCACTAATCTCACTGTTAGTGATTCTCACACCCTGCTCACTAATCTCACTGTTAGTAATTCTCACATCCTGCTCATTAACCCCATTGTGAGTGATTCTCACACCATGCTCACTAACCCCGCTGTTAGTGATTCTCAAACACTGCTCACTAACCTCATTATTAGTGATTCTCACACCCTGCTCACTAATCACAATGTTAGTGAATCTCACGCACTGCTCACTAACCGCACTGTGATGTGATTCTCACATCCTGCTAAAAAAAAACACTGTCAGTGTTTCTCACACCCTGCTCACTAGCTTCACTGCTCGTGATTCTCAGACCCTGGTCATTAATCTCACTGTTACTGATTCCCACATCCTGCTCACTAACCCCATTGTGAGTGATTCCCACACCTTGCTCACAACCCCCAATGTTAGTGATACTCACACACTGCTCGCTAACCCCATTGCTAGTGATTTTCACACACTGCTCACTCAACCTTCTGTTACTGATTCTCTCACCCTGCTCACTAACCCCACTGTTAGAGATACTCACACACTGCTCGATAACACCACAGCTAATGATTCCCACACCCTGCTCGCTATCTCCACTGTTAGAGATTCTCACAGTCTGCTCACTAACCCGACTGTTAATAATTCTCTCAGTCTGCTCACTAATCTCACTGCTACTGAATCTCAGGCCCTGCTCATAACTCCCACTATTATTGCTTCTCATATCCTGCTTGCTAATCTCAACATTAGTGATTCTCACACTCTGTTCACTAATCTCCCCGTTAGTGATTCTCTCAGCCTGCTCACTAATCTCACTGCTAGTGATTCTCAGGCACTGCTCACTAACCTCAATGTTAGTGATCTTCACACCCTGCTCACTACTCTCACTGTTAGTGATTCTCAGACACTGCTCACTTACCTCATTATTAGTGATTCTCACATCTTGCTCACTAATTGCAATGTTAGTGAATCTTACGCACTGCTCACTAACCTCACTGTGATCTGATTCTCACATTCTGCTAATAAAAACAGTCAGTGTTTCTCACACCCTGCTCACTACCTTCACTGCTAGTGATTCTCAGGCCCTGCTCATTAATCCCACTATTAGTGATTCTCATATCCTGCTCACTAACCCCATTATGAGTGATTCCCACACCTTGCTCACAACCCCCAATGTTAGTGTTATTCACACACTGCTCGCTAACCCCACTGCTAGTGATTTTCAAACACTGCTCACTAAACCCACTGTTAGTGATTCTCTCACCCTGCTCACTAACCTCAATGTTAGTGATTCTCACACCCTGCTCATTAATCTCACTGTTGGTGATTCTCACACCTCGCCCACTAAACCCACTGTTAGTTATTCTCATAGACTGCACACTAATCTCACTGTTACTGATTCTCAGACCCTGCTCATTAATCCCACTATTAGTGATTCTCACGCCCTCCTCACTAACCTCAATGTTAATGATTCTCACACACTGCTCACTAACATCAATCTTAGTGATTCTCAAACCCTGCTCACTAAACCCACTGTTAGTGATTCTCACACCCTGCTCATTAATCTCACTGTTGGTGATTCTCACACCCTGCTCACTAACTCCACTGTCAGTGTTTCGCACACCCTGCTCACTTGTCTCACACTTAGTGATTCTCAGGCCCTGGTCATTAATCTCACTGTTAGTGATTCTCACACCTTGCTGACTAACCCCACTGTGAGTGATTCCCACACACTGCTCACTAACTCCACAGTTAGTGATTCTCACTCCCTGCTCACTTAGCTCACTGTATGTGATTCTCAAACTAACCTCACTGTTAGTGATTCTCACACCCTGCTCACTAATCTCACTGTTCGTGATTCTCACACCCTGCTGACTAATCTCACTTTAAGAGATTCTCACACACTGCTCCCTAACCCCTCTGTTAGAGATTCTCAAACCTTGCTCACTAATCTCACTGTTAGTGATTCTCTCAGCCTGCTCACTAACCTTACTGTTAGTGATTCTCACACTCTGCTCAATAACCCCTCTGTTAGAGATTCTCACACCCTGCTCAGAAATCTCACTGTTAGTGATTCTCAGGCCCTGCTCATTACTTCCACTATTAGTGATTCTCATACCCTGCTCGCTAACCCCACTGTTGGTGATTCTCACACCCTGCTCACTAACTCCACTGTCAGTGTTTCGCACACCCTGCTCACTTGTCTCACACTTAGTGATTCTCAGGCCCTGGTCATTAATCTCACTGTTAGTGATTCTCACACCTTGCTGACTAACCCCACTGTGAGTGATTCTCATACCCTGCTCGCTAACCCCACTGTTAGTGATTCTCATACCCTGCTCGCTAACCCCACTGTTGGTGATTCTCAAACACTGCTCACTAACCTCACTGTTCGTGATTCTCACACCCTGCTCACTAATTTCACTGTTCTTGATTCTCACACCCTGCTCACTAATCTCGCTGTTAGTGATTCTCTCAGCCTGCTCACTAACCTCACTGTTAGTGATTCTCACAGCCTGCTCACTAACCGCTCTGTTAGAGATTCTCACACCCTGCTCCCAAGCTTTCTGTTAGTGATTCTCACACACTGCTCACTAATCTCACTGTTAGTAATTCTCACATCTTGCTCATTAACCCCATTTTGACAGATTCTCACACCCTGCTTACTAACCTCAATGTAAGTGATTCTCACACCCTGCTCACTAACCCCTCTGTTAGAGATTCTCACACACTGCTCACTAACCTCACTGTTAGTGATTCTCACACCCTGCTCACTAACCTCTATGTTAGTGATACTCACACCCTGCTCACTAACCCCTCTGTTAGAGATTCTCACACACTGCTCACTAACCTCACTGTTAGTGATTCTCACACCCTGCTCACTAACCTCACTGTTCGTGATTCTCACACCCTGCTCACTAACACCTCTACTAGAGATTCTCACACCCTGCTCACTAATCTCACTGTTAGTGATTCTCACACACAGCTCACTAATCTCACTGTTAGTGATTCTCCCACCCTGCTCACCACCCCCAATGTTAGTGATTCTCACACCCTGCTCACTAACCCCTCTGTTAGAGATTCTCACACACTGCTCACTCACCTCACTGTTAGTGATTCTCACACCCTGCTCACTAACCTCACTGTTTGTGATTCTCACACCCTGCTCACTAACACCTCTGTTAGAGATTATCACACCCTGCTCACTAATCTCAAAGTTAGTGATGCTCACACACTGCTCATTAACCCCAATATTAGTGATTCTCACACCCTGCTCACTAATCTCAATGTTAGTGATTCTCACACACTGCTCACTAACCCCATTGTTAGTGATTCTCACACCCTGCTCACTAACCTCAATGTTAGTGATTCTCACATCCTGCTCACTAACCTCAATGTTAGTGATTCTCACACCCTGCTCACTAACCCCTCTTTTAGAGATTCTCAAACTCTGCTCACTAAACCCACTGTTAGTGATTCTCACACACTGCTCACTAAACCCATTGTGAGTGATTCTCTCACCCTGTTCACTAATCTCACTTTTGGTGATTCTCACACCCTGCTCACTAACCTCAATATTAGTGATTCTCACACACTGCTCACTACCCCCTCTGTTAGATATTCTCACACACTGCTCACTAACCTCACTTTTAGTGATTCTCACACCCTGCTCACTAACCTCACTGTTACAGATTCTCACACCCTGCTCACTAATCTCACTGTTAGTGATTCTCACACACTGCTCACTAATCTCAGTGTTAGCATTTCTCACACCCTGCTCACTAATCTCAATGTTAGTGATCTCACACACTGCTCACTAACCCCATTGTTAGTGATTCTCACACCCTGCTCACTAATCTCAATGTTAGTGATTCTCACACACTGCTCACTAACCCCATTGGTAGTGATTCTCACACCCTGCTCACTAACCTCAATGTTAGTGATTCTCACACACTGCTCACTAACCTCACTGTTAGTGATTCTCACACCCTGCTCACTAACCTCACTGTTAGTGATTCTCACACCCTGCTCACTAACACCTCTGTTAGAGATTCTCACACCCTGCTCACTTATCTCACTGTTAGTGATTCTCACACCCTGCTCACTAACCTCACTGTGAGTGATTCTCACACCCTGCTCATTAACACTTCTGTTAGAGGTTCTCACACACTGCTCACTAATCTCACTGTTAGTGATTCTCACACAATGCTCACTAATCTCACTGTTAGTGATTCTCACACCCTGCTCACTAATCTCAATGTTAGTGATTCTCACACACTGCCCACTCACCCCATTGTTAGTGATTTTCACACTCTGCTCACTAATCTCAATGTTAGTGATTCTCACACACTGCTAACTAACCCCATTGTGAGTGATTCTCACACCCTGCTCACTAACCTCAATGTTAGTGATTCTCACACCCTGCTCACTAACCCCTCTGTTAGAGATTCTCACACACTGCTCACTAACCTCACTGTTAGTGATTCTCACACCCTGCTCACCAAACTCTATGTTAGTGATTCTCACACACTGCTCACTAACCCCTCTGTTAGAGATTCTCACACACTGCTCACTAACCTCACTGTTAGTGATTCTCACACCCTGCTCACTAACCTCACTTTAAGAGATTCTCACACACTGCTCCCTAACCCCTCTGTTAGATATTCTCAAACCCTGCTCACTAATCTCACTGTTAGTGATTCTCTCAGCCTGCTCAGTAATCTCACTGTTAGTGATTCTCAGGCCCTGCTCATTACTCCCACTGTTAGTGATTCTCACACCCTGCTCGCTAACTCCACTGTTGGTGATTCTCACACCCTGCTCATTTTCTCACTGTTAGTGATTCTCAAACACTGCTCACTAACCTCACTGTTTGTGATTCTCACACCCTGCTCACTAATTTCACTGTTCTTGATTCTCACACCCTGCTCCCTATTCTCACTGCGAGTGATTCTCACACCTTGCTCACTAACCCCTCTGTTAGAGATTCTCACACCCTGCTCACTAATCTCGCTGTTAGTGATTCTCTCAGCCTGCTCACTAAACTCACTGTTAGTGATTCTCACAGCCTGCTCACTAACCCCTCTGTTAAAGATTCTCACACCCTGCTCCCAAACTTTCTGTTAGTGATTCTCACACACTGCTCACTAATCTCACTGTTAGTAATTCGCACATCTTGCTCATTAACCCCATTGTGACAGATTCTCACACCCTGCTCACTAACCTCAATGTTAGTGATTCTCACACCTTGCTCACTAACCCCTCTGTTAGAGATTCTCACACACTGCTCACTAACCTCACTGTTAGTGATTCTAACACCCTGCTCACTAACCTCTATGTTAGTGATTCTCACACCCTGCTCTCTAACCCCTCTGTTGGAGATTCTCACACACTGCTCACTAACCTCACTGTTAGTGATTCTCACACCCTGCTCACTAACCTCACTTTTCGTGATTCTCACACCCTGCTCACTAACATCTCTACTAGAGATTCTCACACCCTGCTCACTAATCTCACTGTTAGTGATTCTCACACACTGCTCACTAATCTCACTGTTAGTGATTCTCCCACCCTGCTCTCCACCCTCAATGTTAGTGATTCTCACACCCTGCTCACTAACCCCTCTGTTAGAGATTCTCACACACTGTTCACTAACCTCACTGTTAGTGATTCTCAAACCCTGCTCACTAACCTCACTGTTCGTGATTCTCACACCCTGCTCACTAACATCTCTCTTAGAGATTCTCACACTCTGCTCACTAATCTCAATGTTAGTGATGCTCACACACTGCTCACTAACCCCATTGTTAGTGATTCTCACACCCTGCTCAGTAATCTCACTGTTAGTGATTCTCACACACTGCTCACTAATCTCAATGTTCGTGATTCTGACACACTGCTCACTAACCCCATTGTTAGTGATACTCACACCCTGCTCACTAATCTCAATGTTAGTGATTCTCACACACTGCTCACTAACCACATTGTTAGTGATTCTCACACCCTGCTCACTAACCTCAATGTTAGTGATTCTCACACCCTGCTCACTAACCTCAATGTTAGTGATTCTCACACCCGCCATTCAATGAGATCATGGCTGATCTTCGTCTGAGATCATAGCTGATCTTACCAGTTCAGTACCCCGTCCCCGCCTTTTCTCCGTAACCCTTAATCCCCTTAGCCTTCAGAAATATATCCAATTCTCTCTTGAAAATATTTATTGAATTAGCCTTCACAGCCCTCTGTGGCAGGGAATTCCACAGGCTCACCACTCTTTGAGTGAAGAAATTCTTCCTCATCTCTGTTTTAAATGATTTGCCCGCTATTTTTAGACTGTGGCCCCTGGATCTGTGCTCCCCGGCCATTGGAAACATTCTCTCTGAATTCAGCCTGTCCAGGCCTGCCATAATTTTATATGTTTCGATGAGATCCCCTCTCAATCTTCTAAACTCCAGTGAGTACAAGCCCAAACTATTTAATCTCTCTTCGTAGGTCATTCCCGCCATTCCAGGTATCAGCCTGGTGAATCGCCGTTGCACTCTTTCCATGGCAAGAACATCCTTCCGCAGATGGGGCGACCAAAACTGTACACAATACTCCAGATGCGGTCTCACCAGCACCTTGTACAGCTGTAGTAAGGTATCCCTATTCCTATACTCGAACCCCCTTGATATGAAGGCCAACATACCATTTGCCTTCTTAATCGCCTGTTGCACCTGCATGCTCTCCTTCAGTGACTGGTGCACAAGAACACCCAGGTCCCTCTGCACTTCCCCATCTCCCAATCTATTGCCATTTAGATAATAATCTACCCTCCTGTTTTTACCCCCAAAGTGGATAACCTCGCATTTATCCACATTATAGTGCATCTGCCACGTATCCGCCCATTCCCCCAACCTGTCCAAATCACACTGTAGCCTCCTGACATCCTCATCAGAGCCCACCCCTCCTCCTAGTTTAGTGTCGTCAGCGAATTTGGAAATATTGCATCCAATTCCCTGATCCAGATCATTTATATATATTGTGAACAGCTGGGGTCCCAGGACAGATCCTTGCGGCACCCCGCTGGTCACTGCCTGCCACTCCGAAAACGAGCCGTTTATTCCAACTCTCTGTTTTCTATCCGCCAGCCAGTTCTCTATCCACGTTAATACTTTGCCCCCAATCCCATGAGCCTTAATTTTGCATGATAATCTTTTGTGTGGAACCTTATCGAAGGCTTTCTGGAAGTCAAGGTACACCACATCCACTGGCTCTCCCCCATCTATTCTACCAGTTACCTCCTCAAAAAATTCCAGCAGATTAGTCAAACACGATTTACCCTTTGTAAATCCATGTTGACTCTGTCCGATCCTTTCCCCATTTGTCAAGTGCTCCGCTATTTTATCCTTAATAATGGACTCTAGCATTTTGCCCACAACCGATGTAAGGCTTACTGGTCTATAATTCCCTGCTTTCTCTCTACCCCCCTTTTTAAATATTGGGGTAACATTAGCTACCCTCCAATCCACGGGTACTGTTCCCGAGTCAATGGAGTTCCGGAAGATGATCCTTAGAGCATCTGCTATCTCCAGGGCCACCTCCTTAAGTACCCTAGGATGTAGTTTATCAGGCCCTGGGGATTTGTCGGCCTTCAGTCCCCTCAACTTACCCAACACCATATCCCTAGAGATACTAATTTCTGTCAGCTCCTCCCTCTCATTAGTCCCTATGTTTGCCGATATTCCTGGGAGGTTATTTGTGTCCTCCTTTGTGAATACAGAACCAAAGTATGAGTTTAATTGGTCTGCCATTTCCTTATTCTCCATTATATATTCTCCCGAATCGGACTGCAAGGGACCGACTTGGGATTTTACCAGTCTTTTCCTCCTGATATACCGATAAAAGCTTTTGCAGTCTGTCTTTATGTTTGCTGCAAGTTTACTTTCGTATTCTATTTTCCCCTTCGAAGGGCCGAATGGCCTACTCCTGTTCCTATCTCTATGTATCTATGTAACCCCTCTTTTAGAGATTCTCACACTCTGCTCACTAACCCCACTGTTAGTGATTCTCACACCCTGCTCACTAAACCCATTGTGAGTGATTCTCTCACCCTGCTCACTAATCTCACTTTTGGTGATTCTCACACCCTGCTCACTAACCTCAATATTAGTGATTCTCACACCCTGCTCACTAACCCCTATGTTAGATATTCTCACACACTGCTCACTAAACTCACTGTTAGTGATTCTCACACCCTGTTCACTAACCTCACTGTTACAGATTCTCACACCCTGGTCACTACCACCTCTGTTAGAGATTCTCACACCCTGCTCACTAATCTCACTGTTAGTGATTCTCACACAATGCTCACTAATCTCACTGTTAGCGATTCTCACACCCTGCTCACGAATCTCAATGTTAGTGATCTCACACACTGCTCACTAACCCCATTGTTAGTGATTCTCACACCCTGCTCACTAATCTCAATGTTAGTGATTCTCACACACTGCTCACTAACCCCATTGTTAGTGATTCTCATACCCTGCTCACTAACCTCAATGTTAGTGATTCTCACACCCTGCTCACTAACCCTTCTGTTAGAGATTCTCACACACTGCTCACTAACCTCACTGTTAGTGATTCTCAGACCCTGCTCACTAACCTCACTGTTAGTGATTCTCACACCCTGCTCACTAACACCTCTGTTAGTGATTCTCACACCCTGCTCACTTATCTCACTGTTAGTGATTCTCACACCCTGCTCACTAACCTCAATGTTAGTGATTCTCACACACTGCTCACTAACCCCTCTGTTAGAGATTCTCACACACTGCTCACTTTCCTCACAGTTAGTGATTCTCACACCCTGCTCACTAAACTCACTGTTAGTGATTCTCACACCCTGCTCATTAACACCTCTGTTAGAGATTCTCACACCCTGCTCACTAATCTCACTGTTAGTGATTCTCACACACTGCTCACTAAACTCACTGTTAGTGATTCTCACACCTTGCTCACTAATCTCAATGTTAGTGATTCTCACACACTGCTCACTAACCCCATTGTTAGTGATTCTCACACCCTGCTCACTAACCTCAACGTTAGTGATTCTCACACCCTGCTCACTAACCCCTCTGTTAGAGATTCTCACACCCTGCTTCCTAACCTCACTGTTAGTGATTCTCAAACCCTGCTCACCAACCTCTATGTTAGTGATTGTCACACACTGCTCACTAACCCCTCTGTTAGAGATTCTCATACACTGCTCACTAACCTCACTGTTAGTGATTCTCACACCCTGCTAACTAACCTCACTGTTCGTGATTCTCACACCTTGCTCACTAACACCTCTTTTAGAGATTCTCACACCCTGCACACTAATCTAACTGTTAGTGATTCTCACACCCTGCTCACTAACTTCAATGTTAGTGATTCTCACACCCTGCTCACTAACACCTCTGTTAGAATCTCACACACTGCTCAATAACCTCTCTGTTAGTGATTCTCACACCCTGCTCACTAACCTCACTGTTTGTGATTCTCACACCCTGCTCAATAACACCTCTGTTAGAGATTCTAAAACCCTGCTCACTAATCTCAATTTTAGTGATTCTCACACCCTGCTCACTAACCTCAATGTTAGTGAATCTCACACCCTGCTCACTAACCCCTCTGTTAGAGATTCTCACACACTGCTCACTAAACCCATTGTTAGTGATTCTCTCACCCTGCTCACTAATCTCACTGTTAGTGATTCTCACACCCTGCTCACTAACCTCAATGTTAGTGATTCTCACACCATGCTCACTAACCCCTCAGTTAGAGATTCTCACACACTGCTCACTAAATCCACTGTTAGTGATTCTCACACCCTGCTCACTAACCTCAATGTTAGTGATTATCACACCCTGCTCACTAACCCCTCTGTTAGAGATTCTCACACACTGCTCACTAACATCACTGTTAGTGATTCTCACACCCTGCTCACTTACACCTCTGTTAGAGATTCTCACACTCTGCTCACTAATCTCACTTTTAGTGATTCTCACACACTGCTCCCAATCTCACTGTTAGTAATTCTCACACCCTGCTCACTAAACTCAATGTTCGTGATTCTCACATGCTGCTCACTAACCCCATTGTTAGTGATTCTCACATCCTGCTCACTAATCTCAATGTTAGTGATTCTCACACACTGCTCACTAACCCCATTGTTAGTGATTCTCACACCCTGCTCACTAACCTCACTGTTAGTGATTCTCACACACTGCTCACTAATCTCACTGTTAGTGATTCTCACACCCTGCTCACTAACCTCAATGTTAGTGATTCTCAGACCATGCTCACTAACCCCTCATTTAGAGATTCTCACACACTGCTCACTAAACCCATTGTTAGTGATTCTCTCACCCTGCTCACTAATCTCTCTGTTAGTGATTCTCACACCCTGCTCACTAACCTCAATGTTAGTGATTCTCACACCATGCTCACTAACCCCTCAGTTAGAGATTCTCACACACTGCTCACTAAATCCACTGTTAGTGATTCTCACACCCTGCTCACTAACCTCAATGTTAGTGATTATCACACCCTGCTCACTAACCCCTCTGTTAGAGATTCTCGCACACTGCTCACTAACATCACTGTTAGTGATTCTCACACCCTGCTCACTTACACCTCTGTTAGTGATTCTCACACTCTGCTCATTAATCTCACTTTTAGTGATTCTCACACACTGCTCCCAATCTCACTGTTAGTAATTCTCACACCCTGCTCACTAATCTCAATGTTAGTGATTCTCACACGCTGCTCACTAACCCCATTGTTAGTGATTCTCACATCCTGCTCACTAATCTCAATGTTAGTGATTCTCACACACTGCTCACTAACCCCATTGTTAGTGATTCTCACACCCTGCTCACTAACCTCACTGTTAGTGATTCTCACACACTGCTCACTAATCTCACTGTTAGTGATTCTCACACCCTGCTCACTAATCTCAATGTTAGTGATTCTCACACACTGCTCACTAAACCCATTGTTAGTGATTCTCACACCCTGCTCACTAACCTCACTGTTAGTGATTCTCACACACTGCTCACTAATCTCACTGTTAGTGATTCTCACACCCTGCTCACTAATCTCAATGTTAGTGATTCTCACACACTGCTCACTAACCCCATTGTTAGTGATTCTCACACCATGCTCACTGACCTCACTGCTAGTGATTCTCACACACTGCTCACTAATCTCACTGTTAGTGATTCTCACACCCTGCTCACTAATCTCAATGTTAGTGATTCTCACACCCTGCTCACTAACCTCACTGTTAGTGATTCTCACACACTGCTCCTAACCCCATTGTCAGTGTTTCTCAAACCCTGCTCACCACCTTCACTGTTAGTGATTCTCAGACCCTGGTCACTAATCTCACTGTTAGTGATTCTCACATCCTACACACTAACCTCTTGTGAGTGATTGTCTAACCCTGCTCACTTATCTCACTGTTAGTGATTCTCACACCCTGCTCACTAACCTCAATGTTAGTGATTCTGACACTCTGCTCACTAACCCCTCTGTTAGAGATTCTCACACACTGCTCACTAAACCCAATGTTAATGATTCTCTCACCCTGCTCACTAATCTCACTGTTAGTGATTCTCACACCCTGCTCACTAACCTCAATGTTAGTGATTTTCACACCCTGCTCACTAACCCCTCTTTTAGAGAGTCTCACACACTGCTCACTAACCTCACTGCTAGTGATTCTCACAAACTGCTCACTAACCTCACTGCTAGTGATTCTCACACCCTGCTCACTAACCTCACTGTTAGTGATTCTCACACCCTGCTCACTACCACCTCTGTTAGAGATTCTCACACCATGCTCAATAATCTCACTGTTAGTGATACTCACACACTGCTCACTAATCTCACTGCTAATGATTCTCACACCCTGCTCACTAATCTCAATGTTAGTGATTCTCACACACTGCTCACTAACCCCATTGTTAGTGATTCCCACACCCTGCTCAGTAATCTCAATGTTAGGGATTCTCACACACTGTTCACTAACCCCATTGTTTGTGATTCTCACACCCTGCTCACTAACCTCACTGTTAGTGATTCTCACACACTGCTCGCTAACCCCACTGCCCCACTGTCAGTGTTTCTCACACCCTGCTCACCACCTTCACTGTTAGTGATTCTCAGACCCTGGTCACTTATCTCACTGTTAGTGATTCTCACATCCTGCACACTAACCCCATTGTGAGTGATTCTCTAACCCTGCTCACTTATCTCACTGTTAGTGATTCTCACACCCTGCTCACTAACCTCAATGTTAGTGATTCTCACACCCTGCTCACTAACCCCTCTGTCAGAGATTCTCACACACTGCTCACTAAATCCAATGTTAGTGATTCTCTCACCCTGCTCACTAATCTCACTGTTAGCAATTCTCACACCCTGCTCACTAACCTCAATGTTAGTGATTTTCACACCCTGCTCACTAACCCCTCTTTTAGAGAGTCTCACACACTGCTCACTAACCTCACTGCTAGTGATTCTCACACCCTGCTCACTAACCTCACTGTTAGTGATTCTCACACCCTGCTCACTAACACCTCTGTTAGAGATTCTCACACCATGCTCACTAATCTCACTGTTAGTGATACTCACACACTGCTCACTAATCTCACTGCTAGTGATTCTCACACCCTGCTCACTAATCTCAATGTTAGTGATTCTCACACACTGCTCACTAACCCCATTGTTAGTGATTCCCACACCCTGCCCAGTAATCTCAATGTTAGGGATTCTCACACACTGTTCACTAACCCCATTGTTAGTGATTCTCACACCCTGCTCACTAATCTCACTGTTAGTGATTCTTACACACTGCTCGCTAACCCCACTGTCAGTGTTTCTCACACGCTGCTCACCACCTTCACTGTTAGTGATTCTCAGACCCTGGTCACTAATCTCACTGTTAGTGATTCTCACATCCTGCTCCCTAACCCCATTGTGAGTGATTCCCACACCATGCTAACTAACCCCACTTTTAGTGACACTCACACACTGCTCGATAACCCCATTGCTACTGATTCCCACACCCTGCTCACTAACCCCACTGTTAGTGATATTCGCACACTGCTCACTATCCCCTCTGTTAGAGATTCTCACACCCTGCTCACTAATCTCACTGTTCGTGATTCTCACACCCTGCTGACTAATCTCACTTTAAGAGATTCTCACACACTGCTCCCTAACCCCTCTGTTAGAGATGCTCAAACCCTGCTCACTATTCTCACTGTTAGTGATTCTCTCAGCCTGCTCACTAACCTTACTGTTAGTGATTCTCACACTCTGCTCACTAACCCCTCTGTTAGAGATTATCTCACCCTGCTCAGTAATCTCACTGTTCGTGATTCTCAGGCCCTGCTCATTACTCCCACTATTAGTGATTCTCACACCCTGCTCGCTAACCCCACTGTTAGTGATTCTCACACCCTGTTCACTTTCTCACTGTTGGTGATTCTCAAACACTGCTCACTAATTTCACTGTTCTTGATTCTCACACCCTGCTCACTAATCTCACTCCTAGTGATTCTCACACCTTGCTCACTAACCCCTCTGTTAGAGATTCTCACACCCTGCTCACTAATCTCACTGTTAGTGATTCTCTCAGTCTGCTCACTAACCTCACTGTTAGTGATTCTCACACCCTGCTCACTAACCTCTCTGTTAGAGATTCTCACACCCTGCTCCCAAACTTACTGTTAGTGATTCTCACACACTGCTCGCTAATCTCACTGTTAGTAATTCTCACATCCTGCTCATTAACCCCATTGTGACTGTTTCTCACACCATGCTCACTAACCCCACTTTTAGAGATTCTCACACCCTGCTCACTAATCTCACTGTTAGTGATTCTCTCAGCCTGCTCCCTAACCCCTCTGTTAGAGATTCTCACACCCTGCTCCCAAACTTACTGTTAGTGATTCTCACACCCTGCTCACTAATCTCACTGTTAGTAATTCTCACATCCTGCTCATTAACCCCATTGTGACTGATTCTCACACCATGCTCACTAACCCCACTGTTAGTGATTCTCACACACTGCACACTACTCTCAATGTTAGTGATTCTCAAACACTGCTCACTAACCTCATTATTAGTGATTCTCACACCCTGCTCACCAATCGCAATGTTAGTGAATCTCACGCACTGCTCACTAACCTCACTGTTAGTGATTCTCACACCCTGCTCATTTACCCCACTGTCATGGTTTCTCACACCCTGCTCACTAGCTTCACTGTTAGTAATTCTCAGACCCTGGTCATTAATCTCACTGTTAGTGATTCACACATCCTGCTCACTAACCCCATTGTGAGTGATTCCCACACCTTGCTCACAGCCCCCAATGTTAGTGATACTCACACACTGCTCGCTAACCCCACTGCTAGTGATTTTCACACACTGCTCACTAAACCCACTGTTACTGATTCTCTCACCCTGCTCACTAACCCCACTGTTAGTGATACTCACACACTGCTCACTAATCTCAACATTAGTGATTCTCACACTCTGTTCACTAATCTCACTGTTAGTGATTCTCACACCCTGCTCACTAACCTCAATGTTAGTGATTCTCAAACCCTGCTCACTAACCTCACTGTGATGTTATTCTCAAAGCCTGCTAACAAACCCCACTGTCAGGGTTTCTCACACCCTGCTCACCAGCTTCACTGTTAGTGATTCTCAGACCCTGGTCATTAATCTCACAGTTAGTGATTCTCACATCCTGCTCACTAACCCCATTGTGAGTGATTCCCACACCTTGCTCACAACCCCCAATGTTAGTGTTACTCACACACTGCTCGCTAACCCCACTGCTAGTGATTTTCAAACACTGCTCACTAAACCCACTGTTAGTGATGCTCTCACCCGGCTCACTAACCCCTCTGTTAGCGATTCTCACACTCTGCTCACTAATCTCACTGTTAGTGATTCTCACACACTGCTCACTAACCCCACTGTGATGTGATTCTCACAGCCTGCTAACAAACCCCACTGTCAGTATTTCTCACACCCTGCTCACTACCTTCACTGTTAGTGATTCTCAGACCCTGGTCACTAATCTCACTGTTAGTGACTCTCACATCCTGCTCACTAACCCCATTGTGAGTGATTCCCAAACCATGCTGACTAACCCCACTTTTAGTGATACTCACACACTGCTCACTAACCCCACTGCTAGTGATTCTCACACCCTGCTCACTAACCCCTCGGTTAGAGATTCTCACACACTGCTCACTATCCTCACTGTGATGCGGTTCTCACAGCCTGCTAACAAACCCCACTGTCAGTGTTTCTCACACACTGCTCACTAACCTCAGTGTTAGTGATTCTCACACCCTGCTCACTAACCCCTCTGTTAGAGATTCTCACACCCTGCTCACTAACCTCAATGTGACATGATTCTCACAGCTTGCTAACAAACCCCACTGTCAGTGCTTCTCACACCCTGCTTACTGCCTTCACTGTTAGTGATTCACAGACCCTGGTCATTAATCTCACTGTTAGTGATTCTCACATCCTGCTCACTAACCCCATTGTGAGTTATTCCCACACCATGCCCACAACCGCCAATGTTAGTGATACTCACACACTGCTCGCTAACCCCACTGCTAGTGATTCTCACACCATGCTCACTAACCTCTCTGTTAGTGTTTCTCACACCCTGCCAACTATTTTCACTGTTAGTGATTCTCACACCCTGCTCACTAACCTCACTGCTTGTGATCCTCACACACCGCTCAGTAATTTCACTGTTAGTGATTCTCAGGCTCTGGTCAATAATCCCACTATTAGTGATTCTCACGCCCTCCTCACTAACCTCAATGTTAATGATTCTCACACACTGCTCACTAACCTCAATCTTACTGATTCTCACACCCTGCTCACTAAACCCACTGTTAGTGATTCTCACACCCTGCTCATTAATCTCACTGTTGGTGATTCTCACACCCTGCTCACTAACTCCACTGTCAGTGTTTCTCACACACTGCTCACTAATCTCACTGCTAATGATTCTCACACCCTGCTCACTAATCTCAATATTAGTGATTCTCACACACTGCTCACTAACCCCATTGTTAGTGATTCCCACACCCTGCTCAGTAATCTCAATGTTAGGGATTCTCACACACTGTTCACTAACCCCATTGTTTGTGATTCTCACACCCTGCTCACTAACCTCACTGTTAGTGATTCTCACACACTGCTCGCTAACCCCACTGCCCCACTGTCAGTGTTTCTCACACCCTGCTCACCACCTTCACTGTTAGTGATTCTCAGACCCTGGTCACTAATCTCACTGTTAGTGATTCTCACATCCTGCACACTAACCCCGTTGTGAGTGATTCTCTAACCCTGCTCACTTATCTCACTGTTAGTGATTCTCACACCCTGCTCACTAACCTCAATGTTAGTGATTCTCACACCCTGCTCACTAACCCCTCTGCCAGAGATTCTCACACACTGCTCACTAAACCCAATGTTAGTGATTCTCTCACCCTGCTCACTAATCTCACTGTTAGCAATTCTCACACCCTGCTCACTAACCTCAATGTTAGTGATTTTCACACCCTGCTCACTAACCCCTCTTTTAGAGAGTCTCACACACTGCTCACTAACCTCACTGCTAGTGATTCTCACACCCTGCTCACTAACCTCACTGTTAGTGATTCTCACACCCTGCTCACTAACACCTCTGTTAGAGATTCTCACACCATGCTCACTAATCTCACTGTTAGTGATACTCACACACTGCTCACTAATCTCACTGCTAGTGATTCTCACACCCTGCTCACTAATCTCAATGTTAGTGATTCTCACACACTGCTCACTAACCCCATTGTTAGTGATTCCCACACCCTGCCCAGTAATCTCAATGTTAGGGATTCTCACACACTGTTCACTAACCCCATTGTTAGTGATTCTCACACCCTGCTCACTAACCTCACTGTTAGTGATTCTCACACACTGCTCGCTAACCCCACTGTCAGTGTTTCTCACACGCTGCTCACCACCTTCACTGTTAGTGATTCTCAGACCCTGGTCACTAATCTCACTGTTAGTGATTCTCACATCCTGCTCCCTAACCCCATTGTGAGTGATTCCCACACCATGCTAACTAACCCCACTTTTAGTGACACTCACACACTGCTCGATAACCCCATTGCTACTGATTCCCACACCCTGCTCACTAACCCCACTGTTAGTGATATTCGCACACTGCTCACTATCCCCTCTGTTAGAGATTCTCACACCCTGCTCACTAATCTCACTGTTCGTGATTCTCACACCCTGCTGACTAATCTCACTTTAAGAGATTCTCACACACTGCTCCCTAACCCCTCTGTTAGAGATGCTCAAACCCTGCTCACTAATCTCACTGTTAGTGATTCTCTCAGCCTGCTCACTAACCTTACTGTTAGTGATTCTCACACTCTGCTCACTAACCCCTCTGTTAGAGATTATCTCACCCTGCTCAGTAATCTCACTGTTCGTGATTCTCAGGCCCTGCTCATTACTCCCACTATTAGTGATTCTCACACCCTGCTCGCTAACCCCACTGTTAGTGATTCTCACACCCTGTTCACTTTCTCACTGTTGGTGATTCTCAAACACTGCTCACTAATTTCACTGTTCTTGATTCTCACACCCTGCTCACTAATCTCACTGCTAGTGATTCTCACACCTTGCTCACTAACCCCTCTGTTAGAGATTCTCACACCCTGCTCACTAATCTCACTGTTAGTGATTCTCTCAGTCTGCTCACTAACCTCACTGTTAGTGATTCTCACACCCTGCTCACTAACCTCTCTGTTAGAGATTCTCACACCCTGCTCCCAAACTTACTGTTAGTGATTCTCACACACTGCTCGCTAATCTCACTGTTAGTAATTCTCACATCCTGCTCATTAACCCCATTGTGACTGTTTCTCACACCATGCTCACTAACCCCACTTTTAGAGATTCTCACACCCTGCTCACTAATCTCACTGTTAGTGATTCTCTCAGCCTGCTCCCTAACCCCTCTGTTAGAGATTCTCACACCCTGCTCCCAAACTTACTGTTAGTGATTCTCACACCCTGCTCACTAATCTCACTGTTAGTAATTCTCACATCCTGCTCATTAACCCCATTGTGACTGATTCTCACACCATGCTCACTAACCCCACTGTTAGTGATTCTCACACACTGCACACTACTCTCAATGTTAGTGATTCTCAAACACTGCTCACTAACCTCATTATTAGTGATTCTCACACCCTGCTCACCAATCGCAATGTTAGTGAATCTCACGCACTGCTCACTAACCTCACTGTTAGTGATTCTCACACCCTGCTCATTTACCCCACTGCCATGGTTTCTCACACCCTGCTCACTAGCTTCACTGTTAGTAATTCTCAGACCCTGGTCATTAATCTCACTGTTAGTGATTCACACATCCTGCTCACGAACCCCATTGTGAGTGATTCCCACACCTTGCTCACAGCCCCCAATGTTAGTGATACTCACACACTGCTCGCTAACCCCACTGCTAGTGATTTTCACACACTGCTCACTAAACCCACTGCTACTGATTCTCTCACCCTGCTCACTAACCCCACTGTTAGTGATACTCACACACTGCTCACTAATCTCAACATTAGTGATTCTCACACTCTGTTCACTAATCTCACTGTTAGTGATTCTCACACCCTGCTCACTAACCTCAATGTTAGTGATTCTCAAACCCTGCTCACTAACCTCACTGTGATGTTATTCTCAAAGCCTGCTAACAAACCCCACTGTCAGGGTTTCTCACACCCTGCTCACCAGCTTCACTGTTAGTGATTCTCAGACCCTGGTCATTAATCTCACAGTTAGTGATTCTCACATCCTGCTCACTAACCCCATTGTGAGTGATTCCCACACCTTGCTCACAACCCCCAATGTTAGTGTTACTCACACACTGCTCGCTAACCCCACTGCTAGTGATTTTCAAACACTGCTCACTAAACCCACTGTTAGTGATGCTCTCACCCAGCTCACTAACCCCTCTGTTAGCGATTCTCACACTCTGCTCACTAATCTCACTGTTAGTGATTCTCACACACTGCTCACTAACCCCACTGTGATGTGATTCTCACAGCCTGCTAACAAACCCCACTGTCAGTATTTCTCACACCCTGCTCACTACCTTCACTGTTAGTGATTCTCAGACCCTGGTCACTAATCTCACTGTTAGTGACTCTCACATCCTGCTCACTAACCCCATTGTGAGTGATTCCCAAACCATGCTGACTAACCCCACTTTTAGTGATACTCACACACTGCTCACTAACCCCACTGCTAGTGATTCTCACACCCTGCTCACTAACCCCTCGGTTAGAGATTCTCACACACTGCTCACTATCCTCACTGTGATGCGGTTCTCACAGCCTGCTAACAAACCCCACTGTCAGTGTTTCTCACACACTGCTCACTAACCTCAGTGTTAGTGATTCTCACACCCTGCTCACTAACCCCTCTGTTAGAGATTCTCACACCCTGCTCACTAACCTCAATGTGACATGATTCTCACAGCTTGCTAACAAACCCCACTGTCAGTGCTTCTCACACCCTGCTTACTGCCTTCACTGTTAGTGATTCACAGACCCTGGTCATTAATCTCACTGTTAGTGATTCTCACATCCTGCTCACTAACCCCATTGTGAGTTATTCCCACACCATGCCCACAACCGCCAATGTTAGTGATACTCACACACTGCTCGCTAACCCCACTGCTAGTGATTCTCACACCATGCTCACTAACCTCTCTGTTAGTGTTTCTCACACCCTGCCAACTATTTTCACTGTTAGTGATTCTCACACCCTGCTCACTAACCTCACTGCTTGTGATCCTCACACACCGCTCAGTAATTTCACTGTTAGTGATTCTCAGGCTCTGGTCAATAATCCCACTATTAGTGATTCTCACGCCCTCCTCACTAACCTCAATGTTAATGATTCTCACACACTGCTCACTAACCTCAATCTTACTGATTCTCACACCCTGCTCACTAAACCCACTGTTAGTGATTCTCACACCCTGCTCATTAATCTCACTGTTGGTGATTCTCACACCCTGCTCACTAACTCCACTGTCAGTGTTTCTCACACACTGCTCACTAATCTCACTGCTAATGATTCTCACACCCTGCTCACTAATCTCAATATTAGTGATTCTCACACACTGCTCACTAACCCCATTGTTAGTGATTCCCACACCCTGCTCAGTAATCTCAATGTTAGGGATTCTCACACACTGTTCACTAACCCCATTGTTTGTGATTCTCACACCCTGCTCACTAACCTCACTGTTAGTGATTCTCACACACTGCTCGCTAACCCCACTGCCCCACTGTCAGTGTTTCTCACACCCTGCTCACCACCTTCACTGTTAGTGATTCTCAGACCCTGGTCACTAATCTCACTGTTAGTGATTCTCACATCCTGCACACTAACCCCGTTGTGAGTGATTCTCTAACCCTGCTCACTTATCTCACTGTTAGTGATTCTCACACCCTGCTCACTAACCTCAATGTTAGTGATTCTCACACCCTGCTCACTAACCCCTCTGTCAGAGATTCTCACACACTGCTCACTAAACCCAATGTTAGTGATTCTCTCACCCTGCTCACTAATCTCACTGCTAGTGATTCTCACACCCTGCTCACTAACCTCACTGTTAGTGATTCTCACACCCTGCTCACTAACCTCACTGTTAGTGATTCTCACACACTGCTCGCTAACCCCACTGTTAGTGATTCCCACACACTGCTCGCTAACCCCACTGTTAGTGATTCTCACACACTGCACACTAACTCCACTATTAGTGATTCTCACACCCTGCTCACTATACTCACTGTTAGTGATTCTCAATCACTGCTCACTAACCTCATTATTAGTGATTCTCACACCTTGCTCACTAATCTCACTGTTAGTGATTCTCTCACCCTGCTCACTAACCGCTCTGTTAATGTTTCTCTGACACTGCTCACTAACCCCACTGTAATGTGATTCTCACAGTCTGCTAACAAACCCCACTGTCAGTGTTTCTCACACCCTGCTCACTACCTTCACTGTTAGTGATTCTCAGAACCTGGTCACTAATCTCACTGTTAGTGATTCTCACATCCTGCACACTAACCCCTCGGTTAGAGATTCTCACACCCTGCTCACTAACCTCACTGTGATGTGATTCTCACAGCCTGCTAACAAACCCCACTGTCAGTGTTTCTCACACCCTGCTCACTAACCCCACTGTTAGTGATTCTCACACACTGCTCACTAAACCCACTGCTAGTGATTCTCACACCCTGCTCACTAACCCCAATGTTAGTGATTCTCACACCCTGCTCACTAACCTCAATGTTAGTGATTCTCACACCCTGCTAACAAACCCCACTCTCAGTGTTTCTCATACCATGCTCACTACCTTCACTGTCAGTGATTCACAGACCCTAGTCATTAATCTCACTGTTAGTGATTCTCACACACTGCTCCCAATCTCACTGTTAGTAATTCTCACACCCTGCTCACTAACGTCAATGTTAGTGATTCTCACACCCTGCTCACTTACCCCTCTTTTAGAGATTCTCACACACTGCTCACTAAACCCACTGTTAGTGATTCTCACACCCTGCTCACTAAACCCATTGTGAGTGATTCTCTCACCCTGCTCACTAATCTCACTTTTGGTGATTCTCACACCCTGCTCACTAACCTCAATATTAGTGATTCTCACACCCTGCTCACTAACCCCTCTGTTAGAGATTCTCACACCCTGCTCACTAATCTCACTGTTAGTGATTCTCACACACTGCTCACTAATCTCACTGTTAGTGGTTCTCTCACCCTGCTCACTAATCTCAATGTTAGTGATCTCACACACTGCTCACTAACCCCATTGTTAGTGATTCTCACACCCTGCCCTCTAATCTCAATGTTAGTGATTCTCACACACGGCTCACTAACCCCAATGTTAGTGATTCTCACACCCTGCTCACTAACCTCAATGTTAATGATTCTGACACCCTGCTCACTAACCCCTCTGTTAGAGATTCTCACACCCTGCTCACTTATCTCACTGTTAGTGATTCTCACACCCTGCTCACTAACCTCAATGTTTGTGGTTCTCACTCCCTGCTCACTAACCCCTCTGTTAGAGATTCTCACACACTGCTCACTTACCTCACGGTTAGTGATTCTCACACCCTGCTCACTTTCTCACTGTTAGTGAGTCTCAAACACTGCTTACTAACCTCACTGTTAGTGATTCTCACACCCTGCTCACTAATTTCACTGTTCTTGATTCTCACACCCTGCTCACTAATCTCACTGCTAGTGATTCTCACACCTTGCTCACTAACCCCTCTGTTAGAGATTCTCACACCCTGCTCACTAATCTCACTGTTAGTGATACTCACACCCTGCTCACTAACCTCAATGTTAGTGGTTCTCACTCCCTGCTCACTAACCCCTCTGTTAGAGATTCTCACACACTGCTCACTTACCTCACAGTTAGTGATTCTCACACCCTGCTCACTTTCTCACTGTTAGTGATTCTCAAACACTGCTTACTAACCTCACTGTTAGTGATTCTCACACCCTGCTCACTAATTTCACTGTTCTTGATTCTCACACCCTGCTCACTAACCTCACTGTTAGTGATTCTCACACCCTGCTCACTAACCCCTCTGTTAGAGATTCTCACACCCTGCTCCCAAACTTACTGTTAGTTATTCTCACACACTGCTCGCTAATCTCACTGTTTGTAATTCTCACATCCTGCTCATTAACCCCATTGTGACTGATTCTCACACCATGCTCACTAACCCCTCTGTTAGAGATTCTCACACCCTGCTCACTAACCTCACTGTTAGTGATTCTCTCAGCCTGCTCACTAACCCCTCTGTTAGAGATTCTAACACCCTGCTCACTAATCTCACTGTTAGTGATTCTCTCAGCCTGCTCACTAACCCCACTGTTACTGATTCTCACACACTGCACAGTACTCTCAATGTTAGTGATTCTCAAACACTGCTCACTTACCTCATTATTAATGATTCTCACACCCTGCTCACTAATCACAATGTTAGTGAATCTCGCGCACTGCTCACTAACCTCACTGTGATCTGATTCTCACATCCTGCTAAAAAAAAACACTGTCAGTTTCTCACACCCTGCTCATTTACCCCACTGTCATGGTTTCTCACACCCTGCTCACTAGCTTCACTGTTAGTGATTCTCAGACCCTGGTCATTAATCTCACTGTTAGTGATTCACACATCCTGCTCACTAACCCCATTGTGAGTGATTCCCACACCTTGCTCACAACCCCCAATGTTAGTGATACTCACACACTGCTCGCTAACACCACTGCTAGTGATTTTCACACACTACTCACTAAACCCACTGTTACTGATTCTCTCACCCTGCTCACTAACCCCACTGTTCGTGATACTCACACACTGCTCGATAACCCCACTGCTAGTGATTCCCACACCCTGCTCGCTCACTCCACTGTTAGAGATTCTCACACTCTGCTCACTAACCCGACTGTTAGTAATTCTCTCAGCCTGCTCACTAATCTCACTGCTAGTGAATCTCAGGCCCTGCTCATATCTCCCACTATTATTGCTTCTCATATCCTGCTTGCTAATCTCAACATTAGTGATTCTCACACTCTGTTCACTAATCTCCCTGTTAGTGATTCTCTCAGCCTGCTCACTAATCTCACTGCTAGTGATTCTCAGGCACTGCTCACTAACCTCAATGTTAGTGATTTTCACACCCGGCTCACTACTCTCACTGTTAGTGATTCTCAGACACTGCTCACTTACCTCATTATTAGTGATTCTCACACCCTGCTCACTAATCGCAATGTTAGTGAATCTCGCGCACTGCTCACTAACCTCACTGTGATCTGATTCTCACATCCTGCTAAAAAAAACACTGTCAGTTTCTCACACCCTGCTCACTACCTTCACTGCTAGTGATTCTCAGGCCCTGCTCATTAATCCCACTGTTAGTGACTCTTATATCCTGCTCACTAATCTCAATATTAGTGATTCTCACACTCTGTTCACTAATCTCACTGTTAGTGATTCTCACACCCTGCTCACTAACCTCAATGTTAGTGATTCTCAAACCCTGCTCACTAACCTCACTGTGATGTGATTCTCAAAGCCTGCTAACAAACCCCACTGCCCGGGTTTCTCACACCCTGCTCACCAGCTTCACTGTTAGTGATTCTCAGACCCTGGTCATTAATCTCACAGTTAGTGATTCTCACATCCTGCTCACTAACCCCATTGTGAGTGATTCCCACACACTGCTCACTAACCTCACTGCTAGTGATTCTCACACCCTGCTCACTAACCCCTCGGTTAGAGATTCTCACACCCTGCTCACTAACCTCACTGTGATGTGATTCTCACAGCCTGCTAACAAACCCCACTGTCAGTGTTTCTCACACCCTGCTCACTAACCCCACTGTTAGTGATTCTCACACACTGCTCACTAAACCCACTGCTAGTGATTCTCACACCCTGCTCACTAACCTCAATGTTAGTGATTCTCACAACCTGCTAACAAACCCCACTGTCAGTGTTTCTCATACCATGCTCACTACCTTCACTGTCAGTGATTCACAGATCCTAGTCATTAATCTCACTGTTAGTGATTCTCACATCCTGCTCACTAACCCCATTGTGAGTGATTCCCACACCATGCTCACATTCCCCAATATTAGTGATACTCACACACTGCTCGCTAACCCCACTGCAAGTGATTCTCAAAAACTGCTCACTAAATCCACTGTTCGTAATTCTCTCACCCTGCTCACTAACCTCATTATTAGTGATTCTCACACACTGCTAACTAATCTCAATTTTAATGATTCTCACACCCTGCTCACTAACCCCACTGTTAGTGATACACACACACTGCTCGATAACCCCACTGCTAGTGATTCTCACACCCTGATCGCTAACTCCACTGTTAGTGATTCTCGCACTCTGCTCACTTACCCGACTGTTAGTAATTCTCTCAGCCTGCTCACTAATCTCAATGTTGGTGAATTTCAGGACCTGCTCATTACTCCCAATATTATTGCTTCTCATATCCTGCTTGCATCTCAACATTAGTGATTCTCACACTCTGTTCACTAATCTCCCCGTTAGTGATTCTCTCAGCCTGCTCACTACTCTCACTGCTAGTGATTCTCAGGCACTGCTCATTAATCCCACTATCAGTGATTCTCATATCCTGCTCGCTAACATCAACAATAGTGATTCTCACACTCTGTTCACTAATCTCACTGTTAGTGATTCTCACACCCTGCTCACTAACCTCAATGTTAGTGATTCTCAACCCTGCTCACTAACCCCTCTGTTAGAGATTCTCACACCCTGCTCAATAACATCAATGTTAGTGATTCTCACACCCTGCTCACTAACCCCTTTGTTAGAGATTCACACACCCTGCTCACTAACCTCATTATTAGTGATTCTCACACCTTGCTCACTTATCTCACTGTTAGTGATTCTCTCACCCTGCTCACTAACCTCACTGCTAATGCTTCTCACACACTGCTCACTAACCCCACTGTGATTTGGTTCTCACATCCTGCTAACAAACCCCACTGTTAGTGATTCTCACACCCTGCTCACTATACTCACTGTTAGTGATTCTCAATCACTGCTCACTAACCTCATTATTAATGATTCTCACACCTTGCTCACTAATCTCACTTTTAGTGATTCTCACACCCTGCTGACTAACCCCACTGTTAGTGATTCTCACACCCTGCTCGCTAACCCCATTGTTGGTGATTCTCACACCCTGCTCACTTTCTCACTGTTAGTGATTCTCAAACACTGCTCACTAACCTCACTGTTAGTGATTCTCACGCCCTGCTCACTAATTTCACTGTTCGTGATTCTCACACCCTGCTCACTAATCTCACTGCTAGTGATTCTGACACCTTGCTCACTAACTCCTCTGTTAGAGATTCTCACACCCTGCTCACTAATCTAACTGTTAGAGATTCTCACACCCTGCTCACTAATCTCACTGTTAGTGATTCTCACACCCTGCTCACTAATCTCACTGTTAGTAATTCTCACATCCTGCTCATTAACCCCATTGTGAGTGATTCTCACACCATGCTCACTAACCCCGCTGTTAGTGATTCTCAAACACTGCTCACTAACCTCATTATTAGTGATTCTCACACCCTGCTCACTAATCACAATGTTAGTGAATCTCACGCACTGCTCACTAACCGCACTGTGATGTGATTCTCACATCCTGCTAAAAAAAACACTGTCAGTGTTTCTCACACCCTGCTCACTAGCTTCACTGCTCGTGATTCTCACACCCTGCTCACTAATCTCACTGTTACTGATTCCCACATCCTGCTCACTAACCCCATTGTGAGTGATTCCCACACCTTGCTCACAACCCCCAATGTTAGTGATACTCACACACTGCTCGCTAACCCCACTGCTAGTGATTTTCACACACTGCTCACTAAACCTTCTGTTACTGATTCTCTCACCCTGCTCACTAACCCCACTGTTAGAGATACTCACACACTGCTCGATAACACCACAGCTAATGATTCCCACACCCTGCTTGCTATCTCCACTGTTAGAGATTCTCACAGTCTGCTCACTAACCCGACTGTTAATAATTCTCTCAGTCTGCTCACTAATCTCACTGCTAGTGAATCTCAGGCCCTGCTCATAACTCCCACTATTATTGCTTCTCATATCCTGCTTGCTAATCTCAACATTAGTGATTCTCACACTCTGTTCACTAATCTCCCCGTTAGTGATTCTCTCAGCCTGCTCACTAATCTCACTGCTAGTGATTCTCAGGCACTGCTCACTAACCTCATTATTAGTGATTCTCACATCTTGCTCACTAATTGCAATGTTAGTGAATCTTACGCACTGCTCACTAACCTCACTGTGATCTGATTCTCACATTCTGCTAAAAAAAAACAGTCAGTGTTTCTCACACCCTGCTCACTACCTTCACTGCTAGTGATTCTCAGGCCCTGCTCATTAATCCCACTATTAGTGATTCTCATATCCTGCTCACTAATCCCATTATGAGTGATTCCCACACCTTGCTCACAACCCCCAATGTTAGTGTTATTCACACACTGCTCGCTAACCCCACTGCTAGTGATTTTCAAACACTGCTCACTAAACCCACTGTTAGTGATTCTCTCACCCTGCTCACTAACCTCAATGTTAGTGATTCTCACACCCTGCTCATTAATCTCACTGTTGGTGATTCTCACACCTCGCCCACTAAACCCACTGTTAGTTATTCTCATAGACTGCACACTAATCTCACTGTTACTGATTCTCAGACCCTGCTCATTAATCCCACTATTAGTGATTCTCACGCCCTCCTCACTAACCTCAATGTTAATGATTCTCACACACTGCTCACTAACATCAATCTTAGTGATTCTCAAACCCTGCTCACTAAACCCACTGTTAGTGATTCTCACACCCTGCTCATTAATCTCACTGTTGGTGATTCTCACACCCTGCTCACTAACTCCACTGTCAGTGTTTCGCACACCCTGCTCACTTGTCTCACACTTAGTGATTCTCAGGCCCTGGTCATTAATCTCACTGTTAGTGATTCTCACACCTTGCTGACTAACCCCACTGTGAGTGATTCCCACACACTGCTCACTAACTCCACAGTTAGTGATTCTCACTCCCTGCTCACTTAGCTCACTGTATGTGATTCTCAAACTAACCTCACTGTTAGTGATTCTCACACCCTGCTCACTAATCTCACTGTTCGTGATTCTCACACCCTGCTGACTAATCTCACTTTAAGAGATTCTCACACACTGCTCCCTAAGCCCTCTGTTAGAGATTCTCAAACCTTGCTCACTAATCTCACTGTTAGTGATTCTCTCAGCCTGCTCACTAACCTTACTGTTAGTGATTGTCACACTCTGCTCAATAACCCCTCTGTTAGAGATTCTCACACCCTGCTCAGAAATCTCACTGTTAGTGATTCTCAGGCCCTGCTCATTACTTCCACTATTAGTGATTCTCATACCCTGCTCGCTAACCCCACTGTTAGTGATTCTCATACCCTGCTCGCTAACCCCACTGTTGGTGATTCTCACACCCTGCTCATTTTCTCACTGTTAGTGATTCTCAAACACTGCTCACTAACCTCACTGTTCGTGATTCTCACACCCTGCTCACTAATTTCACTGTTCTTGATTCTCACACCCTGCTCACTAATCTCGCTGTTAGTGATTCTCTCAGCCTGCTCACTAACCTCACTGTTAGTGATTCTCACAGCCTGCTCACTAACCCCTCTGTTAGAGATTCTCACACCCTGCTCCCAAGCTTTCTGTTAGTGATTCTCACACACTGCTCACTAATCTCACTGTTAGTAATTCTCACATCTTGCTCATTAACCCCATTTTGACAGATTCTCACACCCTGCTCACTAACATCAATGTAAGTGATTCTCGCACCCTGCTCACTAACCCCTCTGTTAGAGATTCTCACACACTGCTCACTAACCTCACTGTTAGTGATTCTCACACCCTGCTCACTAACCTCTATGTTAGTGATACTCACACCCTGCTCACTAACCCCTCTGTTAGAGATTCTCACACACTGCTCACTAACCTCACTGTTAGTGATTCTCACACCCTGCTCACTAACCTCACTGTTCGTGATTCTCACACCCTGCTCACTAACACCTCTACTAGAGATTCTCACACACTGCTCACAAATCTCACTGTTAGTGATTCTCACACACAGCTCACTAATCTCACTGTTAGTGATTCTCCCACCCTCCTCACCACCCTCAATGTTAGTGATTCTCACACCCTGCTCACTAACCCCTCTGTTAGAGATTCTCACACACTGCTCACTCACCTCACTGTTAGTGATTCTCACACCCTGCTCACTAACCTCACTGTTTGTGATTCTCACACCCTGCTCACTAACACCTCTGTTAGAGATTATCACACCCTGCTCACTAATCTCAAAGTTAGTGATGCTCACACACTGCTCATTAACCCCAATATTAGTGATTCTCACACCCTGCTCACTAATCTCAATGTTAGTGATTCTCACACACTGCTCACTAACCCCATTGTTAGTGATTCTCACACCCTGCTCACTAATCTCAATGTTAGTGATTCTCACACACTGCTCACTAACCCCATTGTTAGTGATTCTCACACCTTGCTCACTAACCTCAATGTTAGTGATTCTCACATCCTGCTCACTAACCTCAATGTTAGTGATTCTCACACCCTGCTCACTAACCCCTCTTTTAGAGATTCTCAAACTCTGCTCACTAAACCCACTGTTAGTGATTCTCACACCCTGCTCACTAAACCCATTGTGAGTGATTCTCTCACCCTGTTCACTAATCTCACTTTTGGTGATTCTCACACCCTGCTCACTAACCTCAATATTAGTGATTCTCACACCCTGCTCACTACCCCCTCTGTTAGATATTCTCACACACTGCTCACTAACCTCACTTTTAGTGATTCTCACACCCTGCTCACTAACCTCACTGTTACAGATTCTCACACCCTGCTCACTAATCTCACTGTTAGTGATTCTCACACACTGCTCACTAATCTCATTGTTAGCAATTCTCACACCCTGCTCACTAATCTCAATGTTAGTGATCTCACACACTGCTCACTAACCCCATTGTTAGTGATTCTCACACCCTGCTCACGAATCTCAATGTTAGTGATTCTCACACACTGCTCACTAACCCCATTGGTAGTGATTCTCACACCCTGCTCACTAACCTCAATGTTAGTGATTCTCACACACTGCTCACTAACCTCACTGTTAGTGATTCTCACACCCTGCTCACTAACCTCACTGTTAGTGATTCTCACACCCTGCTCACTAACACCTCTGTTAGAGATTCTCACACCCTGCTCACTTATCTCACTGTTAGTGATTCTCACACCCTGCTCACTAACCTCACTGTGAGTGATTCTCACACCCTGCTCATTAACACTTCTGTTAGAGGTTCTCACACACTGCTCACTAATCTCACTGTTGGTGATTCTCACACACTGCTCACTAATCTCACTGTTAGTGATTCTCACACCCTGCTCACTAATCTCAATGTTAGTGATTCTCACACACTGCTCACTAACCCCATTGTTAGTGATTTTCACACTCTGCTCACTAATCTCAATGTTAGTGATTCTCACACACTGCTCACTAACCCCATTGTTAGTGATTCTCACACCCTGCTCACTAACCTCAATGTTAGTGATTCTCACACCCTGCTCACTAACCCCTCTGTTAGAGATTCTCACACACTGCTCACTAACCTCACTGTTAGTGATTCTCACACCCTGCTCACCAAACTCTATGTTAGTGATTCTCACACACTGCTCACTAACCCCTCTGTTAGAGATTCTCACACACTGCTCACTAACCTCACTGTTAGTGATTCTCACACCCTGCTCACTAACCTCACTTTAAGAGATTCTCACACACTGCTCCCTAACCCCTCTGTTAGATATTCTCAAACCCTGCTCACTAATCTCAATGTTAGTGATTCTCTCAGCCTGCTCAGTAATCTCACTGTTAGTGATTCTCAGGCCCTGCTCATTACTCCCACTGTTAGTGATTCTCACACCCTGCTCGCTAACCCCACTGTTGGTGATTCTCACACCCTGCTCATTTTCTCACTGTTAGTGATTCTCAAACACTGCTCACTAACCTCACTGTTAGTGATTCTCACACCCTGCTCACTAATTTCACTGTTCTTGATTCTCACACCCTGCTCCCTATTCTCACTGCTAGTGATTATCACACCTTGCTCACTAACCCCTCTGTTAGAGATTCTCACACCCTGCTCACTAATCTCGCTGTTAGTGATTCTCTCAGCCTGCTCACTAAACTCACTGTTAGTGATTCTCACAGCCTGCTCACTAACCCCTCTGTTAAAGATTCTCACACCCTGCTCCGAAACTTTCTGTTAGTGATTCTCACACACTGCTCACTAATCTCACTGTTAGTAATTCGCACATCTTGCTCATTAACCCCATTGTGACAGATTCTCACACCCTGCTCACTAACCTCAATGTTAGTGATTCTCACACCCTGCTCACTAACCCCTCTGTTAGAGATTCTCACACACTGCTCACTAACCTCACTGTTAGTGATTCTAACACCCTGCTCACTAACCTCTATGTTAGTGATTCTCACACCCTTCTCACTAACCCCTCTGTTGGAGATTCTCACACACTGCTCACTAACCTCACTGTTAGTGATTCTCACAGCCTGCTCACTAACCTCACTTTTTGTGATTCTCACACCCTGCTCACTAACATCTCTACTAGAGATTCTCACACCCTGCTCACTAATCTCACTCTTAGTGATTCTCACACACTGCTCACTAATCTCACTGTTAGTGATTCTCCCACCCTGCTCACCACCCTCAATGTTAGTGATTCTCACACCCTGCTCACTAACCCCTCTGTTAGAGATTCTCACACACTGCTCACTAACCTCACTGTTAGTGATTCTCAAACCCTGCTCACTAACCTCACTGTTCGTGATTCTCACACCCTGCTCACTAACATCTCTCTTAGAGATTCTCACACCCTGCTCACTAATCTCAATGTTAGTGATGCTCACACACTGCTCACTAACCCCATTGTTAGTGATTCTCACACCCTGCTCAGTAATCTCACTGTTAGTGATTCTCACACACTGCTCACTAATCTCACTGTTAGTGATTCTCACACCCTGCTCACTAATCTCAATGTTCGTGATTCTGACACACTGCTCACTAACCCCATTGTTAGTGATACTCACACCCTGCTCACTAATCTCAATGTTAGTGATTCTCACACACTGCTCACTAACCACATTGTTAGTGATTCTCACACCCTGCTCACTAACCTCAATGTTAGTGATTCTCACACCCTGCTCACTAACCTCAATGTTAGTGATTCTCACACCCTGCTCACTAACCCCTCTTTTAGAGATTCTCACACTCTGCTCACTAACCCCACTGTTAGTGATTCTCACACCCTGCTCACTAAACCCATTGTGAGTGATTCTCTCACCCTGCTCACTAATCTCACTTTTGGTGATTCTCACACCCTGCTCACTAACCTCAATATTAGTGATTCTCACACCCTGCTCACTAACCCCTATGTTAGATATTCTCACACACTGCTCACTAAACTCACTGTTACAGATTCTCACACCCTGGTCACTACCACCTCTGTTAGAGATTCTCACACCCTGCTCACTAATCTCACTGTTAGTGATTCTCACACAATGCTAACTAATCTCACTGTTAGCGATTCTCACACCCTGCTCACTAATCTCAATGTTAGTGATCTCACACACTGCTCACTAACCCCATTGATAGTGATTCTCACACCCTGCTCACTAATCTCAATGTTAGTGATTCTCACACACTGCTCACTAACCCCTCTTTTAGAGATTCTCACACACTGCTCACTAACCTCACTGTTAGTGATTCTCACACCCTGCTCACCAAACTCTATGTTAGTGATTCTCACACACTGCTCACTAACCCCTCTTTTAGAGATTCTCACACACTGCTCACTAACCTCACTGTTAGTGATTCTCACACCCTGCTCACTAACCTCACTTTAAGAGATTCTCACACACTGCTCCCTAACCCCTCTGTTAGATATTCTCAAACCCTGCTCACTAATCTCAATGTTAGTGATTCTCTCAGCCTGCTCAGTAATCTCACTGTTAGTGATTCTCAGGCCCTGCTCATTACTCCCACTGTTAGTGATTCTCACACCCTGCTCGCTAACCCCACTGTTGGTGATTCTCACACACTGCTCATTTTCTCACTGTTAGTGATTCTCAAACACTGCTCACTAACCTCACTGTTAGTGATTCTCACACCCTGCTCACTAATTTCACTGTTCTTGATTCTCACACCCTGCTCCCTATTCTCACTGCTAGTGATTCTCACACCTTGCTCACTAACCCCTCTGTTAGAGATTCTCACACCCTGCTCACTAATCTCGCTGTTAGTGATTCTCTCAGCCTGCTCACTAAACTCACTGTTAGTGATTCTCACAGCCTGCTCACTAACCCCTCTGTTAAAGATTCTCACACCCTGCTCCGAAACTTTCTGTTAGTGATTCTCACACACTGCTCACTAATCTCACTGTTAGTAATTCGCACATCTTGCTCATTAACCCCATTGTGACAGATTCTCACACCCTGCTCACTAACCTCAATGTTAGTGATTCTCACACCCTGCTCACTAACCCCTCTGTTAGAGATTCTCACACACTGCTCACTAACCTCAATGTTAGTGATTCTAACACCCTGCTCACTAACCTCTATGTTAGTGATTCTCACACCCTGCTCACTAACCCCTCTGTTGGAGATTCTCACACCCTGCTCACCAAACTCTATGTTAGTGATTCTCACACACTGCTCACTAACCCCTCTGTTAGAGATTCTCACACACTGCTCACTAACCTCACTGTTAGTGATTCTCACACCCTGCTCACTAACCTCACTTTAAGAGATTCTCACACACTGCTCCCTAACCCCTCTGTTAGATATTCTCAAACCCTGCTCACTAATCTCAATGTTAGTGATTCTCTCAGCCTGCTCAGTAATCTCACTGTTAGTGATTCTCATGCCCTGCTCATTACTCCCACTGTTAGTGATTCTCACACCCTGCTCGCTAACCCCACTGTTGGTGATTCTCACACCCTGCTCATTTTCTCACTGTTAGTGATTCTCAAACACTGCTCACTAACCTCACTGTTAGTGATTCTCACACCCTGCTCACTAATTTCACTGTTCTTGATTCTCACACCCTGCTCCCTATTCTCACTGCTAGTGATTCTCACACCTTGCTCACTAACCCCTCTGTTAGAGATTCTCACACCCTGCTCACTAATCTCGCTGTTAGTGATTCTCTCAGCCTGCTCACTAAACTCACTGTTAGTGATTCTCACAGCCTGCTCACTAACCCCTCTGTTAAAGATTCTCACACCCTGCTCCGAAACTTTCTGTTAGTGATTCTCACACACTGCTCACTAATCTCACTGTTAGTAATTCGCACATCTTGCTCATTAACCCCATTGTGACAGATTCTCACACCCTGCTCACTATCCTCAATGTTAGTGATTCTCACACCCTGCTCACTAACCCCTCTGTTAGAGATTCTCACACACTGCTCACTAACCTCAATGTTAGTGATTCTAACACCCTGCTCACTAACCTCTATGTTACTGATTCTCACACCCTGCTCACTAACCCCTCTGTTGGAGATTCTCACACACTGCTCACTAACCTCACTGTTAGTGATTCTCACAGCCTGCTCACTAACCTCTCTTTTCGTGATTCTCACACCCTGCTCACTAACATCTCTACTAGAGATTCCCACACCCTGCTCACTAATCTCACTCTTAGTGATTCTCACACACTGCTCACTAATCTCACTGTTAGTGATTCTCCCACCCTGCTCACCACCCTCAATGTTAGTGATTCTCACACCCTGCTCACTAACCCCTCTGTTAGAGATTCTCACACACTGCTCACTAACCTCACTGTTAGTGATTCTCAAACCCTGCTCACGAAACTCACTGTTCGTGATTCTCACACCCTGCTCACTAACATCTCTCTTAGAGATTCTCACACCCTGCTCACTAATCTCAATGTTAGTGATGCTCACTCACTGCTCACTAACCCCATTGTTAGTGATTCTCACACCCTGCTCAGTAATCTCACTGTTAGTGATTCTCACACACTGCTCACTAATCTCACTGTTAGTGATTCTCACACCCTGCTCACAAATCTCAATGTTCGTGATTCTCTCAGCCTGCTCAGTAATCTCACTGTTAGTGATTCTCAGGCCCTGCTCATTACTCCCACTGTTAGTGATTCTCACACCCTGCTCGCTAACCCCACTGTTGGTGATTCTCACACACTGCTCATTTTCTCACTGTTAGTGATTCTCAAACACTGCTCACTAACCTCACTGTTAGTGATTCTCACACCCTGCTCACTAATTTCACTGTTCTTGATTCTCACACCCTGCTCCCTATTCTCACTGCTAGTGATTCTCACACCTTGCTCACTAACCCCTCTGTTAGAGATTCTCACACCCTGCTCACTAATCTCGCTGTTAGTGATTCTCTCAGCCTGCTCACTAAACTCACTGTTAGTGATTCTCACAGCCTGCTCACTAACCCCTCTGTTAAAGATTCTCACACCCTGCTCCGAAACTTTCTGTTAGTGATTCTCACACACTGCTCACTAATCTCACTGTTAGTAATTCGCACATCTTGCTCATTAACCCCATTGTGACAGATTCTCACACCCTGCTCACTAACCTCAATGTTAGTGATTCTCACACCCTGCTCACTAACCCCTCTGTTAGAGATTCTCACACACTGCTCACTAACCTCAATGTTAGTGATTCTAACACCCTGCTCACTAACCTCTATGTTAGTGATTCTCACACCCTGCTCACTAACCCCTCTGTTGGAGATTCTCACACCCTGCTCACCAAACTCTATGTTAGTGATTCTCACACACTGCTCACTAACCCCTCTGTTAGAGATTCTCACACACTGCTCACTAACCTCACTGTTAGTGATTCTCACACCCTGCTCACTAACCTCACTTTAAGAGATTCTCACACACTGCTCCCTAACCCCTCTGTTAGATATTCTCAAACCCTGCTCACTAATCTCAATGTTAGTGATTCTCTCAGCCTGCTCAGTAATCTCACTGTTAGTGATTCTCATGCCCTGCTCATTACTCCCACTGTTAGTGATTCTCACACCCTGCTCGCTAACCCCACTGTTGGTGATTCTCACACCCTGCTCATTTTCTCACTGTTAGTGATTCTCAAACACTGCTCACTAACCTCACTGTTAGTGATTCTCACACCCTGCTCACTAATTTCACTGTTCTTGATTCTCACACCCTGCTCCCTATTCTCACTGCTAGTGATTCTCACACCTTGCTCACTAACCCCTCTGTTAGAGATTCTCACACCCTGCTCACTAATCTCGCTGTTAGTGATTCTCTCAGCCTGCTCACTAAACTCACTGTTAGTGATTCTCACAGCCTGCTCACTAACCCCTCTGTTAAAGATTCTCACACCCTGCTCCGAAACTTTCTGTTAGTGATTCTCACACACTGCTCACTAATCTCACTGTTAGTAATTCGCACATCTTGCTCATTAACCCCATTGTGACAGATTCTCACACCCTGCTCACTATCCTCAATGTTAGTGATTCTCACACCCTGCTCACTAACCCCTCTGTTAGAGATTCTCACACACTGCTCACTAACCTCAATGTTAGTGATTCTAACACCCTGCTCACTAACCTCTATGTTACTGATTCTCACACCCTGCTCACTAACCCCTCTGTTGGAGATTCTCACACACTGCTCACTAACCTCACTGTTAGTGATTCTCACAGCCTGCTCACTAACCTCTCTTTTCGTGATTCTCACACCCTGCTCACTAACATCTCTACTAGAGATTCCCACACCCTGCTCACTAATCTCACTCTTAGTGATTCTCACACACTGCTCACTAATCTCACTGTTAGTGATTCTCCCACCCTGCTCACCACCCTCAATGTTAGTGATTCTCACACCCTGCTCACTAACCCCTCTGTTAGAGATTCTCACACACTGCTCACTAACCTCACTGTTAGTGATTCTCAAACCCTGCTCACGAAACTCACTGTTCGTGATTCTCACACCCTGCTCACTAACATCTCTCTTAGAGATTCTCACACCCTGCTCACTAATCTCAATGTTAGTGATGCTCACTCACTGCTCACTAACCCCATTGTTAGTGATTCTCACACCCTGCTCAGTAATCTCACTGTTAGTGATTCTCACACACTGCTCACTAATCTCACTGTTAGTGATTCTCACACCCTGCTCACAAATCTCAATGTTCGTGATTCTGACACACTGCTCACTAACCCCATTGTTAGTGATACTCACACCCTGCTCACTAATCTCAATGTTAGTGATTCTCACACACTGCTCACTAACCACATTGTTAGTGATTCTCACACCCTGCTCACTAACCTCAATGTTAGTGATTCTCACACCCTGCTCACTAACCTCAATGTTAGTGATTCTCACACCCTGCTCACTAACCCCTCTTTTAGAGATTCTCACACTCTGCTCACTAACCCCACTGTTAGTGATTCTCACACCCTGCTCACTAAACCCATTGTGAGTGATTCTCTCACCCTGCTCACTAATCTCACTTTTGGTGATTCTCACACCCTGCTCACTAACCTCAATATTAGTGATTCTCACACCCTGCTCACTAACCCCTATGTTAGATATTCTCACACACTGCTCACTAAACTCACTGTTAGTGATTATCACACCCTGTTCACTAACCTCACTGTTACAGATTCTCACACCCTGGTCACTACCACCTCTGTTAGAGATTCTCACACCCTGCTCACTAATCTCACTGTTAGTGATTCTCACACAATGCTCACTAATCTCACTGTTAGCGATTCTCATACCCTGCTCACTAATCTCAATGTTAGTGATCTCACACCCTGCTCACTAACCCCATTGTTAGTGATTCTCATACCCTGCTCACTAACCTCAATGTTAGTGATTCTCACACCATGCTCACTAACCCTTCTGTTAGAGATTCTCACACACTGCTCACTAACCTCACTGTTAGTGATTCTCAGACCCTGCTCACTAACCTCACTGTTAGTGATTCTCACACCCTGCTCACTAACACCTCTGTTAGTGATTCTCACACCCTGCTCACTTATCTCACTGTTAGTGATTCTCACACCCTGCTCACTAACCTCAATGTTAGTGATTCTCACACACTGCTCACTAACCCCTCTGTTAGAGATTCTCACACACTGCTCACTTTCCTCACAGTTAGTGATTCTCACACCCTGCTCACTAAACTCACTGTTAGTGATTCTCACACCCTGCTCATTAACACCTCTGTTAGAGATTCTCACACCCTGCTCACTAATCTCACTGTTAGTGATTCTCACACACTGCTCACTAATCTCACTGTTAGTGATTCTCACACCTTGCTCACTAATCTCAATGTTAGTGATTCTCACACACTGCTCACTAACCCCATTGTTAGTGATTCTCACACCCTGCTCACTAACCTCAACGTTAGTGATTCTCACGCCCTGCTCACTAACCCCTCTGTTAGAGATTCTCACACCCTGCTTCCTAACCTCACTGTTAGTGATTCTCACACCCTGCTCACCAACCTCTATGTTAGTGATTCTCACACACTGCTCACTAACCCCTCTGTTAGAGATTCTCATACACTGCTCACTAACCTCACTGTTAGTGATTCTCACACCCTGCTCACTAACCTCACTGTTCGTGATTCTCACACCTTGCTCACTAACACCTCTTTTAGAGATTCTCACACCCTGCACACTAATCTAACTGTTAGTGATTCTCACACCCTGCTCACTAACTTCAATGTTAGTGATTCTCACACCCTGCTCACTAACACCTCTGTTAGAATCTCACACACTGCTCAATAACCTCTCTGTTAATGATTCTCACACCCTGCTCACTAACCTCACTGTTTGTGATTCTCACACCCTGCTCAATAACACCTCTGTTAGAGATTCTCAAACCCTGCTCACTAATCTCAATGTTAGTGATTCTCACACCCTGCTCACTAACCTCAATGTTAGTGATTCTCACACCCTGCTCACTAACCCCTCTGTTAGAGATTCTCACACACTGCTCACTAAACCCATTGTTAGTGATTCTCTCACCCTGCTCACTAATCTCACTGTTAGTGATTCTCACACCCTGCTCACTAACCTCAATGTTAGTGATTCTCACACCATGCTCACTAACCCCACAGTTAGAGATTCTCACACACTGCTCACTAAATCCACTGTTAGTGATTCTCACACCCTGCTCACTAACCTCAATGTTAGTGATTATCACACCCTGCTCACTAACCCCTCTGTTAGAGATTCTCACACACTGCTCACTAACATCACTGTTAGTGATTCTCACACCCTGCTCACTTACACCTCTGTTAGAGATTCTCACACTCTGCTCACTAATCTCACTTTTAGTGATTCTCACACACTGCTCCCAATCTCACTGTTAGTAATTCTCACACCCTGCTCACTAAACTCAATGTTCGTGATTCTCACACGCTGCTCACTAACCCCATTGTTAGTGATTCTCACATCCTGCTCACTAATCTCAATGTTAGTGATTCTCACACACTGCTCACTAACCCCATTGTTAGTGATTCTCACACCCTGCTCACTAACCTCACTGTTAGTGATTCTCACACACTGCTCACTAATCTCACTGTTAGTGATTCTCACACCCTGCTCACTAACCTCAATGTTAGTGATTCTCACACCATGCTCACTAACCCCTCATTTAGAGATTCTCACACACTGCTCACTAAACCCATTGTTAGTGATTCTCTCACCCTGCTCACTAATCTCACTGTTAGTGATTCTCACACCCTGCTCACTAACCTCAATGTTAGTGATTCTCACACCATGCTCACTAACCCCTCAGTTAGAGATTCTCACACACTGCTCACTAAATCCACTGTTAGTGATTCTCACACCCTGCTCACTAACCTCAATGTTAGTGATTATCACACCCTGCTCACTAACCCCTCTGTTAGAGATTCTTGCACACTGCTCACTAACATCACTGTTAGTGATTCTCACACCCTGCTCACTTACACCTCTGTTAGAGATTCTCACACTCTGCTCATTAATCTCACTTTTAGTGATTCTCACACACTGCTCCCAATCTCACTGTTAGTAATTCTCACACCCTGCTCACTCATCTCAATGTTAGTGATTCTCACACGCTGATCACTAACCCCATTGTTAGTGATTCTCACATCCTGCTCACTAATCTCAATGTTAGTGATTCTCACACACTGCTCACTAACCCCATTGTTAGTGATTCTCACACCCTGCTCACTAACCTCACTGTTAGTGATTCTCACACACTGCTCACTAATCTCACTGTTAGTGATTCTCACACCCTGCTCACTAATCTCAATGTTAGTGATTCTCACACACTGCTCACTAAACCCATTGTTAGTGATTCTCACACCCTGCTCACTAACCTCACTGTTAGTGATTCTCACACACTGCTCACTAATCTCACTGTTAGTGATTCTCACACCCTGCTCACTAATCTCAATGTTAGTGATTCTCACACACTGCTCACTAACCCCATTGTTAGTGATTCTCACACCCTGCTCACTGACCTCACTGCTAGTGATTCTCACACACTGCTCACTAATCTCACTGTTAGTGATTCTCACACCCTGCTCACTAATCTCAATGTTAGTGATTCTCACACCCTGCTCACTAACCTCACTGTTAGTGATTCTCACACACTGCTCCTAACCCCATTGTCAGTGTTTCTCACACCCTGCTCACCACCTTCACTGTTAGTGATTCTCAGACACTGGTCACTAATCTCACTGTTAGTGATTCTCACATCCTGCACACTAACCCCTTGTGAGTGATTGTCTAACCCTGCTCACTTATCTCACTGTTAGTGATTCTCACACCCTGCTCACTAACCTCAATGTTAGTGATTCTGACACTCTGCTCACTAACCCCTCTGTTAGAGATTCTCACACACTGCTCACTAAATCCAATGTTAATGATTCTCTCACCCTGCTCACTGATCTCACTGTTAGTGATTCTCACACCCTGCTCACTAACCTCAATGTTAGTGATTTTCACACCCTGCTCACTAACCACTCTTTTAGAGAGTCTCACACACTGCTCACTAACCTCACTGCTAGTGATTCTCACACACTGCTCACTAACCTCACTGCTAGTGATTCTCACACCCTGCTCAAAAAACCTCACTGTTAGTGATTCTCACACCCTGCTCACTACCACCTCTGTTTGAGATTCTCACACCATGCTCAATAATCTCACTGTTAGTGATACTCACACACTGCTCACTAATCTCACTGCTAATGATTCTCATACCCTGCTCACTAATCTCAATGTTAGTGATTCTCACACACTGCTCACTAACCCCATTGTTAGTGATTCCCACACCCTGCTCAGTAATCTCAATGTTAGGGATTCTCACACACTGTTCACTAACCCCATTGTTAGTGATTCTCACACCATGCTAACTAACCCCACTTTTAGTGATACTCACACACTGCTCGATAACCCCATTGCTACTGATTCCCACACCCTGCTCACTAACCCCACTGTTAGTGATATTCGCACACTGCTCACTATCCCCTCTGTTAGAGATTCTCACACCCTGCTCACTAATCTCACTGTTCGTGATTCTCACACCCTGCTGACTAATCTCACTTTAAGAGATTCTCACACACTGCTCCCTAACCCCTCTGTTAGAGATGCTCAAACCCTGCTCACTAATCTCACTGTTAGTGATTCTCTCAGCCTGCTCACTAACCTTACTGTTAGTGATTCTCACACTCTGCTCACTAACCCCTCTGTTAGAGATTCTCTCACCCTGCTCAGTAATCTCACTGTTCGTGATTCTCAGGCCCTGCTCATTACTCCCACTATTAGTGATTCTCACACCCTGCTCGCTAACCCCACTGTTAGTGATTCTCACACCCTGTTCACTTTCTCACTGTTGGTGATTCTCAAACACTGCTCACTAATTTCACTGTTCTTGATTCTCACACCCTGCTCACTAATCTCACTGCTAGTGATTCTCACACCTTGCTCACTAACCCCTCTGTTAGAGATTCTCACACCCTGCTCACTAATCTCACTGTTAGTGGTTCTCTCAGTCTGCTCACTAACCTCACTGTTAGTGATTCTCACACCCTGCTCACTAACCTCTCTGTTAGAGATTCTCACACCCTGCTCCCAAACTTACTGTTAGTGATTCTCACACACTGCTCGCTAATCTCACTGTTAGTAATTCTCACATCCTGCTCATTAACCCCATTGTGACTGTTTCTCACACCATGCTCACTAACCCCACTTTTAGAGATTCTCACACCCTGCTCACTAATCTCACTGTTAGTGATTCTCTCAGCCTGCTCCCTAACCCCTCTGTTAGAGATTCTCACACCCTGCTCCCAAACTTACTGTTAGTGATTCTCACACCCTGCTCACTAATCTCACTGTTAGTAATTCTCACATCCTGCTCATTAACCCCATTGTGACTGATTCTCACACCATGCTCACTAACCCCACTGTTAGTGATTCTCACACACTGCACACTACTCTCAATGTTAGTGATTCTCAAACACTGCTCACTAACCTCATTATTAGTGATTCTCACACCCTGCTCACCAATCGCAATGTTAGTGAATCTCACGCACTGCTCACTAACCTCACTGTTAGTGTTTCTCACACCCTGCTCATTTACCCCACTGTCATGGTTTCTCACACCCTGCTCACTAGCTTCACTGTTAGTAATTCTCAGACCCTGGTCATTAATCTCACTGTTAGTGATTCACACATCCTGCTCACTAACCCCATTGTGAGTGATTCCCACACCTTGCTCACAGCCCCCAATGTTAGTGATACTCACACACTGCTCGCTAACCCCACTGCTAGTGATTTTCACACACTGCTCACTAAACCCACTGTTACTGATTCTCTCACCCTGCTCACTAACCCCACTGTTAGTGATACTCACACACTGCTCGATAACCCCACTGCTAGTGATTCCCACACCCTGCTCGCTAACTCCACTGTTGGAGATTCTCACACTCTGCTCACTAACCCGACTGTTAGTAATTCTCTCAGCCTGCTCACTAATCTCACTGCTAGTGAACCTCAGGCCCTGCTCATAACTCCCACTATTATTGCTTCTCATATCCTGCTTGCTAATCTCAACATTAGTGATTCTCACACTCTGTTCACTAATCTCCCTGTTAGTGATTCTCTCAGCCTGCTCACTAATCTCACTGCTAGTGATTCTCAGGCACTGCTCACTAACCTCAATGTTAGTGATTTTCACACCCTGCTCACTACTCTCACTGTTAGTGATTCTCAAACACTGCTCACTTACCTCATTATTAGTGATTCTCACACCCTGCTCACTAATCGCAATGTTAGTGAATCTCGTGCACTGCTCACTAACCTCACTGTGATCTGATTCTCTCATCCTGCTAAAAAAAAAACACTGTCAGTTTCCCACACCCTGCTCACTACCTTCACTGCTAGTGATTCTCAGGCCCTGCTCATTAATTCCACTGTTAGTGACTCTTATATCCTGCTCACTAATCTCAACATTAGTGATTCTCACACTCTGTTCACTAATCTCACTGTTAGTGATTATCACACCCTGCTCACTAACCTCAATGTTAGTGATTCTCAAACCCTGCTCACTAACCTCACTGTGATGTGATTCTCAAAGCCTGCTAACAAACCCCACTGTCAGGGTTTCTCACACCCTGCTCACCAGCTTCACTGTTAGTGATTCTCAGACCCTGGTCATTAATCTCACAGTTAGTGATTCTCACATCCTGCTCACTAACCCCATTGTGAGTGATTCCCACACCTTGCTCACAACCCCCAATGTTAGTGTTACTCACACACTGCTCGCTAACCCCACTGCTAGTGATTTTCAAACACTGCTCACTAAACCCACTGTTAGTGATGCTCTCACCCAGCTCATTAACCCCTCTGTTAGCGATTCTCACACTCTGCTCACTAATCTCACTGTTAGTGATTCTCACACACTGCTCACTAACCCCACTGTGATGTGATTCTCACAGCCTGCTAACAAACCCCACTGTCAGTATTTCTCACACCCTGCTCACTACCTTCACTGTTAGTGATTCTCAGACCCTGGTCACTAATCTCACTGTTAGTGACTCTCACATCCTGCTCACTAACCCCATTGTGAGTGATTCCCAAACCATGCTGACTAACCCCACTTTTAGTGATACTCACACTCTGCTCACTAACCCCACTGCTAGTGATTCTCACACCCTGCTCACTAACCCCTCGGTTAGAGATTCTCACACACTGCTCACTATCCTCACTGTGATGCGGTTCTCACAGCCTGCTAACAAACCCCACTGTCAGTGTTTCTCACACACTGCTCACTAACCTCAGTGTTAGTGATTCTCACACCCTGCTCACTAACCCCTCTGTTAGAGATTCTCACACCCTGCTCACTAACCTCAATGTGACATGATTCTCACAGCTTGCTAACAAACCCCACTGTCAGTGCTTCTCACACCCTGCTTACTGCCTTCACTGTTAGTGATTCACAGACCCTGGTCATTAATCTCACTGTTAGTGATTCTCACATCCTGCTCACTAACCCCATTGTGAGTTATTCCCACACCATGCCCACAACCGCCAATGTTAGTGATACTCACACACTGCTCGCTAACCCCACTGCTAGTGATTCTCACACCATGCTCACTAACCTCTCTGTTAGTGTTTCTCACACCCTGCCAACTATTTTCACTGTTAGTGATTCTCACACCCTGCTCACTAACCTCACTGCTTGTGATCCTCACACACCGCTCAGTAATTTCACTGTTAGTGATTCTCAGGCTCTGGTCAATAATCCCACTATTAGTGATTCTCACGCCCTCCTCACTAACCTCAATGTTAATGATTCTCACACACTGCTCACTAACCTCAATCTTACTGATTCTCACACCCTGCTCACTAAACCCACTGTTAGTGATTCTCACACCCTGCTCATTAATCTCACTGTTGGTGATTCTCACACCCTGCTCACTAACTCCACTGTCAGTGTTTCTCACACACTGCTCACTAATCTCACTCTTAGTGATTCTCACACCCTGCTCACTAACCCAACTGTGAGTGATTCTCACACTCTGCTCACTAACTCCACAGTTAGGGATTCTCACTCCCTGCTCACTTAGCTCACTGTATGTGATTCTCACACCCTGCTCACTAACCCCACTGTTAGTCATTCTCACACCCTGCTCCCTAATCTCAATGTTAGTGATTCTCTCACACTGCTCACTAACCCATTGTTAGTGATTCTCACACCCTGCTCACTAACCTCACTGTTAGTGATTCTCACACACTGCTCGCTAATCTCACTGTTAGTGATTCTCTCACCCTGCTCACTAACCGCTCTGTTAATGTTTCTCTGACACTGCTCACTAACCCCACTGTAATGTGATTCTCACAGTCTGCTAACAAACCCCACTGCTAGTGATTCTCACACCCTGCTCACTACCTTCACTGTTAGTGATTCTCAGAACCTGGTCACTAATCTCACTGTTAGTGATTCTCACATCCTGCTCACTAACCCCATTGTGAGTGATTCCCACACACTGCTCACTAACCTCACTGCTAGTGATTCTCACACCCTGCTCACTAACCCCTCGGTTAGAGATTCTCACACCCTGCTCACTAACCTCACTGTGATGTGATTCTCACAGCCTGCTAACAAACCCCACTGTCAGTGTTTCTCACACCCTGCTCACTAACCCCACTGTTAGTGATTCTCACACACTGCTCACTAAACCCACTGCTAGTGATTCTGACACCCTGCTCACTAACCCCAATGTTAGTGATTCTCACACCCTGCTCACTAACCTCAATGTTAGTGATTCTCACACCCTGCTAACAAACCCCACTCTCAGTGTTTCTCATACCATGCTCACTACCTTCACTGTCAGTGATTCACAGACCCTAGTCATTAATCTCACTGTTAGTGATTCTCACATCCTGCTCACTAACCCCATTGTGAGTGATTCCCACACCATGCTCACATTCCCCAATATTAGTGATACTCACACACTGCTCGCTAACCCCACTGCAAGTGATTCTCAAAAACTGCTCACTAAATCCACTGTTAGTAATTCTCTCACCCTGCTCACTAACCTCATTATTAGTGATTCTCACACACTGCTAACTAATCTCAATTTTAATGATTCTCACACCCTGCTCACTAACCCCACTGTTAGTGATACACACACACTGCTCGATAACCCCACTGCTAGTGATTCTCACACCCTGCTCGCTAACTCCACTGTTAGTGATTCTCGCACTCTGCTCACTAACCCGACTGTTAGTAATTCTCTCAGCCTGCTCACTAATCTCACTGTTGGTGAATTTCAGGCCCTGCTCATTACTCCCACTATTATTGCTTCTCATATCCTGCTTGCATCTCAACATTAGTGATTCTCACACTCTGTTCACTAATCTCCCCATTAGTGATTCTCTCAGCCTGCTCACTACTCTCACTGCTAGTGATTCTCAGGCACTGCTCATTAATCCCACTATCAGTGATTCTCATATCCTGCTCGATAACCTCAACAATAGTGATTCTCACACTCAGTTCACTAATCTCACTGTTAGTGATTCTCACACCCTGCTCACTAACCTCAATATTAGTGATTCTCACACCCTGCTCATTAACCCCTCTGTTTGAGATTCTCACACCCTGCTCAACAACATCAATGTTAGTGATTCACACACCCTGCTCACTAACCTCATTATTAGTGATTCTCACACCTTGCTCACTTATCTCACTGTTAGTGATTCTCTCACCCTGCTCACTAACCTCACTGCTAATGTTTCTCACACACTGCTCACTAACCCCACTGTGATTTGGTTCTCACAGCCTGCTAACAAACCCCACTGTTAGTGATTCTCACACCCTGCTCACTATACACACTGTTATTGATTCTCAATCACTGCTCACTAACCTCATTATTAGTGATTCTCACACCTTGCTCACTAATCTCACTTTTAGTGATTCTCACACCCTGCTCACTAACCCCACTGTTAGTGATTCTCACACCCTGCTCGCTAACCCCATTGTTGGTGATTCTCACACCCTGCTCACTTTCTCACTGTTAGTGATTCTCAAACACTGCTCAGTAACCTCACTGTTAGTGATTCTCACACCCTGCTCACTAATTTCACTGTTCGTGATTCTCACACCATGCTCACTAATCTCACTGCTCGTCATTCTCACACCTTGCTCACTAACCCCTCTGTTAGAGATTCTCACACCCTGCTCACTAATCTCACTGTTAGAGATTCTCACACCCTGCTCACTAATCTCACTGTTAGTAATTCTCACATCCTGCTCATTAACCCCATTGTGAGTGATTCTCACACCATGCTCACTAACCCCACTGTTAGTGATTCTCACACGCTGCACACTAACCGCACTTAGCGATTCTCACACCCTGCTCACTACTCTCACTGTTAGTGATTCTCAAAAACTGCTCACTAACCTCACTGTGATGTGATTCTCACATCCTGCTAAAAAAATAAACTGTCAGTGTTTCTCACACCCTGCTCACGAATCTCACACTTAGTGATTCTCAGGCCCTGGTCATTAATCTCACTGTTAGTGATTCTCACACCCTGCTCACTAACCCCACTGTGAGTGATTCCCACACTCTGCTCACTAACTCCACAGTTAGTGATTCTCACTCCCTGCTCATTAACCTCATTATAAGCGATTCTCAAACCCTGCTCACTAATCTCACTGTTAGTCATTCTCACACCCTGCTCCCTAATCTCAATGTTAGTGATTCTCACACACTGCTCACTAACCCATTGTTAGTGATTCTCACACCCTGCTCACTTTCTCACTGTTAGTGATTCTCAAACACTGCTCAGTAACCTCACTGTTAGTGATTCTCACACCCTGCTCACTAATTTCACTGTTCGTGATTCTCACACCATGCTCACTAATCTCACTGCTCGTCATTCTCACACCTTGCTCACTAACCCCTCTGTTAGAGATTCTCACACCCTGCTCACTAACCTCACTGTTCGTGATTCTCACACCTTGCTCACTAACACCTCTTTTAGAGATTCTCACACCCTGCACACTAATCTAACTGTTAGTGATTCTCACACCCTGCTCACTAACTTCAATGTTAGTGATTCTCACACCCTGCTCACTAACACCTCTGTTAGAATCTCACACACTGCTCAATAACCTCTCTGTTAGTGATTCTCACACCCTGCTCACTAACCTCACTGTTTGTGATTCTCACACCCTGCTCAATAACACCTCTGTTAGAGATTCTCAAACCCTGCTCACTAATCTCAATGTTAGTGATTCTCACACCCTGCTCACTAACCTCAATGTTAGTGATTCTCACACCCTGCTCACTAACCCCTCTGTTAGAGATTCTCACACACTGCTCACTAAACCCATTGTTAGTGATTCTCTCACCCTGCTCACTAATCTCACTGTTAGTGATTCTCACACCCTGCTCACTAACCTCAATGTTAGTGATTCTCACACCATGCTCACTAACCCCTCAGTTAGAGATTCTCACACACTGCTCACTAAATCCACTGTTAGTGATTCTCACACCCTGCTCACTAACCTCAATGTTAGTGATTATCACACCCTGCTCACTAACCCCTCTGTTAGAGATTCTCACACACTGCTCACTAACATCACTGTTAGTGATTCTCACACCCTGCTCACTTACACCTCTGTTAGAGATTCTCACACTCTGCTCACTAATCTCACTTTTAGTGATTCTCACACACTGCTCCCAATCTCACTGTTAGTAATTCTCACACCCTGCTCACTAAACTCAATGTTCGTGATTCTCACACGCTGCTCACTAACCCCATTGTTAGTGATTCTCACATCCTGCTCACTAATCTCAATGTTAGTGATTCTCACACACTGCTCACTAACCCCATTGTTAGTGATTCTCACACCCTGCTCACTAACCTCACTGTTAGTGATTCTCACACACTGCTCACTAATCTCACTGTTAGTGATTCTCACACCCTGCTCACTAACCTCAATGTTAGTGATTCTCACACCATGCTCACTAACCCCTCATTTAGAGATTCTCACACTCTGCTCACTAAACCCATTGTTAGTGATTCTCTCACCCTGCTCACTAATCTCACTGTTAGTGATTCTCACACCCTGCTCACTAACCTCAATGTTAGTGATTCTCACACCATGCTCACTAACCCCTCAGTTAGAGATTCTCACACACTGCTCACTAATCTCACTGTTAGTGATTCTCACACCCTGCTCACTAATCTCAATGTTAGTGATTCTCACACCCTGCTCACTAACCTCAATGTTAGTGATTCTCACACACTGCTCCTAACCCCATTGTCAGTGTTTCTCACACCCTGCTCACCACCTTCACTGTTAGTGATTCTCAGACACTGGTCACTAATCTCACTGTTAGTGATTCTCACATCCTGCACACTAACCCCTTGTGAGTGATTGTCTAACCCTGCTCACTTATCTCACTGTTAGTGATTCTCACACCCTGCTCACTAACCTCAATGTTAGTGATTCTGACACCCTGCTCACTAACCCCTCTTTTAGAGATTCTCAAACTCTGCTCACTAAACCCACTGTTAGTGATTCTCACACCCTGCTCACTAAACCCATTGTGAGTGATTCTCTCACCCTGTTCACTAATCTCACTTTTGGTGATTCTCACACTCTGCTCACTAACCTCAATATTAGTGATTCTCACACCCTGCTCACTACCCCCTCTGTTAGATATTCTCACACACTGCTCACTAACCTCACTTTTAGTGATTCTCACACCCTGCTCACTAACCTCACTGTTACAGATTCTCACACCCTGCTCACTAATCTCACTGTTAGTGATTCTCACACACTGCTCACTAATCTCAGTGTTAGCAATTCTCACACCCTGCTCACTAATCTCAATGTTAGTGATCTCACACACTGCTCACTAACCCCATTGTTAGAGATTCTCACACCCTGCTCACTAATCTCAATGTTAGTGATTCTCACACACTGCTCACTAACCCCATTGGTAGTGATTCTCACACCCTGCTCACTAACCTCAATGTTAGTGATTCTCACACACTGCTCACTAACCTCACTGTTAGTGATTCTCACACCCTGCTCACTAACCTCACTGCTAGTGATTCTCACACCCTGCTCACTAACACCTCTGTTAGAGATTCTCACACCCTGCTCACTTATCTCACTGTTAGTGATTCTCACACCCTGCTCACTAACCTCACTGTGAGTGATTCTCACACCCTGCCCATTAACACTTCTGTTAGAGGTTCTCACACACTGCTCACTAATCTCACTGTTGGTGATTCTCACACACTGCTCACTAATCTCACTGTTAGTGATTCTCACACCCTGCTCACTAATCTCAATGTTAGTGATTCTCACACACTGCTCACTAACCCCATTGTTAGTGATTTTCACACTCTGCTAACTAATCTCAATGTTAGTGATTCTCACACACTGCTCACTAACCCCATTGTTAGTGATTCTCACACCCTGCTCACTAACCTCAATGTTAGTGATTCTCACACCCTGCTCACTAACCCCTCTGTTAGAGATTCTCACACACTGCTCACTAACCTCACTGTTAGTGATTCTCACACCCTGCTCACCAAACTCTATGTTAGTGATTCTCACACACTGCTCACTAACCCCTCTGTTAGAGATTCTCACACACTGCTCACTAACCTCACTGTTAGTGATTCTCACACCCTGCTCACTAACCTCACTTTAAGAGATTCTCACACACTGCTCCCTAACCCCTCTGTTAGATATTCTCAAACCCTGCTCACTAATCTCAATGTTAGTGATTCTCTCAGCCTGCTCAGTAATCTCACTGTTAGTGATTCTCAGGCCCTGCTCATTACTCCCACTGTTAGTGATTCTCACACCCTGCTCGCTAACCCCACTGTTGGTGATTCTCACACCCTGCTCATTTTCTCACTGTTAGTGATTCTCAAACACTGCTCACTAACCTCACTGTTAGTGATTCTCACACCCTGCTCACTAATTTCACTGTTCTTGATTCTCACACCCTGCTCCCTATTCTCACTGCTAGTGATTCTCACACCTTGCTCACTAACCCCTCTGTTAGAGATTCTCACACCCTGCTCACTAATCTCGCTGTTAGTGATTCTCTCAGCCTGCTCACTAAACTCACTGTTAGTGATTCTCACAGCCTGCTCACTAACCCCTCTGTTAAAGATTCTCACACCCTGCTCCGAAACTTTCTGTTAGTGATTCTCACACACTGCTCACTAATCTCACTGTTAGTAATTCGCACATCTTGCTCATTAACCCCATTGTGACAGATTCTCACACCCTGCTCACTAACCTCAATGTTAGTGATTCTCACACCCTGCTCACTAACCCCTCTGTTAGAGATTCTCACACACTGCTCACTAACCTCAATGTTAGTGATTCTAACACCCTGCTCACTAACCTCTATGTTAGTGATTCTCACACCCTGCTCACTAACCCCTCTGTTGGAGATTCTCACACCCTGCTCACCAAACTCTATGTTAGTGATTCTCACACACTGCTCACTAACCTCACTGTTAGTGATTCTCACACCCTGCTCACTAACCTCACTTTAAGAGATTCTCACACACTGCTCCCTAACCCCTCTGTTAGATATTCTCAAACCCTGCTCACTAATCTCAATGTTAGTGATTCTCTCAGCCTGCTCAGTAATCTCACTGTTAGTGATTCTCAGGCCCTGCTCATTACTCCCACTGTTAGTGATTCTCACACCCTGCTCGCTAACCCCACTGTTGGTGATTCTCACACCCTGCTCATTTTCTCACTGTTAGTGATTCTCAAACACTGCTCACTAACCTCACTGTTAGTGATTCTCACACCCTGCTCACTAATTTCACTGTTCTTGATTCTCACACCCTGCTCCCTATTCTCACTGCTAGTGATTCTCACACCTTGCTCACTAACCCCTCTGTTAGAGATTCTCACACCCTGCTCACTAATCTCGCTATTAGTGATTCTCTCAGCCTGCTCACTAAACTCGCTGTTAGTGATTCTCACAGCCTGCTCACTAACCCCTCTGTTAAAGATTCTCACACCCTGCTCCGAAACTTTCTGTTAGTGATTCTCACACACTGCTCACTAATCTCACTGTTAGTAATTCGCACATCTTGCTCATTAACCCCATTGTGACAGATTCTCACACCCTGCTCACTAACCTCAATGTTAGTGATTCTCACACCCTGCTCACTAACCCCTCTGTTAGAGATTCTCACACACTGCTCACTAACCTCAATGTTAGTGATTCTAACACCCTGCTCACTAACCTCTATGTTAGTGATTCTCACACCCTGCTCACTAACCCCTCTGTTGGAGATTCTCACACACTGCTCACTAACCTCACTGTTAGTGATTCTCACAGCCTGCTCACTAACCTCTCTTTTCGTGATTCTCACACCCTGCTCACTAACATCTCTACTAGAGATTCTCACACCCTGCTCACTAATCTCACTCTTAGTGATTCTCACACACTGCTCACTAATCTCACTGTTAGTGATTCTCCCACCCTGCTCACCACCCTCAATGTTAGTGATTCTCACACCCTGCTCACTAACCCCTCTGTTAGAGATTCTCACACACTGCTCACTAACCTCACTGTTAGTGATTCTCAAACCCTGCTCACTAAACTCACTGTTCGTGATTCTCACACCCTGCTCACTAACATCTCTCTTAGAGATTCTCACACCCTGCTCACTAATCTCAATGTTAGTGATTCTCACACACTGCTCACTAATCTCACTGTTAGTGATTCTCACACCCTGCTCACTAATCTCAATGTTCGTGATTCTGACACACTGCTCACTAACCCCATTGTTAGTGATACTCACACCCTGCTCACTAATCTCAATGTTAGTGATTCTCACACACTGCTCACTAACCACATTGTTAGTGATTCTCACACCCTGCTCACTAACCTCAATGTTAGTGATTCTCACACCCTGCTCACTAACCTCAATGTTAGTGATTCTCACACCCTGCTCACTAACCCCTCTTTTAGAGATTCTCACACTCTGCTCACTAACCCCATTGTTAGTGATTCTCACACCCTGCTCACTAAACCCATTGTGAGTGATTCTCTCACCCTGCTCACTAATCTCACTTTTGGTGATTCTCACACCCTGCTCACTAACCTCAATATTAGTGATTCTCACACCCTGCTCACTAAACTCACTGTTAGTGATTCTCACACCCTGTTCACTAACCTCACTGTTACAAATTCTCACACCCTGGTCACTACCACCTCTGTTAGAAATTCTCACACCCTGCTCACTAATCTCACTGTTAGTGATTCTCACACAATGCTCACTAATCTCACTGTTAGCGATTCTCATACCCTGCTCACTAATCTCAATGTTAGTGATCTCACACACTGCTCACTAACCCCATTGCTAGTGTTTCTCACACCCTGCTCACTAATCTCAATGTTAGTGATTCTCACACACTGCTCACTAACCCCATTGTTAGTGATTCTCATACCCTGCTCACTAACCTCAATGTTAGTGATTCTCACACCCTGCTCACTAACCCTTCTGTTAGAGATTCTCACACACTGCTCACTAACCTCACTGTTAGTGATTCTCAGAACCTGCTCACTAACCTCACTGTTAGTGATTCTCACACCCTGCTCACTAACACCTCTGTTAGTGATTCTCACACCCTGCTCACTTATCTCACTGTTAGTGATTCTCACACCCTGCTCACTAACCTCAATGTTAGTGATTCTCACACACTGCTCACTAACCCCTCTGTTAGAGATTCTCACACACTGCTCACTTTCCTCACAGTTAGTGATTCTCACACCCTGCTCACTAAACTCACTGTTAGTGATTCTCACACCCTGCTCATTAACACCTCTGTTAGAGATTCTCACACCCTGCTCACTAATCTCACTGTTAGTGATTCTCACACACTGCTCACTAATCTCACTGTTAGTGATTCTCACACCTTGCTCACTAATCTCAATGTTAGTGATTCTCACACACTGCTCACTAACCCCATTGTTAGTGATTCTCACACCCTGCTCACTAACCTCAACGTTAGTGATTCTCACACCCTGCTCACTAACCCCTCTGTTAGAGATTCTCACACCCTGCTTCCTAACCTCACTGTTAGTGATTCTCACACCCTGCTCACCAACCTCTATGTTAGTGATTCTCACACACTGCTCACTAACCCCTCTGTTAGAGATTCTCATACACTGCTCACTAACCTCACTGTTAGTGATTCTCACACCCTGCTCACTAACCTCACTGTTCGTGATTCTCACACCTTGCTCACTAACACCTCTTTTAGAGATTCTCACACCCTGCACACTAATCTAAATGTTAGTGATTCTCACACCCTGCTCACTAACACCTCTGTTAGAATCTCACACACTGCTCAATAACCTCTCTGTTAGTGATTCTCACACCCTGCTCACTAACCTCACTGTTTGTGATTCTCACACCCTGCTCAATAACACCTCTGTTAGAGATTCTCAAACCCTGCTCACTAATCTCAATGTTAGTGATTCTCACACCCTGCTCACTAACCTCAATGTTAGTGATTCTCACACCCTGCTCACTAACCCCTCTGTTAGAGATTCTCACACACTGCTCACTAAACCCATTGTTAGTGATTCTCTCACCCTGCTCACTAATCTCACTGTTAGTGATTCTCACACCCTGCTCACTAACCTCAATGTTAGTGATTCTCACACCATGCTCACTAACCCCTCAGTTAGAGATTCTCACACACTGCTCACTAAATCCACTGTTAGTGATTCTCACACCCTGCTCACTAACCTCAATGTTAGTGATTATCACACCCTGCTCACTAACCCCTCTGTTAGAGATTCTCACACACTGCTCACTAACATCACTGTTAGTGATTCTCACACCCTGCTCACTTACACCTCTGTTAGAGATTCTCACACTCTGCTCACTAATCTCACTTTTAGTGATTCTCACACACTGCTCCCAATCTCACTGTTAGTAATTCTCACACCCTGCTCACTAAACTCAATGTTCGTGATTCTCACACGCTGCTCACTAACCCCATTGTTAGTGATTCTCACATCCTGCTCACTAATCTCAATGTTAGTGATTCTCACACACTGCTCACTAACCCCATTGTTAGTGATTCTCACACCCTGCTCACTAACCTCACTGTTAGTGATTCTCACACACTGCTCACTAATCTCACTGTTAGTGATTCTCACACCCTGCTCACTAACCTCAATGTTAGTGATTCTCACACCATGCTCACTAACCCCTCATTTAGAGATTCTCACACACTGCTCACTAAACCCATTGTTAGTGATTCTCTCACCCTGCTCACTAATCTCACTGTTAGTGATTCTCACACCCTGCTCACTAACCTCAATGTTAGTGATTCTCACACCATGCTCACTAACCCCTCAGTTAGAGATTCTCACACACTGCTCACTAAATCCACTGTTAGTGATTCTCACACCCTGCTCACTAACCTCAATGTTAGTGATTATCACACCCTGCTCACTAACCCCTCTGTTAGAGATTCTCGCACACTGCTCATTAACATCACTGTTAGTGATTCTCACACCCTGCTCACTTACACCTCTGTTAGAGATTCTCACACTCTGCTCATTAATCTCACTTTTAGTGATTCTCACACACTGCTCCCAATCTCACTGTTAGTAATTCTCACACCCTGCTCACTCATCTCAATGTTAGTGATTCTCACACGCTGCTCACTAACCCCATTGTTAGTGATTCTCACATCCTGCTCACTAATCTCAATGTTAGTGATTCTCACACACTGCTCACTAACCCCATTGTTAGTGATTCTCACACCCTGCTCACTAACCTCACTGTTAGTGATTCTCACACACTGCTCACTAATCTCACTGTTAGTGATTCTCACACCCTGCTCACTAATCTCAATGTTAGTGATTCTCACACACTGCTCACTAAACCCATTGTTAGTGATTCTCACACCCTGCTCACTAACCTCACTGTTAGTGATTCTCACACACTGCTCACTAATCTCACTGTTAGTGATTCTCACACCCTGCTCACTAATCTCAATGTTAGTGATTCTCACACACTGCTCACTAACCCCATTGTTAGTGATTCTCACACCCTGCTCACTGACCTCACTGCTAGTGATTCTCACACACTGCTCACTAATCTCACTGTTAGTGATTCTCACACCCTGCTCACTAACCTCAATGTTAGTGATTCTCACACCATGCTCACTAACCCCTCAGTTAGAGATTCTCACACACTGCTCACTAAATCCACTGTTAGTGATTCTCACACCCTGCTCACTAACCTCAATGTTAGTGATTATCACACCCTGCTCACTAACCCCTCTGTTATAGATTCTCGCACACTGCTCACTAACATCACTGTTAGTGATTCTCACACCCTGCTCACTTACACCTCTGTTAGAGATTCTCACACTCTGCTCATTAATCTCACTTTTAGTGATTCTCACACACTGCTCCCAATCTCACTGTTAGTAATTCTCACACCCTGCTCACTCATCTCAATGTTAGTGATTCTCACACGCTGCTCACTAACCCCATTGTTAGTGATTCTCACATCCTGCTCACTAATCTCAATGTTAGTGATTCTCACACACTGCTCACTAACCCCATTGTTAGTGATTCTCACACCCTGCTCACTAACCTCACTGTTAGTGATTCTCACACACTGCTCACTAATCTCACTGTTAGTGATTCTCACACCCTGCTCACTAATCTCAATGTTAGTGATTCTCACACACTGCTCACTAAACCCATTGTTAGTGATTCTCACACCCTGCTCACTAACCTCACTGTTAGTGATTCTCACACACTGCTCACTAATCTCACTGTTAGTGATTCTCACACCCTGCTCACTAATCTCAATGTTAGTGATTCTCACACACTGCTCACTAACCCCATTATTAGTGATTCTCACACCCTGCTCACTGACCTCACTGCTAGTGATTCTCACACACTGCTCACTAATCTCACTGTTAGTGATTCTCACACCCTGCTCACTAATCTCAATGTTAGTGATTCTCACACCCTGCTCACTAACCTCACTGTTAGTGATTCTCACACACTGCTCCTAACCCCATTGTCAGTGTTTCTCACACCCTGCTCACCACCTTCACTGTTAGTGATTCTCAGACACTGGTCACTAATCTCACTGTTAGTGATTCTCACATCCTGCACACTAACCCCTTGTGAGTGATTGTCTAACCCTGCTCACTTATCTCACTGTTAGTGATTCTCACACCCTGCTCACTAACCTCAATGTTAGTGATTCTGACACTCTGCTCACTAACCCCTCTGTTAGAGATTCTCACACACTGCTCACTAAACCCAATGTTAATGATTCTCTCACCCTGCTCACTAATCTCACTGTTAGTGATTCTCACACCCTGCTCACTAACCTCAATGTTAGTGATTTTCACACCCTGCTCACTAACCCCTCTTTTAGAGTGTCTCACACACTGCTCACTAACCTCACTGCTAGTGATTCTCACACACTGCTCACTAACCTCACTGCTAGTGATTCTCACACCCTGCTCACTAACCTCACTGTTAGTGATTCTCACACCCTGCTCACTACCACCTCTGTTAGAGATTCTCACACCATGCTCAATAATCTCACTGTTAGTGATACTCACACACTGCTCACTAATCTCACTGCTAATGATTCTCACACCCTGCTCACTAATCTCAATGTTAGTGATTCTCACACACTGCTCACTAACCCCATTGTTAGTGATTCCCACACCCTGCTCAGTAATCTCAATGTTAGGGATTCTCACACACTGTTCACTAACCCCATTGTTAGTGATTCTCACACCCTGCTCACTAACCTCACTGTTAGTGATTCTCACACACTGCTCGCTAACCCCACTGTCAGTGTTTCTCACACCATGCTCACTAACCCCTCAGTTAGAGATTCTCACACACTGCTCACTAATCTCACTGTTAGTGATTCTCACACCCTGCTCACTAACCTCAATGTTAGTGATTCTCACACCATGCTCACTAACCCCTCAGTTAGAGATTCTCACACACTGCTCACTAAATCCACTGTTAGTGATTCTCACACCCTGCTCACTAACCTCAATGTTAGTGATTATCACACCCTGCTCACTAACCCCTCTGTTAGAGATTCTCGCACACTGCTCACTAACATCACTGTTAGTGATTCTCACACCCTGCTCACTTACACCTCTGTTAGAGATTCTCACACTCTGCTCATTAATCTCACTTTTAGTGATTCTCACACACTGCTCCCAATCTCACTGTTAGTAATTCTCACACCCTGCTCACTCATCTCAATGTTAGTGATTCTCACACGCTGCTCACTAACCCCATTGTTAGTGATTCTCACATCCTGCTCACTAATCTCAATGTTAGTGATTCTCACACACTGCTCACTAACCCCATTGTTAGTGATTCTCACACCCTGCTCACTAACCTCACTGTTAGTGATTCTCACACACTGCTCACTAATCTCACTGTTAGTGATTCTCACACCCTGCTCACTAATCTCAATGTTAGTGATTCTCACACACTGCTCACTAAACCCATTGTTAGTGATTCTCACACCCTGCTCACTAACCTCACTGTTAGTGATTCTCACACACTGCTCACTAATCTCACTGTTAGTGATTCTCACACCCTGCTCACTAATCTCAATGTTAGTGATTCTCACACACTGCTCACTAACCCCATTATTAGTGATTCTCACACCCTGCTCACTGACCTCACTGCTAGTGATTCTCACACACTGCTCACTAATCTCACTGTTAGTGATTCTCACACCCTGCTCACTAATCTCAATGTTAGTGATTCTCACACCCTGCTCACTAACCTCACTGTTAGTGATTCTCACACACTGCTCCTAACCCCATTGTCAGTGTTTCTCACACCCTGCTCACCACCTTCACTGTTAGTGATTCTCAGACACTGGTCACTAATCTCACTGTTAGTGATTCTCACATCCTGCACACTAACCCCTTGTGAGTGATTGTCTAACCCTGCTCACTTATCTCACTGTTAGTGATTCTCACACCCTGCTCACTAACCTCAATGTTAGTGATTCTGACACTCTGCTCACTAACCCCTCTGTTAGAGATTCTCACACACTGCTCACTAAACCCAATGTTAATGATTCTCTCACCCTGCTCACTAATCTCACTGTTAGTGATTCTCACACCCTGCTCACTAACCTCAATGTTAGTGATTTTCACACCCTGCTCACTAACCCCTCTTTTAGAGTGTCTCACACACTGCTCACTAACCTCACTGCTAGTGATTCTCACACACTGCTCACTAACCTCACTGCTAGTGATTCTCACACCCTGCTCACTAACCTCACTGTTAGTGATTCTCACACCCTGCTCACTACCACCTCTGTTAGAGATTCTCACACCATGCTCAATAATCTCACTGTTAGTGATACTCACACACTGCTCACTAATCTCACTGCTAATGATTCTCACACCCTGCTCACTAATCTCAATGTTAGTGATTCTCACACACTGCTCACTAACCCCATTGTTAGTGATTCCCACACCCTGCTCAGTAATCTCAATGTTAGGGATTCTCACACACTGTTCACTAACCCCATTGTTAGTGATTCTCACACCCTGCTCACTAACCTCTCTGTTAGTGATTCTCACACACTGCTCGCTAACCCCACTGTCAGTGTTTCTCACACGCTGCTCACCACCTTCACTGTTAGTGATTCTCAGACCCTGGTCACTAATCTCACTGTTAGTGATTCTCACATCCTGCTCCCTAACCCCATTGTGAGTGATTCCCACACCATGCTAACTAACCCCACTTTTAGTGATACTCACACACTGCTCGATAACCCCATTGCTACTGATTCCCACACCCTGCTCACTAACCCCACTGTTAGTGATATTCGCACACTGCTCACTATCCCCTCTGTTAGAGATTCTCACACCCTGCTCACTAATCTCACTGTTCGTGATTCTCACACCCTGCTGACTAATCTCACTTTAAGAGATTCTCACACACTGCTCCCTAACCCCTCTGTTAGAGATGCTCAAACCCTGCTCACTAATCTCACTGTTAGTGATTCTCTCAGCCTGCTCACTAACCTTACTGTTAGTGATTCTCACACTCTGCTCACTAACCCCTCTGTTAGAGATTCTCTCACCCTGCTCAGTAATCTCACTGTTCGTGATTCTCAGGCCCTGCTCATTACTCCCACTATTAGTGATTCTCACACCCTGCTCGCTAACCCCACTGTTAGTGATTCTCACACCCTGTTCACTTTCTCACTGTTGGTGATTCTCAAACACTGCTCACTAATTTCACTGTTCTTGATTCTCACACCCTGCTCACTAATCTCACTGCTAGTGATTCTCACACCTTGCTCACTAACCCCTCTGTTAGAGATTCTCACACCCTGCTCACTAATCTCACTGTTAGTGGTTCTCTCAGTCTGCTCACTAACCTCACTGTTAGTGATTCTCACACCCTGCTCACTAACCTCTCTGTTAGAGATACTCACACCCTGCTCCCAAACTTACTGTTAGTGATTCTCACACACTGCTCGCTAATCTCACTGTTAGTAATTCTCACATCCTGCTCATTAACCCCATTGTGACTGTTTCTCACACCATGCTCACTAACCCCACTTTTAGAGATTCTCACACCCTGCTCACTAATCTCACTGTTAGTGATTCTCTCAGCCTGCTCCCTAACCCCTCTGTTAGAGATTCTCACACCCTGCTCCCAAACTTACTGTTAGTGATTCTCACACCCTGCTCACTAATCTCACTGTTAGTAATTCTCACATCCTGCTCATTAACCCCATTGTGACTGATTCTCACACCATGCTCACTAACCCCACTGTTAGTGATTCTCACACACTGCACACTACTCTCAATGTTAGTGATTCTCAAACACTGCTCACTAACCTCATTATTAGTGATTCTCACACCCTGCTCACCAATCGCAATGTTAGTGAATCTCACGCACTGCTCACTAACCTCACTGTTAGTGATTCTCACACCCTGCTCATTTACCCCACTGTCATGGTTTCTCACACCCTGCTCACTAGCTTCACTGTTAGTAATTCTCAGACCCTGGTCATTAATCTCACTGTTAGTGATTCACACATCCTGCTCACTAACCCCATTGTGAGTGATTCCCACACCTTGCTCACAGCCCCCAATGTTAGTGATACTCACACACTGCTCGCTAACCCCACTGCTAGTGATTTTCACACACTGCTCACTAAACCCACTGTTACTGATTCTCTCACCCTGCTCACTAACCCCACTGTTAGTGATACTCACACACTGCTCGATAACCCCACTGCTAGTGATTCCCACACCCTGCTCGCTAACTCCACTGTTGGAGATTCTCACACTCTGCTCACTAACCCGACTGTTAGTAATTCTCTCAGCCTGCTCACTAATCTCACTGCTAGTGAACCTCAGGCCCTGCTCATAACTCCCACTATTATTGCTTCTCATATCCTGCTTGCTAATCTCAACATTAGTGATTCTCACACTCTGTTCACTAATCTCCCTGTTAGTGATTCTCTCAGCCTGCTCACTAATCTCACTGCTAGTGATTCTCAGGCACTGCTCACTAACCTCAATGTTAGTGATTTTCACACCCTGCTCACTACTCTCACTGTTAGTGATTCTCAAACACTGCTCACTTACTTCATTATTAGTGATTCTCACACCCTGCTCACTAATCGCAATGTTAGTGAATCTCGTGCACTGCTCACTAACCTCACTGTGATCTGATTCTCTCATCCTGCTAAAAAAAAAACACTGTCAGTTTCCCACACCCTGCTCACTACCTTCACTGCTAGTGATTCTCAGGCCCTGCTCATTAATTCCACTGTTAGTGACTCTTATATCCTGCTCACTAATCTCAACATTAGTGATTCTCACACTCTGTTCACTAATCTCACTGTTAGTGATTATCACACCCTGCTCACTAACCTCAATGTTAGTGATTCTCAAACCCTGCTCACTAACCTCACTGTGATGTGATTCTCAAAGCCTGCTAACAAACCCCACTGTCAGGGTTTCTCACACCCTGCTCACCAGCTTCACTGTTAGTGATTCTCAGACCCTGGTCATTAATCTCACAGTTAGTGATTCTCACATCCTGCTCACTAACCCCATTGTGAGTGATTCCCACACCTTGCTCACAACCCCCAATGTTAGTGTTACTCACACACTGCTCGCTAACCCCACTGCTAGTGATTTTCAAACACTGCTCACTAAACCCACTGTTAGTGATGCTCTCACCCGGCTCATTAACCCCTCTGTTAGCGATTCTCACACTCTGCTCACTAATCTCACTGTTAGTGATTCTCACACACTGCTCACTAACCCCACTGTGATGTGATTCTCACAGCCTGCTAACAAACCCCACTGTCAGTATTTCTCACACCCTGCTCACTACCTTCACTGTTAGTGATTCTCAGACCCTGGTCACTAATCTCACTGTTAGTGACTCTCACATCCTGCTCACTAACCCCATTGTGAGTGATTCCCAAACCATGCTGACTAACCCCACTTTTAGTGATACTCACACTCTGCTCACTAACCCCACTGCTAGTGATTCTCACACCCTGCTCACTAACCCCTCGGTTAGAGATTCTCACACACTGCTCACTATCCTCACTGTGATGCGGTTCTCACAGCCTGCTAACAAACCCCACTGTCAGTGTTTCTCACACCCTGCTCACTAACCCCTCTGTTAGAGATTCTCACACCCTGCTCACTAACCTCAATGTGACATGATTCTCACAGCTTGCTAACAAACCCCACTGTCAGTGCTTCTCACACCCTGCTTACTGCCTTCACTGTTAGTGATTCACAGACCCTGGTCATTAATCTCACTGTTAGTGATTCTCACATCCTGCTCACTAACCCCATTGTGAGTTATTCCCACACCATGCCCACAACCGCCAATGTTAGTGATACTCACACACTGCTCGCTAACCCCACTGCTAGTGATTCTCACACCATGCTCACTAACCTCTCTGTTAGTGTTTCTCACACCCTGCCAACTATTTTCACTGTTAGTGATTCTCACACCCTGCTCACTAACCTCACTGCTTGTGATCCTCACACACCGCTCAGTAATTTCACTGTTAGTGATTCTCAGGCTCTGGTCAATAATCCCACTATTAGTGATTCTCACGCCCTCCTCACTAACCTCAATGTTAATGATTCTCACACACTGCTCACTAACCTCAATCTTACTGATTCTCACACCCTGCTCACTAAACCCACTGTTAGTGATTCTCACACCCTGCTCATTAATCTCACTGTTGGTGATTCTCACACCCTGCTCACTAACTCCACTGTCAGTGTTTCTCACACACTGCTCACTAATCTCACTCTTAGTGATTCTCACACCCTGCTCACTAACCCAACTGTGAGTGATTCTCACACTCTGCTCACTAACTCCACAGTTAGGGATTCTCACTCCCTGCTCACTTAGCTCACTGTATGTGATTCTCACACCCTGCTCACTAACCCCACTGTTAGTCATTCTCACACCCTGCTCCCTAATCTCAATGTTAGTGATTCTCACACACTGCTCACTAACCCATTGTTAGTGATTCTCACACCCTGCTCACTAACCTCACTGTTAGTGATTCTCACACACTGCTCGCTAATCTCACTGTTAGTGATTCTCTCACCCGGCTCACTAACCGCTCTGTTAATGTTTCTCTGACACTGCTCACTAACCCCACTGTAATGTGATTCTCACAGTCTGCTAACAAACCCCACTGCTAGTGATTCTCACACCCTGCTCACTACCTTCACTGTTAGTGATTCTCAGAACCTGGTCACTAATCTCACTGTTAGTGATTCTCACATCCTGCTCACTAACCCCATTGTGAGTGATTCCCACACACTGCTCACTAACCTCACTGCTAGTGATTCTCACACCCTGCTCACTAACCCCTCGGTTAGAGATTCTCACACCCTGCTCACTAACCTCACTGTGATGTGATTCTCACAGCCTGCTAACAAACCCCACTGTCAGTGTTTCTCACACCCTGCTCACTAACCTCTCTGTTAGTGATTCTCACACACTGCTCGCTAACCCCACTGTCAGTGTTTCTCACACGCTGCTCACCACCTTCACTGTTAGTGATTCTCAGACCCTGGTCACTAATCTCACTGTTAGTGATTCTCACATCCTGCTCCCTAACCCCATTGTGAGTGATTCCCACACCATGCTAACTAACCCCACTTTTAGTGATACTCACACACTGCTCGATAACCCCATTGCTACTGATTCCCACACCCTGCTCACTAACCCCACTGTTAGTGATATTCGCACACTGCTCACTATCCCCTCTGTTAGAGATTCTCACACCCTGCTCACTAATCTCACTGTTCGTGATTCTCACACCCTGCTGACTAATCTCACTTTAAGAGATTCTCACACACTGCTCCCTAACCCCTCTGTTAGAGATGCTCAAACCCTGCTCACTAATCTCACTGTTAGTGATTCTCTCAGCCTGCTCACTAACCTTACTGTTAGTGATTCTCACACTCTGCTCACTAACCCCTCTGTTAGAGATTCTCTCACCCTGCTCAGTAATCTCACTGTTCGTGATTCTCAGGCCCTGCTCATTACTCCCACTATTAGTGATTCTCACACCCTGCTCGCTAACCCCACTGTTAGTGATTCTCACACCCTGTTCACTTTCTCACTGTTGGTGATTCTCAAACACTGCTCACTAATTTCACTGTTCTTGATTCTCACACCCTGCTCACTAATCTCACTGCTAGTGATTCTCACACCTTGCTCACTAACCCCTCTGTTAGAGATTCTCACACCCTGCTCACTAATCTCACTGTTAGTGGTTCTCTCAGTCTGCTCACTAACCTCACTGTTAGTGATTCTCACACCCTGCTCACTAACCTCTCTGTTAGAGATACTCACACCCTGCTCCCAAACTTACTGTTAGTGATTCTCACACACTGCTCGCTAATCTCACTGTTAGTAATTCTCACATCCTGCTCATTAACCCCATTGTGACTGTTTCTCACACCATGCTCACTAACCCCACTTTTAGAGATTCTCACACCCTGCTCACTAATCTCACTGTTAGTGATTCTCTCAGCCTGCTCCCTAACCCCTCTGTTAGAGATTCTCACACCCTGCTCCCAAACTTACTGTTAGTGATTCTCACACCCTGCTCACTAATCTCACTGTTAGTAATTCTCACATCCTGCTCATTAACCCCATTGTGACTGATTCTCACACCATGCTCACTAACCCCACTGTTAGTGATTCTCACACACTGCACACTACTCTCAATGTTAGTGATTCTCAAACACTGCTCACTAACCTCATTATTAGTGATTCTCACACCCTGCTCACCAATCGCAATGTTAGTGAATCTCACGCACTGCTCACTAACCTCACTGTTAGTGATTCTCACACCCTGCTCATTTACCCCACTGTCATGGTTTCTCACACCCTGCTCACTAGCTTCACTGTTAGTAATTCTCAGACCCTGGTCATTAATCTCACTGTTAGTGATTCACACATCCTGCTCACTAACCCCATTGTGAGTGATTCCCACACCTTGCTCACAGCCCCCAATGTTAGTGATACTCACACACTGCTCGCTAACCCCACTGCTAGTGATTTTCACACACTGCTCACTAAACCCACTGTTACTGATTCTCTCACCCTGCTCACTAACCCCACTGTTAGTGATACTCACACACTGCTCGATAACCCCACTGCTAGTGATTCCCACACCCTGCTCGCTAACTCCACTGTTGGAGATTCTCACACTCTGCTCACTAACCCGACTGTTAGTAATTCTCTCAGCCTTCTCACTAATCTCACTGCTAGTGAACCTCAGGCCCTGCTCATAACTCCCACTATTATTGCTTCTCATATCCTGCTTGCTAATCTCAACATTAGTGATTCTCACACTCTGTTCACTAATCTCCCTGTTAGTGATTCTCTCAGCCTGCTCACTAATCTCACTGCTAGTGATTCTCAGGCACTGCTCACTAACCTCAATGTTAGTGATTTTCACACCCTGCTCACTACTCTCACTGTTAGTGATTCTCAAACACTGCTCACTTACCTCATTATTAGTGATTCTCACACCCTGCTCACTAATCGCAATGTTAGTGAATCTCGTGCACTGCTCACTAACCTCACTGTGATCTGATTCTCTCATCCTGCTAAAAAAAAAACACTGTCAGTTTCCCACACCCTGCTCACTACCTTCACTGCTAGTGATTCTCAGGCCCTGCTCATTAATTCCACTGTTAGTGACTCTTATATCCTGCTCACTAATCTCAACATTAGTGATTCTCACACTCTGTTCACTAATCTCACTGTTAGTGATTATCACACCCTGCTCACTAACCTCAATGTTAGTGATTCTCAAACCCTGCTCACTAACCTCACTGTGATGTGATTCTCAAAGCCTGCTAACAAACCCCACTGTCAGGGTTTCTCACACCCTGCTCACCAGCTTCACTGTTAGTGATTCTCAGACCCTGGTCATTAATCTCACAGTTAGTGATTCTCACATCCTGCTCACTAACCCCATTGTGAGTGATTCCCACACCTTGCTCACAACCCCCAATGTTAGTGTTACTCACACACTGCTCGCTAACCCCACTGCTAGTGATTTTCAAACACTGCTCACTAAACCCACTGTTAGTGATGCTCTCACCCGGCTCATTAACCCCTCTGTTAGCGATTCTCACACTCTGCTCACTAATCTCACTGTTAGTGATTCTCACACACTGCTCACTAACCCCACTGTGATGTGATTCTCACAGCCTGCTAACAAACCCCACTGTCAGTATTTCTCACACCCTGCTCACTACCTTCACTGTTAGTGATTCTCAGACCCTGGTCACTAATCTCACTGTTAGTGACTCTCACATCCTGCTCACTAACCCCATTGTGAGTGATTCCCAAACCATGCTGACTAACCCCACTTTTAGTGATACTCACACTCTGCTCACTAACCCCACTGCTAGTGATTCTCACACCCTGCTCACTAACCCCTCGGTTAGAGATTCTCACACACTGCTCACTATCCTCACTGTGATGCGGTTCTCACAGCCTGCTAACAAACCCCACTGTCAGTGTTTCTCACACCCTGCTCACTAACCCCTCTGTTAGAGATTCTCACACCCTGCTCACTAACCTCAATGTGACATGATTCTCACAGCTTGCTAACAAACCCCACTGTCAGTGCTTCTCACACCCTGCTTACTGCCTTCACTGTTAGTGATTCACAGACCCTGGTCATTAATCTCACTGTTAGTGATTCTCACATCCTGCTCACTAACCCCATTGTGAGTTATTCCCACACCATGCCCACAACCGCCAATGTTAGTGATACTCACACACTGCTCGCTAACCCCACTGCTAGTGATTCTCACACCATGCTCACTAACCTCTCTGTTAGTGTTTCTCACACCCTGCCAACTATTTTCACTGTTAGTGATTCTCACACCCTGCTCACTAACCTCACTGCTTGTGATCCTCACACACCGCTCAGTAATTTCACTGTTAGTGATTCTCAGGCTCTGGTCAATAATCCCACTATTAGTGATTCTCACGCCCTCCTCACTAACCTCAATGTTAATGATTCTCACACACTGCTCACTAACCTCAATCTTACTGATTCTCACACCCTGCTCACTAAACCCACTGTTAGTGATTCTCACACCCTGCTCATTAATCTCACTGTTGGTGATTCTCACACCCTGCTCACTAACTCCACTGTCAGTGTTTCTCACACACTGCTCACTAATCTCACTCTTAGTGATTCTCACACCCTGCTCACTAACCCAACTGTGAGTGATTCTCACACTCTGCTCACTAACTCCACAGTTAGGGATTCTCACTCCCTGCTCACTTAGCTCACTGTATGTGATTCTCACACCCTGCTCACTAACCCCACTGTTAGTCATTCTCACACCCTGCTCCCTAATCTCAATGTTAGTGATTCTCACACACTGCTCACTAACCCATTGTTAGTGATTCGCACACCCTGCTCACTAACCTCACTGTTAGTGATTCTCACACACTGCTCGCTAATCTCAATGTTAGTGATTCTCTCACACTGCTCACTAACCCATTGTTAGTGATTCTCACACCCTGCTCACTAACCTCACTGTTAGTGATTCTCACACACTGCTCGCTAATCTCACTGTTAGTGATTCTCTCACCCGGCTCACTAACCGCTCTGTTAATGTTTCTCTGACACTGCTCACTAACCCCACTGTAATGTGATTCTCACAGTCTGCTAACAAACCCCACTGCTAGTGATTCTCACACCCTGCTCACTACCTTCACTGTTAGTGATTCTCAGAACCTGGTCACTAATCTCACTGTTAGTGATTCTCACATCCTGCTCACTAACCCCATTGTGAGTGATTCCCACACACTGCTCACTAACCTCACTGCTAGTGATTCTCACACCCTGCTCACTAACCCCTCGGTTAGAGATTCTCACACCCTGCTCACTAACCTCACTGTGATGTGATTCTCACAGCCTGCTAACAAACCCCACTGTCAGTGTTTCTCACACCCTGCTCACTAACCCCACTGTTAGTGATTCTCACACACTGCTCACTAAACCCACTGCTAGTGATTCTGACACCCTGCTCACTAACCCCAATGTTAGTGATTCTCACACCCTGCTCACTAACCTCAATGTTAGTGATTCTCACACCCTGCTAACAAACCCCACTCTCAGTGTTTCTCATACCATGCTCACTACCTTCACTGTCAGTGATTCACAGACCCTAGTCATTAATCTCACTGTTAGTGATTCTCACATCCTGCTCACTAACCCCATTGTGAGTGATTCCCACACCATGCTCACATTCCCCAATATTAGTGATACTCACACACTGCTCGCTAACCCCACTGCAAGTGATTCTCAAAAACTGCTCACTAAATCCACTGTTAGTAATTCTCTCACCCTGCTCACTAACCTCATTATTAGTGATTCTCACACACTGCTAACTAATCTCAATTTTAATGATTCTCACACCGTGCTCACTAACCCCACTGTTAGTGATACACACACACTGCTCGATAACCCCACTGCTAGTGATTCTCACACCCTGCTCGCTAACTCCACTGTTAGTGATTCTCGCACTCTGCTCACTAACCCGACTGTTAGTAATTCTCTCAGCCTGCTCACTAATCTCACTGTTGGTGAATTTCAGGCCCTGCTCATTACTCCCACTATTATTGCTTCTCATATCCTGCTTGCATCTCAACATTAGTGATTCTCACACTCTGTTCACTAATCTCCCCATTAGTGATTCTCTCAGCCTGCTCACTACTCTCACTGCTAGTGATTCTCAGGCACTGCTCATTAATCCCACTATCAGTGATTCTCATATCCTGCTCGATAACCTCAACAATAGTGATTCTCACACTCAGTTCACTAATCTCACTGTTAGTGATTCTCACACCCTGCTCACTAACCTCAATGTTAGTGATTCTCACACCCTGCTCATTAACCCCTCTGTTTGAGATTCTCACACCCTGCTCAACAACATCAATGTTAGTGATTCACACACCCTGCTCACTAACCTCATTATTAGTGATTCTCACACCTTGCTCACTTATCTCACTGTTAGTGATTCTCTCACCCTGCTCACTAACCTCACTGCTAATGTTTCTCACACACTGCTCACTAACCCCACTGTGATTTGGTTCTCACAGCCTGCTAACAAACCCCACTGTTAGTGATTCTCACACCCTGCTCACTATACACACTGTTATTGATTCTCAATCACTGCTCACTAACCTCATTATTAGTGATTCTCACACCTTGCTCACTAATCTCACTTTTAGTGATTCTCACACCCTGCTCACTAACCCCACTGTTAGTGATTCTCACACCCTGCTCGCTAACCACATTGTTGGTGATTCTCACACCCTGCTCACTTTCTCACTGTTAGTGATTCTCAAACACTGCTCAGTAACCTCACTGTTAGTGATTCTCACACCCTGCTCACTAATTTCACTGTTCGTGATTCTCACACCATGCTCACTAATCTCACTGCTCGTCATTCTCACACCTTGCTCACTAACCCCTCTGTTAGAGATTCTCACACCCTGCTCACTTATCTCACTGTTAGAGATTCTCACACCCTGCTCACTAATCTCACTGTTAGTAATTCTCACATCCTGCTCATTAACCCCATTGTGAGTGATTCTCACACCATGCTCACTAACCCCACTGTTAGTGATTCTCACACGCTGCACACTAACCGCACTTAGCGATTCTCACACCCTGCTCACTACTCTCACTGTTAGTGATTCTCAAACACTGCTCACTAACCTCACTGTGATGTGATTCTCACATCCTGCTAAAAAAATAAACTGTCAGTGTTTCTCACACCCTGCTCACGAATCTCACACTTAGTGATTCTCAGGCCCTGGTCATTAATCTCACTGTTAGTGATTCTCACACCCTGCTCACTAACCCCACTGTGAGTGATTCCCACACTCTGCTCACTAACTCCACAGTTAGTGATTCTCACTCCCTGCTCATTAACCTCATTATAAGCGATTCTCAAACCCTGCTCACTAATCTCACTGTTAGTCATTCTCACACCCTGCTCCCTAATCTCAATGTTAGTGATTCTCACACACTGCTCACTAACCCATTGTTAGTGATTCTCACACCCTGCTCACTAACCTCACTGTTAGTGATTCTCACACACTGCTCGCTACCCCCACTGTTAGTGATTCTCACACCCTGCTCACTATACACACTGTTAGTGATTCTCAATCACTGCTCACTAACCTCATTATTAGTGATTCTCACACCTTGCTCACTAATCTCACTTTTAGTGATTCTCACACCCTGCTCACTAACCCCACTGTTAGTGATTCTCACACCCTGCTCGCTAACCCCATTGTTGGTGATTCTCACACCCTGCTCACTTTCTCACTGTTAGTGATTCTCAAACACTGCTCAGTAACCTCACTGTTAGTGATTCTCACACCCTGCTCACTAATTTCACTGTTCGTGATTCTCACACCCTGCTCACTAATCTCACTGCTCGTGATTCTCACACCTTGCTCACTAACCCCTCTGTTAGAGATTCTCACACCCTGCTCACTAATCTCACTGTTAGAGATTCTCACACCCTGCTCACTAATCTCACTGTTAGTGATTCTCAAACCCTGCTCACTAATCTCACTGTTAGTAATTCTCACATCCTGCTCATTCACCCCATTGTGAGTGATTCTCACACCATGCTCACTAACCCCACTGTTAGTGATTCTCACACGCTGCACACTAACCGCACTTAGTGATTCTCACACCCTGCTCACTACTCTCACTGTTAGTGATTCTCAAACACTGCTCACTAACCTCACTGTGATGTGATTCTCACATCCTGCTAAAAAAAATAAACTGTCAGTGTTTCTCACACCCTGCTCACTAATCTCACACTTAGTGATTCTCAGGCCCTGGTCATTAATCTCACTGTTAGTGATTCTCACACCCTGCTCACTAACCCCACTGTGAGTGATTCCCACACTCTGCTCACTAACTCCACAGTTAGTGATTCTCACTCCCTGCTCATTAACCTCATTATAAGCGATTCTCAAACCCTGCTCACTAATCTCACTGTTAGTCATTCTCACACCCTGCTCCCTAATATCAATGTTAGCGAATCTCACACACTGCTCACTAACCCATTGCTAGTGATTCTCACACCCTGCTCACTAAACCCACTGCTAGTGATTCTCACACCCTGCTCACTAACCCCACTGTTAGTGATTCCCACACCCTGCTCACTAACACAACTGTTAGTGATTCTCACACCCTGCTCACTATACTCACTGTTAGTGATTCTCAATCACTGCTCACTAACCTCATTATTAGTGATTCTCACACCTTGCTCACTAATCTCACTGTTAGTGATTCTCTCACCCTGCTCACTAACCGCTCTGTTAATGTTTCTCTGACACTGCTCACTAACCCCATGGTAATGTGATTCTCACAGTCTGCTAACAAACCCCACTGTCAGTGTTTCTCACACCATGCTCACTAACTTCACTGTTAGTGATTCTCAGACCCTGGTCACCAATCTCACTGTTAGTGATTCTCACATCCTGCTCACTAACCCCATTGTGAGTGATTCCCACACACTGCTCACTAACCCCACTGCTAGTGATTCTCACACCCTGCTCACTACCTTCACTGTTAGTGATTCTCAGAACCTGGTCACTAATCTCACTGTTAGTGATTCTCACATCCTGCTCACTAACCCCATTGTGAGTGATTCCCACACACTGCTCACTAACCTCACTGCTAGTGATTCTCACACCCTGCTCACTAACCCCTCGTTTAGAGATTCTCACACCCTGCTCACTAACCTCACTGTGATGTGATTCTCACAGCCTGCTAACAAACCCCACTGTCAGTGTTTCTCACACCCTGCTCACTAACCCCACTGTTAGTGATTCTCACACACTGCTCACTAAACCCACTGCTAGTGATTCTCACACCCTGCTCACTAACCCCAATGTTAGTGATTCTCACACCCTGCTCACTAACCTCAATGTTAGTGATTCTCACACCCTGCTAACAAACCCCACTCTCAGTGTTTCTCATACCATGCTCACTACCTTCACTGTCAGTGATTCACAGACCCTAATCATTAATCTCACTGTTAGTGATTCTCACATCCTGCTCACTAACCCCATTGTGAGTGATTCCCACACCATGCTCACATTCCCCAATATTAGTGATACTCACACACTGCTCGCTAACCCCACTGCAAGTGATTCTCAAAAACTGCTCACTAAATCCACTGTTAGTAATTCTCTCACCCTGCTCACTAACCTCATTATTAGTGATTCTCACACACTGCTAACTAATCTCAATTTTAATGATTCTCACACCCTGCTCACTAACCCCACTGTTAGTGATACACACACACTGCTCGATAACCCCACTGCTAGTGATTCTCACACCCTGCTCGCTAACTCCACTGTTAGTGATTCTCGCACTCTGCTCACTAACCCGACTGTTAGTAATTCTCTCAGCCTGCTCACTAATCTCACTGTTGGTGAATTTCAGGCCCTGCTCATTACTCCCACTATTATTGCTTCTCATATCCTGCTTGCATCTCAACATTAGTGATTCTCACACCCTGCTCACTAATCTCCCCATTAGTGATTCTCTCAGCCTGCTCACTACTCTCACTGCTAGTGATTCTCAGGCACTGCTCATTAATCCCACTATCAGTGATTCTCATATCCTGCTCGATAACCTCAACAATAGTGATTCTCACACTCAGTTCACTAATCTCACTGTTAGTGATTCTCACACCCTGCTCACTAACCTCAATGTTAGTGATTCTCACACCCTGCTCATTAACCCCTCTGTTTGAGATTCTCACACCCTGCTCAACAACATCAATGTTAGTGATTCACACACCCTGCTCACTAACCTCATTATTAGTGATTCTCACACCTTGCTCACTTATCTCACTGTTAGTGATTCTCTCACCCTGCTCACTAACCTCACTGCTAATGTTTCTCACACACTGCTCACTAACCCCACTGTGATTTGGTTCTCACAGCCTGCTAACAAACCCCACTGTTAGTGATTCTCACACCCTGCTCACTATACACACTGTTAGTGATTCTCAATCACTGCTCACTAACCTCATTATTAGTGATTCTCACACCTTGTTCACTAATCTCACTTTTAGTTATTCTCACACCCTGCTCACTAACCCCACTGTTAGTGATTCTCACACCCTGCTCGCTAACCCCATTGTTGGTGATTCTCACACCCTGCTCACTTTCTCACTGTTAGTGATTCTCAAACACTGCTCAGTAACCTCACTGTTAGTGATTCTCACACCCTGCTCACTAATTTCACTGTTCGTGATTCTCACACCCTGCTCACTAATCTCACTGCTCGTGATTCTCACACCTTGCTCACTAACCCCTCTGTTAGAGATTCTCACACCCTGCTCACTAATCTCACTGTTAGAGATTCTCACACCCTGCTCACTAATCTCACTGTTAGTGATTCTCAAACCCTGCTCACTAATCTCACTGTTAGTAATTCTCACATCCTGCTCATTAACCCCATTGTGAGTGATTCTCACACCATGCTCACTAACCCCACTGTTAGTGATTCTCACACGCTGCACACTAACCGCACTTAGCGATTCTCACACCCTGCTCACTACTCTCACTGTTAGTGATTCTCAAACACTGCTCACTAACCTCACTGTGATGTGATTCTCACATCCTGCTAAAAAAATAAACTGTCAGTGTTTCTCACACCCTGCTCACTAATCTCACACTTAGTGATTCTCAGGCCCTGGTCATTAATCTCACTGTTAGTGATTCTCATACCCTGCTCACTAACCCCAATGTGAGTGATTCCCACACTCTGCTCACTTACTCCACAGTTAGTGATTCTCACTCCCTGCTCATTAACCTCATTATAAGTGATTCTCAAACCCTGCTCACTAATCTCACTGTTAGTCATTCTCACACCCTGCTCCCTAATCTCAATGTTAGTGATTCTCACACACTGCTCACTAACCCATTGTTAGTGATTATCACACCCTGCTCACTAACCTCACTGTTAGTGATTCTCACACACTGCTCGCTAACCCCACTGTTAGTGATTCTCACACCCTGCTCACTATACACACTGTTAGTGATTCTCAATCACTGCTCACTAACCTCATTATTAGTGATTCTCACACCTTGCTCACTAATCTCACTTTTAGTGATTCTCACACCCTGCTCATTAACCCCACTGTTAGTGATTCTCACACCCTGCTCGCTAACCCCATTGTTGGTGATTCTCACACCCTGCTCACTTTCTCACTGTTAGTGATTCTCAAACACTGCTCAGTAACCTCACTGTTAGTGATTCTCACACCCTGCTCACTAATTTCACTGTTCGTGATTCTCACACCCTGCTCACTAATCTCACTGCTCGTGATTCTCACACCTTGCTCACTAACCCCTCTGTTAGAGATTCTCACACCCTTCTCACTAATCTCACTGTTAGAGATTCTCACACCCTGCTCACTAATCTCAATGTTAGTGATTCTCAAACCCTGCTCACTAATCTCACTGTTAGTAATTCTCACATCCTGCTCATTAACCCCATTGTGAGTGATTCTCACACCATGCTCACTAACCCCACTGTTAGTGATTCTCACACGCTGCACACTAACCGCACTTAGTGATTCTCACACCCTGCTCACTACTCTCACTGTGAGTGATTCTCTCACCCTGCTCACTAACCTCACTGCTAATGTTTCTCACACACTGCTCACTAACTCCACTGTGATTTGGTTCTCACAGCCTGCTAACAAACCCCACTGTTAGTGATTCTCACACCCTGCTCACTATACACACTGTTAGTGATTCTCAATCACTGCTCACTAACCTCATTATTAGTGATTCTCACACCTTGTTCACTAATCTCACTTTTAGTTATTCTCACACCCTGCTCACTAACCCCACTGTTAGTGATTCTCACACCCTGCTCGCTAACCCCATTGTTGGTGATTCTCACACCCTGCTCACTTTCTCACTGTTAGTGATTCTCAAACACTGCTCAGTAACCTCACTGTTAGTGATTCTCACACCCTGCTCACTAATTTCACTGTTCGTGATTCTCACACCCTGCTCACTAAACTCACTGCTCGTGATTCTCACACCTTGCTCACTAACCCCTCTGTTAGAGATTCTCACACCCTGCTCACTAATCTCACTGTTAGAGATTCTCACACCCTGCTCACTAATCTCACTGTTAGTGATTCTCAAACCCTGCTCACTAATCTCACTGTTAGTAATTCTCACATCCTGCTCATTAACCCCATTGTGAGTGATTCTCACACCATGCTCACTAACCCCACTGTTAGTGATTCTCACACGCTGCACACTAACCGCACTTAGCGATTCTCACACCCTGCTCACTACTCTCACTGTTAGTGATTCTCAAACACTGCTCACTAACCTCACTGTGATGTGATTCTCACATCCTGCTAAAAAAATAAACTGTCAGTGTTTCTCACACCCTGCTCACTAATCTCACACTTAGTGATTCTCAGGCCCTGGTCATTAATCTCACTGTTAGTGATTCTCACACCCTGCTCACTAACCCCACTGTGAGTGATTCCCACACTCTGCTCACTAACTCCACAGTTAGTGATTCTCACTCCCTGCTCATTAACCTCATTATAAGCGATTCTCAAACCCTGCTCACTAATCTCACTGTTAGTCATTCTCACACCCTGCTCCCTAATCTCAATGTTAGTGATTCTCACACACTGCTCACTAACCCATTGCTAGTGATTCTCACACCCTGCTCACTAAACCCACTGCTAGTGATTCTCACACCCTGCTCACTAACCCCACTGTTAGTGATTCCCACACCCTGCTCACTAACACAACTGTTAGTGATTCTCACACCCTGCTCACTATACTCACTGTTAGTGATTCTCAATCACTGCTCACTAACCTCATTATTAGTGATTCTCACACCTTGCTCACTAATCTCACTGTTAATGTTTCTCTGACGCTGCTCACTAACCCCATGGTAATGTGATTCTCACAGTCTGCTAACAAACCCCACTGTCAGTGTTTCTCACACCATGCTCACTAACTTCACTGTTAGTGATTCTCAGACCCTGGTCACCAATCTCACTGTTAGTGATTCTCACATCCTGCTCACTAACCCCATTGTGAGTGATTCCCACACACTGCTCACTAACCCCACTGCTAGTGATTCTCACACCCTGCTCACTAACCCCTCGGTTAGAGATTCTCACACCCTACTCACTAACCTCACTGTGATGTGATTCTCACAGCCTGTTAACAGACCCCACTGTCAATGTTTCTCACACCATGCTCACTAACCCCACTGTTAGTGATTCTCACACGCTGCTCACTAAACACACTGCTAGTGATTCTCACACCCTTCTCACTAACCCCACTGTTAGTGATTCTCACACCCTGCTCACTAACCTCAATGATAGTGATTCTCACACCCTGCTCACTAACCCCTCTGTTAGAGATTCTCACACCCTGCTCACTAACCTCAATGTGATATGATTCTAACAGCCTGCTAACAAACCCCACTGTCAGTGGTTCTCACACCCTGCTCAGTACCTTCACTGTCAGTGATTCACAGACCCTGGTCATTAATCTCACTGTTAGTGATTCTCACATCCTGCTCACTAACCCCATTGTGAGTGATTCCCACACCATGCTCGCAACCCCCAATATTAGTGATACTCACACCCTGCTCACTATCCCCACTGTCAGTGATACACACACACTGCTCGATAACCCCACTGCTAGTGATTCTCACACCCTGCTCGCTAACTCCACTGTTAGTGATTCTCACACTCGACTCACTAACCCGACTATTAGTAATTCTCCCAGCCTGCTCACTAATCTCACTGCTGGTGAATTTCAGGCCCTGCTCTTTACTCCCACTGTTATTGCTTCTCATATCCTGCTTGCTCATCTCAACATTAGTGATTCTCACACTTTGTTCACTAATCTCCCCGTTAGTGATTCTCTCAGCCTGCTCACTAATCTCACTGCTAGTGATTCTCAGGCACTGCTCATTAATCCCACTATTAGTGATTCTCATATCCTGCTCGCCAACCTCAACAATAGTGATTCTCAGACTCTGTTCACTAATCTCACTGTTCGTGATTCTCACAGCCTGCTAACAAACCCAACTGTCAGTGTTTCTCACACCCTCCTCACTAACTTCACTGTTAGTGATTCTCAGACCCTGATCACTAATCTCACTGTTAGTGAGTCTCACATCCTGCTCACTAACCCCATTGTGAGTGATTCCCACACCATGCTCACTAACCCCACTTTTAGTGATACTCACACACTGCTCGCTACCCCCACTGCTAGTGATTATCACACCCAGCTCACTAACCCCACTGTTAGTGATTCTCACACACAGCTCACTAAACCCACTGCTAGTGATTCTCACACCCTGCTCACTAACCCCTCTGTTAGAGATTCTCACACCCTGCTCACTAATCTCACTGTTAGTGATTCTCAAACCCTGCTCACTAATCTCACTGTTAGGGATTCTCACACCCTGCTCACAAACCCCTCTGTTAGAGATTCTCACACCCTGCTCACTAATCTCACTGTTAGTGATTCTCACACACTGCACACTAACCGCACTGTTAGTGATTCTCACACCCTGCTCACTATTCTCACTGTTAGTGATTCTCAAACACTGCTCACTAACCTCATTATTAGTGATTCTCACACCCTGCTCACTAATCGCAATTTTAGTGAATCTCACACACTGCTCACTAACCTCACTGTGATGTGATTCTCACATCCTGCTTAAAAAAACACTTTCAGTGTTTCTCACACCCTGCTCACTGCCTTCATTGCTAGTGATTCTCAGGCCCTGCTCATTAATCCCACTATTAGTGATTCTCATATCCTGCTCACTAATCTCAACATTAGTGATTCTCACACTCTGTTCACTAATCTCACTGTTAGTGATTCTCACACACTGCTCACTAACCCATTGCTAGTGATTCTCACACCCTGCTCACTAAACCCACTGCTAGTGATTCTCACACCCTGCTCACTAACCCCACTGTTAGTGATTCCCACACCCTGCTCACTAACACAACTGTTAGTGATTCTCACACCCTGCTCACTATACTCACTGTTAGTGATTCTCAATCACTGCTCACTAACCTCATTATTAGTGATTCTCACACCTTGCTCACTAATCTCACTGTTAGTGATTCTCTCACCCTGCTCACTAACCGCTCTGTTAATGTTTCTCTGACACTGCTCACTAACCCCATGGTAATGTGATTCTCACAGTCTGCTAACAAACCCCACTGTCAGTGTTTCTCACACCATGCTCACTAACTTCACTGTTAGTGATTCTCAGACCCTGGTCACCAATCTCACTGTTAGTGATTCTCACATCCTGCTCACTAACCCCATTGTGAGTGATTCCCACACACTGCTCACTAACCCCACTGCTAGTGATTCTCACACCCTGCTCACTAACCCCTCGGTTAGAGATTCTCACACCCTACTCACTAACCTCACTGTGATGTGATTCTCACAGCCTGCTAACATACCCCACTGTCAGTGTTTCTCACACCCTGCTCACTAACCCCACTGTTAGTGATTCTCACACGCTGCTCACTAAACACACTGCTAGTGATTCTCACACCCTTCTCACTAACCCCACTGTTAGTGATTCTCACACCCTGCTCACTAACCTCAATGATAGTGATTCTCACACCCTGCTCACTAACCCCTCTGTTAGAGATTCTCACACCCTGCTCACTAACCTCAATGTGATATGATTCTAACAGCCTGCTAACAAACCCCACTGTCAGTGGTTCTCACACCCTGCTCAGTACCTTCACTGTCAGTGATTCACAGACCCTGGTCATTAATCTCACTGTTAGTGATTCTCACATCCTGCTCACTAACCCCATTGTGAGTGATTCCCACACCATGCTCACAACCCCCAATATTAGTGATACTCACACCCTGCTCACTATCCCCACTGTTAGTGATACACACACACTGCTCGATAACCCCACTGCTAGTGATTCTCACACCCTGCTCGCTAACTCCACTGTTAGTGATTCTCACACTCGACTCACTAACCCGACTATTAGTAATTCTCCCAGCCTGCTCACTAATCTCACTGCTGGTGAATTTCAGGCCCTGCTCTTTACTCCCACTGTTATTGCTTCTCATATCCTGCTTGCTCATCTCAACATTAGTGATTCTCACACCCTGCTCACTAATCTCACTGCTCGTGATTCTCACACCTTGCTCACTAACCCCTCTGTTAGAGATTCTCACACCCTGCTCACTAATCTCACTGTTAGAGATTCTCACACCCTGCTCACTAATCTCACTGTTAGTGATTCTCAAACCCTGCTCACTAATCTCACTGTTAGTAATTCTCACATCCTGCTCATTAATCCCATTGTGAGTGATTCTCACACCATGCTCACTAACCCCACTGTTAGTGATTCTCACACGCTGCACACTAACCGCACTTAGTGATTCTCACACCCTGCTCACTACTGTCACTGTTAGTGATTCTCAAACACTGCTCACTAACCTCACTGTGATGTGATTCTCACATCCTGCTAAAAAAATAAACTGTCAGTGTTTCTCACACCCTGCTCACTAACCTCACACTTAGTGATTCTCAGGCCATGGTCATTAATCTCACTGTTAGTGATTCTCACACCCTGCTCACTAACCCCACTGTGAGTGATTCCCACACTCTGCTCACTAACTCCACAGTTAGTGATTCTCACTCCCTGCTCATTAACCTCATTATAAGCGATTCTCAAACCCTGCTCACTAATCTCACTGTTAGTCATTCTCACACCCTGCTCCCTAATCTCAATGTTAGTGATTCTCACACACTGCTCACTAACCCATTGCTAGTGATTCTCACACCCTGCTCACTAAACCCACTGCTAGTGATTCTCACACCCTGCTCACTAACCCCACTGTTAGTAATTCCCACACCCTGCTCACTAACACAACTGTTAGTGATTCTCACACCCTGCTCACTATACTCACTGTTAGTGATTCTCAATCACTGCTCACTAACCTCATTATTAGTGATTCTCACACCTTGCTCACTAATCTCACTGTTAGTGATTCTCTCACCCTGCTCACTAACCGCTCTGTTAATGTTTCTCTGACGCTGCTCACTAACCCCATGGTAATGTGATTCTCACAGTCTGCTAACAAACCCCACTGTCAGTGTTTCTCACACCATGCTCACTAACTTCACTGTTAGTGATTCTCAGACCCTGGTCACCAATCTCACTGTTAGTGATTCTCACATCCTGCTCACTAACCCCATTGTGAGTGATTCCCACACACTGCTCACTAACCCCACTGCTAGTGATTCTCACACCCTGCTCACTAACCCCTCGGTTAGAGATTCTCACACCCTACTCACTAACCTCACTGTGATGTGATTCTCACAGCCTGCTAACAGACCCCACTGTCAGTGTTTCTCACACCCTGCTCACTAACCCCACTGTTAGTGATTCTCACACGCTGCTCACTAAACACACTGCTAGTGATTCTCACACCCTTCTCACTAACCCCACTGTTAGTGATTCTCACACCCTGCTCACTAACCTCAATGATAGTGATTCTCACACCCTGCTCACTAACCCCTCTGTTAGAGATTCTCACACTCTGCTCACTAACCTCAATGTGATATGATTCTAACAGCCTGCTAACAAACCCCACTGTCAGTGGTTCTCACACCCTGCTCAGTACCTTCACTGTCAGTGATTCACAGACCCTGGTCATTAATCTCACTGTTAGTGATTCTCACATCCTGCTCACTAACCCCATTGTGAGTGATTCCCACACCATGCTCACAACCCCCAATATTAGTGATACTCACACCCTGCTCACTATCCCCACTGTCAGTGATACACACACACTGCTCGATAACCCCACTGCTAGTGATTCTCACACCCTGCTCGCTAACTCCACTGTTAGTGATTCTCACACTCGACTCACTAACCCGACTATTAGTAATTCTCCCAGCCTGCTCACTAATCTCACTGCTGGTGAATTTCAGGCCCTGCTCTTTACTCCCACTGTTATTGCTTCTCATATCCTGCTTGCTCATCTCAACATTAGTGATTCTCACACTTTGTTCACTAATCTCCCCGTTAGTGATTCTCTCAGCCTGCTCACTAATCTCACTGCTAGTGATTCTCAGGCACTGCTCATTAATCCCACTATTAGTGATTCTCATATCCTGCTCGCTAACCTCAACATTAGTGATTCTCAGACTCTGTTCACTAATCTCACTGTTCGTGATTCTCACAGCCTGCTAACAAACCCAACTGTCAGTGTTTCTCACACCCTCCTCACTAACTTCACTGTTAGTGATTCTCAGACCCTGATCACTAATCTCACTGTTAGTGAGTCTCACATCCTGCTCACTAACCCCATTGTGAGTGATTCCCACACCATGCTCACTAACCCCACTTTTAGTGATACTCACACACTGCTCGCTACCCCCACTGCTAGTGATTATCACACCCAGCTCACTAACCCCACTGTTAGTGATTCTCACACACAGCTCACTAAACCCACTGCTAGTGATTCTCACACCCTGCTCACTAACCCCTCTGTTAGAGATTCTCACACCCTGCTCACTAATCTCACTGTTAGTGATTCTCAAACCCTGCTCACTAATCTCACTGTTAGGGATTCTCACACCCTGCTCACAAACCCCTCTGTTAGAGATTCTCACACCCTGCTCACTAATCTCACTGTTAGTGATTCTCACACACTGCACACTAACCGCACTGTTAGTGATTCTCACACCCTGCTCACTATTCTCACTGTTAGTGATTCTCAAACACTGCTCACTAACCTCATTATTAGTGATTCTCACACCCTGCTCACTAATCGCAATTTTAGTGAATCTCACACACTGCTCACTAACCTCACTGTGATGTGATTCTCACATCCTGCTTAAACAAAACACTTTCAGTGTTTCTCACACCCTGCTCACTGCCTTCATTGCTAGTGATTCTCAGGCCCTGCTCATTAATCCCACTATTAGTGATTCTCATATCCTGCTCACTAATCTCAACATTAGTGATTCTCACACTCTGTTCACTAATCTCACTGTTAGTGATTCTCACACACTGCTCACTAACCCATTGCTAGTGATTCTCACACCCTGCTCACTAAACCCACTGCTAGTGATTCTCACACCCTGCTCACTAACCCCACTGTTAGTGATTCCCACACCCTGCTCACTAACACAACTGTTAGTGATTCTCACACCCTGCTCACTATACTCACTGTTAGTGATTCTCAATCACTGCTCACTAACCTCATTATTAGTGATTCTCACACCTTGCTCACTAATCTCACTGTTAGTGATTCTCTCACCCTGCTCACTAACCGCTCTGTTAATGTTTCTCTGACACTGCTCACTAACCCCATGGTAATGTGATTCTCACAGTCTGCTAACAAACCCCACTGTCAGTGTTTCTCACACCATGCTCACTAACTTCACTGTTAGTGATTCTCAGACCCTGGTCACCAATCTCACTGTTAGTGATTCTCACATCCTGCTCACTAACCCCATTGTGAGTGATTCCCACACACTGCTCACTAACCCCACTGCTAGTGATTCTCACACCCTGCTCACTAACCCCTCGGTTAGAGATTCTCACACCCTACTCACTAACCTCACTGTGATGTGATTCTCACAGCCTGCTAACAGACCCCACTGTCAGTGTTTCTCACACCCTGCTCACTAACCCCACTGTTAGTGATTCTCACACGCTGCTCACTAAACACACTGCTAGTGATTCTCACACCCTTCTCACTAACCCCACTGTTAGTGATTCTCACACCCTGCTCACTAACCTCAATGATAGTGATTCTCACACCCTGCTCACTAACCCCTCTGTTAGAGATTCTCACACCCTGCTCACTAACCTCAATGTGATATGATTCTAACAGCCTGCTAACAAACCCCACTGTCAGTGGTTCTCACACCCTGCTCAGTACCTTCACTGTCAGTGATTCACAGACCCTGGTCATTAATCTCACTGTTAGTGATTCTCACATCCTGCTCACTAACCCCATTGTGAGTGATTCCCACACCATGCTCACAACCCCCAATATTAGTGATACTCACACCCTGCTCACTATCCCCACTGTTAGTGATACACACACACTGCTCGATAACCCCACTGCTAGTGATTCTCACACCCTGCTCGCTAACTCCACTGTTAGTGATTCTCACACTCGACTCACTAACCCGACTATTAGTAATTCTCCCAGCCTGCTCACTAATCTCACTGCTGGTGAATTTCAGGCCCTGCTCTTTACTCCCACTGTTATTGCTTCTCATATCCTGCTTGCTCATCTCAACATTAGTGATTCTCACACTTTGTTCACTAATCTCCCCGTTAGTGATTCTCTCAGCCTGCTCACTAATCTCACTGCTAGTGATTCTCAGGCACTGCTCATTAATCCCACTATTAGTGATTCTCATATCCTGCTCGCCAACCTCAACAATAGTGATTCTCAGACTCTGTTCACTAATCTCACTGTTCGTGATTCTCACAGCCTGCTAACAAACCCAACTGTCAGTGTTTCTCACACCCTCCTCACTAACTTCACTGTTAGTGATTCTCAGACCCTGATCACTAATCTCACTGTTAGTGAGTCTCACATCCTGCTCACTAACCCCATTGTGAGTGATTCCCACACCATGCTCACTAACCCCACTTTTAGTGATACTCACACACTGCTCGCTACCCCCACTGCTAGTGATTATCACACCCAGCTCACTAACCCCACTGTTAGTGATTCTCACACACAGCTCACTAAACCCACTGCTAGTGATTCTCACACCCTGCTCACTAACCCCTCTGTTAGAGATTCTCACACCCTGCTCACTAATCTCACTGTTAGTGATTCTCAAACCCTGCTCACTAATCTCACTGTTAGGGATTCTAACACCCTGCTCACAAACCCCTCTGTTAGAGATTCTCACACCCTGCTCACTAATCTCACTGTTAGTGATTCTCACACACTGCACACTAACCGCACTGTTAGTGATTCTCACACCCTGCTCACTATTCTCACTGTTAGTGATTCTCAAACACTGCTCACTAACCTCATTATTAGTGATTCTCACACCCTGCTCACTAATCGCAATTTTAGTGAATCTCACACACTGCTCACTAACCTCACTGTGATGTGATTCTCACATCCTGCTTAAAAAAAACACTTTCAGTGTTTCTCACACCCTGCTCACTGCCTTCATTGCTAGTGATTCTCAGGCCCTGCTCATTAATCCCACTATTAGTGATTCTCATATCCTGCTCACTAATCTCAACATTAGTGATTCTCACACTCTGTTCACTAATCTCACTGTTAGTGATTCTCACACCCTGCTCAGTGACCTCAATGTTAGCGATTCTCACACCCTGCTCACTAACCTCAATGTTAGTGATTCTCACACCCTGCTCACTAACCCCTCTGTTAGAGATTCTCACACCCTGCTCACTAATCTCACTGTTAGTGATTCTCACACCCTGCTCACTAACCTCACTGTTAGTGATTCTCACACCCTGCTCACTAACCCCTCTGTTAGAGATTCTCACACCCTGCTCACTAATCTCACTGTTAGTGATTCTCACACACGGCTCCCTAACCCCACTTTTAGTGATTCTCACACTCTGCTCACTAATCTCACTGTTAGTGATTCTCACACCCTGCTCACTAATCTCACGGAGAGATTCTCACACCCTGCTCAATAACCACACTGTTGGTGATGCTAACACTCTGCTCACTAACCTGACTGTTAGTGATTCTCTCAGCCTGCTCACTAATCTCACTGCTAGCGATTCTCAGGCACTGCTCATTAATCCCACTATTAGTGATTCTCATATCCTGCTCGCTAACCTCAACAATAGTGATTCTCAGACACTGTTCACTAATCTCACTGTTCGTGATTCTCACACCCTGCTCACTAACCTCAATGTTAGTGATTCTCACACCCTGCTCACTAACCCCTCTGTTAGAGATTCTCACACCCTGCTCACTAACCTCATTATTTGTGAATCTCACAACGTGGTCACTAATCTCACTGTTATTGATTCTCTCACCCTGCTCACTAACCTCACTGCTAATGTTTCTCACACACTCCTCACTAACCCCACTGTGATGTGATTCTCAAAGCCTGCTAACAAACCCCACTGTCAGTGTTTCTCACACCCTCCTCACTAACTTCACTGTTAGTGATTCTCAGACCCTGATCACTAATCTCACTGTTAGAGAGTCTCACATCCTGCTCACTAACCCCATTGTGAGTGATTCCCACACCATGCTCACTAACCGCACTTTTAGTGATACTCACACACTGCTCGCTACCCCCACTGCTAGTGATTATCACACCCAGCTCACTAACCCCTCTGTTAGAGATTCTCACACCCTGCTCACTAATCTCACTGTTAGTGATTCTCAAACCCTGCTCACTAATCTCACTGTTAGGGATTCTCACACCCTGCTCACTAACCCCTCTGTTAGAGATTCTCACACCCTGCTCACTAATCTCACTGTTAGTGATTCTCACACACTGCACACTAACCGCACTGTTAGTGATTCTCACACCCTGCTCACTATTCTCACTGTTAGTGATTCTCAAACACTGCTCACTAACCTCATTATTAGTGATTCTCACACCCTGCTCACTAATCGCAATTTTAGTGAATCTCACACACTGCTCACTAACCTCACTGTGATGTGATTCTCACATCCTGCTTAAAAAAAACACTTTCAGTGTTTCTCACACCCTGCTCACTGCCTTCATTGCTAGTGATTCTCAGGCCCTGCTCATTAATCCCACTATTAGTGATTCCCATATCCTGCTCACTAATCTCAACATTAGTGATTCTCACACTCTGTTCACTAATCTCACTGTTAGTGATTCTCACACCCTGCTCAGTAACCTCAATGTTAGCTATTCTCACACCCTGCTCACTAACCTCAATGTTAGTGATTCTCACACCCTGCTCACTAACCCCTCTGTTAGAGATTCTCACACCCTGCTCACTAATCTCACTGTTAGTGATTCTCACACCCTGCTCACTAACCTCACTGTTAGTGATTCTCACACCCTGCTCACTAACCCCTCTGTTAGAGATTCTCACACCCTGCTCACTAATCTCACTGTTAGTGATTCTCACACACGGCTCCCTAACCCCACTTTTAGTGATTCTCACACTCTGCTCACTAATCTCACTGTTAGTGATTCTCACACCCTGCTCACTAATCTCACGGAGAGATTCTCACACCCTGCTCAATAACCACACTGTTGGTGATGCTAACACTCTGCTCACTAACCTGACTGTTAGTGATTCTCTCAGCCTGCTCACTAATCTCACTGCTAGCGATTCTCAGGCACTGCTCATTAATACCACTATTGGTGATTCTCATATCCTGCTCGCTAACCTCAACAATAGTGATTCTCAGACTCTGTTCACTAATCTCACTGTTCGTGATTCTCACACCCTGCTCACTAACCTCAATGTTAGTGATTCTCACACCCTGCTCACTAACCCCTCTGTTAGAGATTCTCACACCCTGCTCACTAACCTCATTATTTGTGATTCTCACAACGTGGTCACTAATCTCACTGTTAGTGATTCTCTCACCCTGCTCACTAACCTCACTGCTAATGTTTCTCACACACTGCTCACTAACCCCACTGTGATGTGATTCTCACAGCCTGCTAACAAACCCCACTGTCAGTGTTTCTCACACCCTCCTCACTAACTTCACTGTTAGTGATTCTCAGACCCTGATCACTAATCTCACTGTTAGAGAGTCTCACATCCTGCTCACTAACCCCATTGTGAGTGATTCCCACACCATGCTCACTAACCGCACTTTTAGTGATACTCACACACTGCTCGCTACCCCCACTGCTAGTGATTATCACACCCAGCTCACGAACCCCACTGTTAGTGATTCTCACACACAGCTCACTAAACCCATTGCTAGTGATTCTCACACCCTGCTCACTAACCCCTCTGTTAGAGATTCTCACACCCTGCACACTAATCTCACTGTTAGTGATTCTCAAACCCTGCTCACTAATCTCACTGTTAGGGATTCTCACACCCTGCTCACTAACCCCTCTGTTAGAGATTCTCACACCCTGCTCACTAATCTCACTGTTAGTGATTCTCACACACTGCACACTAACCGCACTGTTAGTGATTCTCACACCCTGCTCACTATTCTCACTGTTAGTGATTCTCAAACACTGCTCACTAACCTCATTATTAGTGATTCTCACACCCTGCTCACTAATCGCAATTTTAGTGAATCTCACACACTGCTCACTAACCTCACTGTGATGTGATTCTCACATCCTGCTTAAAAAAACACTTTCAGTGTTTCTCACACCCTGCTCACTGCCTTCATTGCTAGTGATTCTCAGGCCCTGCTCATTAATCCCACTATTAGTGATTCTCATATCCTGCTCACTAATCTCAACATTAGTGATTCTCACACTCTGTTCACTAATCTCACTGTTAGTGATTCTCACACACTGCTCACTAACCCATTGCTAGTGATTCTCACACCCTGCTCACTAAACCCACTGCTAGTGATTCTCACACCCTGCTCACTAACCCCACTGTTAGTGATTCCCACACCCTGCTCACTAAGACAACTGTTAGTGATTCTCACACCCTGCTCACTATACTCACTGTTAGTGATTCTCAATCACTGCTCACTAACCTCATTATTAGTGATTCTCACACTTTGCTCACTAATCTCACTGTTAGTGATTCTCTCACCCTGCTCACTAACCGCTCTGTTAATGTTTCTCTGACACTGCTCACTAACCCCATGGTAATGTGATTCTCACAGTCTGCTAACAAACCCCACTGTCAGTGTTTCTCACACCATGCTCACTAACTTCACTGTTAGTGATTCTCAGACCCTGGTCACCAATCTCACTGTTAGTGATTCTCACATCCTGCTCACTAACCCCATTGTGAGTGATTCCCACACACTGCTCTCTAACCCCACTGCTAGTGATTCTCACACCCTGCTCACTAACCCCTCGGTTAGAGATTCTCACACCCTACTCACTAACCTCACTGTGATGTGATTCTCACAGCCTGCTAACAGACCCCACTGTCAGTGTTTCTCACACCCTGCTCACTAACCCCACTGTTAGTGATTCTCACACGCTGCTCACTAAACACACTGCTAGTGATTCTCACACCCTTCTCACTAACCCCACTGTTAGTGATTCTCACACCCTGCTCACTAACCTCAATGATAGTGATTCTCACACCCTGCTCACTAACCCCTCTGTTAGAGATTCTCACACCCTGCTCACTAACCTCAATGTGATATGATTCTAACAGCCTGCTAACAAACCCCACTGTCAGTGGTTCTCACACCCTGCTCAGTACCTTCACTGTCAGTGATTCACAGACCCTGGTCATTAATCTCACTGTTAGTGATTCTCACATCCTGCTCACTAACCCCATTGTGAGTGATTCCCACACCATGCTCGCAACCCCCAATATTAGTGATACTCACACCCTGCTCACTATCCCCACTGTTAGTGATACACACACACTGCTCGATAACCCCACTGCTAGTGATTCTCACACCCTGCTCGCTAACTCCACTGTTAGTGATTCTCACACTCGACTCACTAACCCGACTATTAGTAATTCTCTCAGCCTGCTCACTAATCTCACTGCTGGTGAATTTCAGGCCATGCTCTTTACTCCCACTGTTATTGCTTCTCATATCCTGCTTGCTCATCTCAACATTAGTGATTCTCACACTTTGTTCACTAATCTCCCCGTTAGTGATTCTCTCAGCCTGCTCACTAATCTCACTGCTAGTGATTCTCAGGCACTGCTCATTAATCCCACTATTAGTGATTCTCATATCCTGCTCGCTAACCTCAAGAATAGTGATTCTCAGACTCTGTTCACTAATCTCACTGTTCGTGATTCTCACAGCCTGCTAACAAACCCAACTGTCAGTGTTTCTCACACCCTCCTCACTAACTTCACTGTTAGTGATTCTCAGACCCTGATCACTAATCTCACTGTTAGTGAGTCTCACATCCTGCTCACTAACCCCATTGTGAGTGATTCCCACACCATGCTCACTAACCCCACTTTTAGTGATACTCACACACTGCTCGCTACCCCCACTGCTAGTGATTATCACACCCAGCTCACTAACCCCACTGTTAGTGATTCTCACACACAGCTCACTAAACCCACTGCTAGTGATTCTCACACCCTGCTCACTAACCCCTCTGTTAGAGATTCTCACACCTTGCTCACTAATCTCACTGTTAGTGATTCTCAAACCCTGCTCACTAATCTCACTGTTAGGGATTCTCACACCCTGCTCACAAACCCCTCTGTTAGAGATTCTCACACCCTGCTCACTAATCTCACTGTTAGTGATTCTCACACACTGCACACTAACCGCACTGTTAGTGATTCTCACACCCTGCTCACTATTCTCACTGTTAGTGATTCTCAAACACTGCTCACTAACCTCATTATTAGTGATTCTCACACCCTGCTCACTAATCGCAATTTTAGTGAATCTCACACACTGCTCACTAACCTCACTGTGATGTGATTCTCACATCCTGCTTAAAAAAAACACTTTCAGTGTTTCTCACACCCTGCTCACTGCCTTCATTGCTAGTGATTCTCAGGCCCTGCTCATTAATCCCACTATTAGTGATTCTCATATCCTGCTCACTAATCTCAACATTAGTGATTCTCACACTCTGTTCACTAATCTCACTGTTAGTGATTCTCACACCCTGCTCAGTAACCTCAATGTTAGCGATTCTCACACCCTGTTCACTAACCCCTCTGTTAGTGATTCTCACACCCTGCTCAATAACATCAATGTTAGTGATTCTCACACCCTGCTCACTAACCCCTCTGTTAGAGATTCTCACACCCTGCTCACTAACCTCATTATTAGTGATTCTCACAACTTGCTCACTAATCTCACTGTTAGTGATTCTCTCACCCTGCTCACTAACCCCACTTTTAGTGATACACACACACTGCTCGCTAACCCCACTGCTAGTAATTATCACACCCAGCTCACTAACCCCACTGTTAGTGATTCTCACACACAGCTCACTAAACCCACTGCTAGTGATTCTCACACCCTGCTCACTAACCCCTCTGTTAGAGATTCTCACACCCTGCTCACTAATCTCACTGTTAGTGATTCTCAAACCCTGCTCACTAATCTCACTGTTAGGGATTCTCACTCCCTGCTCACAAACCCCTCTGTTAGAGATTCTCACACCCTGCTCACTAATCTCACTGTTAGTGATTCTCACACCCTGCTCACTAACCTCACTGTTAGTGATTCTCACACCCTGCTCACTAACCCCTCTGTTAGAGATTCTCACACCCTGCTCACTAATCTCACTGTTAGTGATTCTCACACACGGCTCCCTAACCCCACTTTTAGTGATTCTCGCACTCTGCTCACTAATCTCACTGTTAGTGATTCTCACACCCTGCTCACTAATCTCACGGAGAGATTCTCACACCCTGCTCAATAACCACACTGTTGGTGATGCTAACACTCTGCTCACTAACCTGACTGTTAGTGATTCTCTCAGCCTGCTCACTAATCTCACTGCTAGCGATTCTCAGGCACTGCTCATTAATCCCACTATTAGTGATTCTCATATCCTGCTCGCTAACCTCAACAATAGTGATTCTCAGACTCTGTTCACTAATCTCACTGTTCGTGATTCTCACACCCTGCTCACTAACCTCAATGTTAGTGATTCTCACACCCTGCTCACTAACCCCTCTGTTAGAGATTCTCACACCCTGCTCACTAACCTCATTATTTGTGATTCTCACAACGTGGTCACTAATCTCACTGTTAGTGATTCTCTCACCCTGCTCACTAACCTCACTGCTAATGTTTCTCACACACTGCTCACTAACCCCACTGTGATGTGATTCTCACAGCCTGCTAACAAACCCCACTGTCAGTGTTTCTCACACCCTCCTCACTAACTTCACTGTTAGTGATTCTCAGACCCTGATCACTAATCTCACTGTTAGAGAGTCTCACATCCTGCTCACTAACCCCATTGTGAGTGATTCCCACACCATGCTCACTAACCGCACTTTTAGTGATACTCACACACTGCTCGCTACCCCCACTGCTAGTGATTATCACACCCAGCTCACGAACCCCACTGTTAGTGATTCTCACACACAGCTCACTAAACCCATTGCTAGTGATTCTCACACCCTGCTCACTAACCCCTCTGTTAGAGATTCTCACACCCTGCTCACTAATCTCACTGTTAGTGATTCTCAAACCCTGCTCACTAATCTCACTGTTAGGGATTCTCACACCCTGCTCACTAACCCCTCTGTTAGAGATTCTCACACCCTGCTCACTAATCTCACTGTTAGTGATTCTCACACACTGCACACTAACCGCACTGTTAGTGATTCTCACACCCTGCTCACTATTCTCACTGTTAGTGATTCTCAAACACTGCTCACTAACCTCATTATTAGTGATTCTCACACCCTGCTCACTAATCGCAATTTTAGTGAATCTCACACACTGCTCACTAACCTCACTGTGATGTGATTCTCACATCCTGCTTAAAAAAAACACTTTCAGTGTTTCTCACACCCTGCTCACTGCCTTCATTGCTAGTGATTCTCAGGCCCTGCTCATTAATCCCACTATTAGTGATTCTCATATCCTGCTCACTAATCTCAACATTAGTGATTCTCACACTCTGTTCACTAATCTCACTGTTAGTGATTCTCACACACTGCTCACTAACCCATTGCTGGTGATTCTCACACCCTGCTCACTAAACCCACTGCTAGTGATTCTCACACCCTGCTCACTAACCCCACTGTTAGTGATTCCCACACCCTGCTCACTAACACAACTGTTAGTGATTCTCACACCCTGCTCACTATACTCACTGTTAGTGATTCTCAATCACTGCTCACTAACCTCATTATTAGTGATTCTCACACCTTGCTCACTAATCTCACTGTTAGTGATTCTCTCACCCTGCTCACTAACCGCTCTGTTAATGTTTCTCTGACACTGCTCACTAACCCCATGGTAATGTGATTCTCACAGTCTGCTAACAAACCCCACTGTCAGTGTTTCTCACACCATGCTCACTAACTTCACTGTTAGTGATTCTCAGACCCTGGTCACCAATCTCACTGTTAGTGATTCTCACATCCTGCTCACTAACCCCATTGTGAGTGATTCCCACACACTGCTCACTAACCCCACTGCTAGTGATTCTCACACCCTGCTCACTAACCCCTCGGTTAGAGATTCTCACACCCTACTCACTAACCTCACTGTGATGTGATTCTCACAGCCTGCTAACAGACCCCACTGTCAGTGTTTCTCACACCCTGCTCACTAACCCCACTGTTAGTGATTCTCACACGCTGCTCACTAAACACACTGCTAGTGATTCTCACACCCTTCTCACTAACCCCACTGTTAGTGATTCTCACACCCTGCTCACTAACCTCAATGATAGTGATTCTCACACCCTGCTCACTAACCCCTCTGTTAGAGATTCTCACACCCTGCTCACTAACCTCAATGTGATATGATTCTAACAGCCTGCTAACAAACCCCACTGTCAGTGGTTCTCACACCCTGCTCAGTACCTTCACTGTCAGTGATTCACAGACCCTGGTCATTAATCTCACTGTTAGTGATTCTCACATCCTGCTCACTAACCCCATTGTGAGTGATTCCCACACCATGCTCGCAACCCCCAATATTAGTGATACTCACACCCTGCTCACTATCCCCACTGTTAGTGATACACACACACTGCTCGATAACCCCACTGCTAGTGATTCTCACACCCTGCTCGCTAACTCCACTGTTAGTGATTCTCACACTCGACTCACTAACCCGACTATTAGTAATTCTCCCAGCCTGCTCACTAATCTCACTGCTGGTGAATTTCAGGCCCTGCTCTTTACTCCCACTGTTATTGCTTCTCATATCCTGCTTGCTCATCTCAACATTAGTGATTCTCACACTTTGTTCACTAATCTCCCCGTTAGTGATTCTCTCAGCCTGCTCACTAATCTCACTGCTAGTGATTCTCAGGCACTGCTCATTAATCCCACTATTAGTGATTCTCATATCCTGCTCGCTAACCTCAACAATAGTGATTCTCAGACTCTGTTCACTAATCTCACTGTTCGTGATTCTCACAGCCTGCTAACAAACCCAACTGTCAGTGTTTCTCACACCCTCCTCACTAACTTCACTGTTAGTGATTCTCAGACCCTGATCACTAATCTCACTGTTAGTGAGTCTCACATCCTGCTCACTAACCCCATTGTGAGTGATTCCCACACCATGCTCACTAACCCCACTTTTAGTGATACTCACACACTGCTCGCTACCCCCACTGCTAGTGATTATCACACCCAGCTCACTAACCCCACTGTTAGTGATTCTCACACACAGCTCACTAAACCCACTGCTAGTGATTCTCACACCCTGCTCACTAACCCCTCTGTTAGAGATTCTCACACCCTGCTCACTAATCTCACTGTTAGTGATTCTCAAACCCTGCTCACTAATCTCACTGTTAGGGATTCTCACACCCTGCTCACAAACCCCTCTGTTAGAGATTCTCACACCCTGCTCACTAATCTCACTGTTAGTGATTCTCACACACTGCACACTAACCGCACTGTTAGTGATTCTCACACCCTGCTCACTATTCTCACTGTTAGTGATTCTCAAACACTGCTCACTAACCTCATTATTAGTGATTCTCACACCCTGCTCACTAATCGCAATTTTAGTGAATCTCACACACTGCTCACTAACCTCACTGTGATGTGATTCTCACATCCTGCTTAAAAAAAACACTTTCAGTGTTTCTCACACCCTGCTCACTGCCTTCATTGCTAGTGATTCTCAGGCCCTGCTCATTAATCCCACTATTAGTGATTCTCATATCCTGCTCACTAATCTCAACATTAGTGATTCTCACACCCTGCTCACTAAACCCACTGCTAGTGATTCTCACACCCTGCTCAATAACATCAATGTTAGTGATTCTCACACCCTGCTCACTAACCCCTCTGTTAGAGATTCTCACACCCTGCTCACTAACCTCATTATTAGTGATTCTCACAACTTGCTCACTAATCTCACTGTTAGTGATTCTCTCACCCTGCTCACTAACCCCACTTTTAGTGATACACACACACTGCTCGCTAACCCCACTGCTAGTAATTATCACACCCAGCTCACTAACCCCACTGTTAGTGATTCTCACACACAGCTCACTAAACCCACTGCTAGTGATTCTCACACCCTGCTCACTAACCCCTCTGTTAGAGATTCTCACACCCTGCTCACTAATCTCACTGTTAGTGATCCTCACACACTGCACACTAACCGCACTGTTAGTGATTCTCACACCCTGCTCAATAACCCCTCTGTTAGAGATTCTCACACCCTGCTCACTAACCTCATTATTAGTGATTCTCACAACTTGCTCACTAATCTCACTGTTAGTGATTCTCTCACCCTGCTCACTAACCTCACTGCTAATGTTTCTCACACACTGCTCACTAACCCCACTGTGATGTGATTCTCACAGCCTGCTAACAAACCCCACTGTCAGTGTTTCTCACACCCTCCTCATTAACTTCACTGTTAGTGATTCTCAGACCCTGATCACTAATCTCACTGTTAGTGAGTCTCACATCCTGCTCACTAACCCCTTTGTGAGTGATTCCCACACCATGCTCACTAACCCCACTTTTAGTGATACTCACACACTGCTCGCTAACCCCACTGCTAGTGATTATCACACCCAGCTCACTAACCCCACTGTTAGTGATTCTCACACCCTGCTCACTAACCCCTCTGTTAGAGATTCTCACACACAGCTCACTAATCTCACTGTTAGTGATTCTCAAACCCTGCTCACTAATCTCACTGTTAGTGATTCTCACACCCTGCTCACTAACCCCTCTGTTAGAGATTCTCACACCCTGCTCACTAATCTCACTGTTAGTGATTCTCACACACTGCACACTAACCGCACTGTTAGTGATTCTCAAAGCCTGCTCACTATTCTCACTGTTAGTGATTCTCAAACACTGCTCACTAACCTCATTATTAGTGATTCTCACACCCTGCTCACTAATCGCAATGTTAGTGAATCTCACACACTGCTCACTAACCTCACTGTGATGTGATTCTCACATCCTGCTGAAAATAAACACTTTCAGTGTTTCTCACACCCTGCTCACTGCCTTCATTGCTAGTGATTCTCAGGCCCTGCTCATTAATCCCACTATTAGTGATTCTCATATCCTGCTCACTAATCTCAACATTAGTGATTCTCACACTCTGTTCACTAATCTCACTGTTAGTGATTCTCACACCCTGCTCAGTAACCTCAATGTTAGTGATTCTCACACCCTGCTCACTAACCCCTCTGTTAGAAATTCTCACACCCTGCTCACTCATCTCACTGTTAGTGATTCTCACACCCTGCTCACTAACCTCACTGTTAGTGATTCTCACACCCTGCTCACTAACCTCACTGTTAGTGATTCTCACACCCTGCTCACTAACCCCTCTGTTAGAGATTCTCACACCCTGCTCACTAATCTCACTGTTAGTGATTCTCACACACGGCTCCCTAACCCCACTTTTAGTGATTCTCACACTCTGCTCACTAATCTCACTGTTAGTGATTCTCACACCCTGCTCACTAATCTCACGGAGAGATTCTCACACCCTGCTCAATAACCACACTGTTGGTGATGCTAACACTCTGCTCACTAACCTGACTGTTAGTGATTCTGTCAGCCTGCTCACTAATCTCACTGCTAGTGATTCTCAGGCACTGCTCATTAATCCCACTATTAGTGATTCTCACATCCTGCTCGCTAACCTCAACAATAGTGATTCTCAGACTCTGCTAACTAATCTCACTGTTAGTGATTCTCACACCCTGCTCACTAACCTCAATGTTAGCGATTCTCACACCCTGTTCACTAACCCCTCTGTTAGAGATTCTCACACCCTGCTCAATAGCATCAATGTTAGTGATTCTCACACCCTGCTCACTAACCCCTCTGTTAGAGATTCTCACACCCTGCTCACTAACCTCATTATTAGCGATTCTCACAACTTGCTCACTAATCTCACTGTTAGTGATTTTCTCACCCTGCTCACTAACCTCACTGCTAATGTTTCTCACACACTGCTCACTAACCCCACTGTGATGTGATTCTCACAGCCCGCTAACAAACCCCACTGTCAGTGTTTCTCACACCCTCCTCACTAACTTCACTGTTAGTGATTCTCAGACCCTGATCACTAATCTCACTGTTAGTGAGTCTCACATCCTGCTCACTAACCCCATTGTGAGTGATTCCCACACCATGCTCACTAACCCCACTTTTAGTGATACACACACACTGCTCGCTAACCCCACTGCTAGTGATTATCACACCCAGCTCACTAACCCCACTGTTAGTGATTCTCACACACAGCTCACTAAACCCACTGCTAGTGATTCTCACACCCTGCTCACTAACCCCTCTGTTAGAGATTCTCACACCCTGCTCACTAATCTCACTGTTAGTGATCCTTACACACTGCACACTAACCCCACTGTTAGTGATTCTCACACCCTGCTCACTATTCTCACTGTTAGTGACTCTCAAACACTGCTCACTATCCTCATTATTAGTGCTTCTCACACCCTGCTCACTAATCGCAATGTTAGTGAATCTCACACACTGCTCACTAACCTCACTGTGATGTGATTCTCACATCCTGCTGAAAAAAAACGCTGTCAGTGTTTCTCACACCCTGCTCACTGCCTTCATTGCTAGTGATTCTCAGGCCCTGCTCATTAATCCCACTATTAGTGATTCTCATATCCTGCTCACTAATCTCAACATTAGTGATTCTCACTCTCTGTTCACTAATCTCACTGTTAGTGATTCTCACACCCTGCTCAGTTACCTCAATGTTCGCGATTCTCACACCCTGCTCACTAACCTCAATGTTAGTGGTTCTCACACCCTGCTCACTAACCCCTCTGTTAGAGATTCTCACACCCTGCTCACTAATTTCACTGTTAGTGATTCTCACACCCTGCTCACTAACCTCACTGTTAGTGATTCTCACACCCTGCTCACTAACCCCTCTGTTAGAGATTCTCACACCCTGCTCACTAATCTCACTGTTAGTGATTCTCACACACGGCTCCCTAACCCCACTGTTAGTGATTCTCACACTCTGCTCACTAATCTCACTGTTAGTGATTCTCACACCCTGCTCACTAATCTCACAGAGAGATTCTCACACCCTGCTCAATATCCACACTGTTGGTGATTCTAACACTCTGCTCACTAACCCGACTGTTAGTGATTCTCTCAGCCTGCTCAATAATCTCACTGTTAGTGAATCTCAGGCCCTGCTCATTACTCCCACTATTAGTGATTCTCATATCCTGCTTGCTAATCTCAACATTAGTGATTCTCACACTCTGCTCACTAACCCTCACTGTTAGTGATTCTCACACCCTGCTCACTATTCTCACTGTTAGTGGTTCTCACACCCTGCTCACTAATCTCACTGTTGGTGATTCTCACACTCTGCTCACTAATCCCGCTGCTAGTGATTCTCACACCTCGCCAACTAAACCCACTGTTAGTTATTCTCATAGCCTTCACACTAATCTCACTGTTACTGATTCTCAGACCCTGCTCACTAATCTCACTGTTAGTGATTTTCACACCCTGCTCACTAACCCCACTGTTAGTGATTCTCAAACCATGCTCACTAATCTCACTTTTAGTGATTCTCACACCCTTCTCACTAACCCCACTCTTAGTGATTCTTACACCCTGCTCACTAACCCCACTGTTAGTGATTCTCACACCATGCTCACTAATCTCACTTTTAGTGATTCTCACACCCTTCTCACTAACCCCACTGTTAGTGATCCTTTCACCCTGCTCACTAATCTCACTTTTAGTGATTCTCACACCCTGCTCACTAACCCCACTGTTAGTGATTCTCACACCATGCTCACTAATCTCACTTTTAGTGATTCTCACACCCTGCTCACTAACCCCACTGTTAGTTATTCTCACACCATGCTCACTAATCTCACTTTTAGTGATTCTCACACCCTGCTCACTAACCCCACTGTTAGTGATTCTCACACCCTGCTCACTGATCTCACTGTTAGTGATCCTTTCACCCTGCTCACTAATCTCAATGATAATGATTCTCACACACTGCTCGTTAACACAACTTTTAGGTTTCGAGCGAAAGTAGTACCGTAACTGTAAATGGCTTCCTGTAATTTTTATGAACGAGGGAGTGAGACTGTTTTCCTCCCCGCACTGCGCTACAAGCTTTCTCAGACAGCCCAATCTGTCGGGACACTGATCCTCTCCCTGTGTGTGGTCGAAGACACACCCAGTGTCACTGACTGCTGCTTTTACTCAGAGGCAGATACATTTTTGGCAGCATTTCATTGCTGGGAGATGTGCAAGTGGGGTGGTGTATGGCTGGGGGCGGGGCAGGGCTGGGGGCGGGGCAGGGCTGGGGAGGTGCATGGATTTGGAGCCTTACATTCCAGGAGTGTGCCTTGCTGGTTTGGTAAATCGATGGATGGTCCGATCACCAGACAGCAAATTCAATAAAAGAACATTTTTCTGAGGCTTTGGAAGGCCTCAGAAAACCACGAATCTTCGCCCCTAAAAGAAAAGAACAAAGAGAATGGAAACAAGAGTGGAGGAGTGTAGTGAAGAGGAAAGGAGAGACGAGGAGGGAAGAGAAAATAGAAAAAGGACTTTGTTTTTATAAACAGCCTTTCATGACCTCAGGACACCCAATAGTGCTTTACAGCCAATGACGTACTTTTGAAGTGTAGTCACTGTTGTAATGAAGGAAAAGTGGAAGCCATTCTATGCACAGCAAGCTCCCACAAACAACAATGCGATAATGACCAGGTAAAATGTTTTAGTGGAAGAAGTTGGTGAGAGCGGGAATCGGTGGAGAGGAGAAATTCACTGATAGGCATAAGGCAAGTTAGGTAAATAGGTAAGAAATCATCAGATTTGAATTTGGCTTTGGCTTCTAACATAAAAGAAACTGCATGGTCAGTTAGCAGTTAACAGCTGGAAGCGTTGCTGACTAGGTGGTAAAAGCTGTGAGCTAGAAACTGATTAAGTCATTGTTTGACTCCCAAAAGGTATTAGGCCCTAATTTGCAAAATCACAGAGCTTGGAGACAGAGCTGGGTAAACACTATCGGATTGGATCGCGTGCAGAGTTGAATGATTTGGTGAGAGCAGGAATTGGGTGGAGAGGAGGAAGACAGAGGAGACGTCTGACTGAAAAGGAGGAGTGGAGCCACAGAACTTAGGGCCCAGAAATTCAGCTCTCCACGGGTGAGTACGCACAGGGTACTCACACGTAGGCCCAACGAAAGTGCCGGTTTCGTACATGCACTGTGCATGCGCGGGAAACCGGAACTTCTGTTCCCTTAAAGGAAGGGGTTCAGAGGTCGAACGCATGCGCCGGAGAGGCAGCGCGTGCACCTGGAACTTCCGTTTTTTTCCCAGGTTTCTCCGGGAGGTTAAGTCTCCAGGAGCTATGCTTGTAAAAAGCAGTCGCAAGGCCTGCTTTTAACAAGGTAAGTGGTGAATTAATTAAAATTAAAACATTTTTTCCACAGGTTTATTACTTTTAAATACTTTAATGAAAGGTAAGTTTATTTTTAGCCCCGTTAGAAAACTTAATTAATTTTTTCAAAAATTTAAATTATTGTTTAAAATAGTTATTTTATGTAATTTATAGTTATTTTAAAAATGTGATTTAAAAAAAAATGTATTTGAGGTTTTAGTGATGTTTTGGTATTTATAGTTTTGACAGCTCTTCCTGTCAAACTTATGAATGGGCATTTCCCTGCTACCATTGGCTCTCCATGGCCCATGTGATCCCAGGGGACACTTCGAACTAACTGCGCCCCTGGGATACGCAAGCACTGCGCGCCGGCAGTTGGAGCAGGCCCAGGATCGGAATCCCACACAGGCCCACAGCACAACGGCCGGCGCGCTAGGTAAATGCAGGTCGGGGGCTTGCACCGCGGGAAGCCTCCGACCCGAATTTCTGGGCCACGGTCTCTAAATTATTTGGCCCGAGAGGAGACCTGCAGGAGAGCGAGAGGAGCGGCTGCAGATAAAGGTAGGCCCAAGAGCCCAGAGCCCGGAGGGAGCGCGAGCGTTAGAGAGCGAAGTAAAAAAAACTAAAGTGACGTCAGCACAAGGGAAGGAGCTGATTGGTGAGTAGCTGGTGACTGTTGTTTTCTTAAGTCTTGAGTTTATTTCTGTTAAGTTAGTTAATAGTCTATTAAGTAGAGGCGTGGCAGGGCACCTCAGTCCCATGGAATGCACATCTTGTGCCATGTGGGAACTCCAGGATGCTTCCCGTGTCCTGGACAACCACGTGTGCAGGAGGTGTCGTCAGCTGGAGGAGCTCAAGCTCCGGGTTTCAGAGATACAGAAGCAGCTGGCGTCACTGCAGTGCATCCGTGAGGCTGAGAGCTACATGGACAGCACATTACAGGAGCGTAAGAGTGTGCAGGCAGAGAGGGAATGGGTGACCCCAGGTAGACAAGGAGGACCAGGCAGGTAGTGCAGGAGTCTTCTGAGTGCAACTCACTCTCTAACCAGATCGGGAATGCAATAGTGACAGGAGATTCGATAGTTCGGGGAACATACACGCGTTTCTGCAGCCGTAGTCGTGATTCCAGGATGATATGTTGCCTCCCTGGTTCCAGGGTCAAGGATGTCACTGAGCGGCTGCAGAACATTCTGAGGGGGGAGGGCGAACAGCCAAAGAAAGTAAAAGTAAGGTCTCTAGTTCAGAGCAAGTAGTGTTTAAAGGGAAGGAAAGTCCCTAGTGTATTTAATATTCTTTAATTTAAAGGGAGTAAAGGGAGTAAATTAACGGTAAGACATGGCAGGGCAGCTCAGCAGCGTGGAGAATCCTCCTGTGCTATGTGGGAAGTCAGGGACACTTTTGGTGTCCAGGGCGAACACGTGTGCAGGAAGTGTCTCCAGCTGCAGCTACTCGAAATCCGCGTTTTGGAGCTGGAGTTGTGGCTGGAGTCACTGTGAAGCATCTGCGAAGCTGAGATCTTCGTGGATAGCACGTTTAACGAGGTGGTCACACCGCAGGTAAAGAGTGCACAGGCAGACAGGGAATGGGTGACCGCCAGAAAGAGTAAAAGAACTAGGAAGGTAGTGCAGGAGTCCCCTGGGTCCATCTTCCTCACCAACAGATTATCCGTTTTGGATACTGATGGGGTAGATGGTTTTTCAGGGGAATGCAGCAAGGGCCAAGTCCGTGGCACTACGAGTGGCTTAGCTGCACAGGAGGGGAGGAAAAAGAGTGGGAGAGCAATACTGATAGGGAATTCTATCGTAAGGGGAACAGATAGACGTTTCTGTGGCTGCAGACGTGACTCCAGAATGGTACGTTGCTTCCCTGGTGCCAGGGTCAAGGATGTCACTGAACGGCTGCAGGGCATTCTGAAGGGGGAGAGTGAACAGTCGGAGATCGTGGTTCACATTGGTACCAACGACATGGGTAGAAAGAGGGATGAGGTCCTGCAACAAGAATTTAGGGAGCTAGGTAGCAGATTAAAAAGCAGGACCTCAAAAATTGTAATCTCTGGATTACTCCCAGTGCCATGTGCTAGTGAGTATAGGAATAGGAAGATAGAGCCGATGACTGCGTGGTTAAAGAGTTGGTGCAGGAGGGAGGGCTTTAGTTTCCTGGATCACTGGGTCTGCTTCTGGGGAAGGTGGGACCTGTACAATCGGACGGGTTGCACCTGAACCGGAATGGGACCAACATCCTTGCGGGGAGGTTTGCTAGCACTGTTGGGGGGGGGGTTTAAACTAACTTGGCAGGGGGATGGGATACGGAGTGGAGCTATAGTAGGGGGTGATGCACAGCCAAATATACAAGAAAAAACAAGTTAACCTGGAAGACAGAGCAAATGGCCCAGAAATTCGGCTCTCCACGGGTGAGTACGCACGGGGTACTCACCCGTAGGCCGAATGGAAATGTCAGTTTCCTGCATGCACTGCGCATGCGCGGGAAACCGGCACTTCCGATCCTCTGAACGAAGGGGTTCAGAGGTCGAACGCGCGCGCAGGGGAGGCTGCGCGTGCGCTTTGAACTTCGTTTTTTTTTGCAGGTTTTCACACGAGGTTAAGCCTGCAGGATTTACACATTTAAAAACCAGGCGTAAGGCCTGCTTTTTACAAGGTAAGTGGTCAGTTAATTAAAATTAAAACATTTTTCCCACAGGTTTATTATTTTTTAATACTTTAAAGGAAGGTAAGTTTATTTTTAGCCCAGTTTTTTCATTAAATTATTTTTTTCAAAAATTTTAATTATTGTTTAAAATAGTTACTTAATGTAATTTATAGTTTATTTAAAAAATGTGATTTTTTTAAAAATTTATTTGAAGGTTTACTGCTATTTTGGGGCCCGTAGTATTCATAAGTTTTCACAGGTCTTCCTGTCAATCTTATGAATGGGCTTTTCCCTCCTCCGATTGGCTGCCCATGGCTCACGTGATCCCAGGGGACGCATCGCACTAACTACGCCCCTGGGACACGCAAGCACAGCGCGCCGGCAGCTGGGCCAGGCCCCGGATCGGAATTCCACGGGGCCCTACAGCTCAACTGCCGGCGCACTAGGTAAGTGCAGGTCGGGGGCTTGCACCCCTGGGAAGCCCCCGACCCGAATTTCTGGGCCAATATGTAATGGCACAAGGGAGTAGGGCAAGGCTGGATGGCATTTATTTTAATGCAAGGAGTCTTGCGAGTAAGGCAGATGAATTGAAGGTGTTGATGAACACATGGGAGTATGATATTGTTGCTATCGCAGAGACATGGTAGAGGGAGAGGCAGGACTGGCTGCTCAATATTCCGGGGTATAGAATCTTCAGGCGAGACAGAGGGGGATGCAAAAGAGGAGGGGGTGTCGCAATATTAATCAAGGAATCAATTACTGCTGTAAGGAGGGATGATATCTTAGCAGGTTCCTCTAATGAGGGCATATGGGTAGAACTTAAAAACAAAAAGGGGGCAAGCACTTTGCTGGGAGTGTACTAAAGGCCCCCAAACAGTCAGGGGGAGATAGAGGAACAGATATGTAGGCAAATCTCAGAGAAGTGTAGAAATAATAGGGTAATAATAGTAGGGGGTTTCAACTTCCCCGATATTAACTGGGATAGTCAGAGTGTGAAAGGCTTAGAGGATGCGGAATTCTTAAAGTGCATCCAGGAGAGCTTTTTGAGCCAGCGTGTAGAAAGTCCTACAAGAGAAGGGGCGGTACTGAACCTAATTCTAGGGAATGTAGCCGGGCAAGTGGTAGAAGTGTCAATAGGAGAGCATTTTGGTGACAGTGACCATAATTCGGCGAGATTTAAGGTAGTCATGGAAAAGGACAAAGATGGACCGGAAATAAAGATTCTAAATTGGGGGAAGGACGATTTTAATATAATAAGGCAGGATCTGGCCAAAGTGGACTGGGATCAGCTACTTGTAGGAAAATCCACATCAGAGCAGTGGGAGTCTTTCAGAAAGGAAATAGAGAGAGTACAATGGCAACATGTTCCCGTAAAGGTCAAGGGTGGGACTAACAAGCTGAGGGAACCCTGGATGTCAAGGGATATACAAGAATGGATTTAGAAAAAAAGGGAGGCTTTTGGCAGATACAAAGGACTAAAAACAGTGGATGCCCTAGAGGAGTATAGAAAATGCAGGGGGGTGTAGGGGGTGGTGTGGGGTGGCGCGTACGCCCAGTCAGTTATGCCCCTGACTGTTTGTGAGCGGTTCGAATTGCTCCCCCGCCCCTGGGTTCTAGACACCGGACTTAGGTACAGGCAGCGATATCGAAAACTCGAGTAGACAGGTGGTTTGGATGCAAGCAAAAACCAAGATTTTATTGAACAGGAAAATTAATACAGTCTTGAAAGAAGTTACTAATATAAAATTACAGGCAAATACAAATAACTACACTTATACAGGGAATGGGGAACACACGGCACATCGAGGGAAAACAACTATCTTAACAATCCTCTTATCCTTATCCCACCCCCTATACCTAACTAGATTAAGCTATGAGGGGTCAGAATTCATGCTCACCAATCCAAAGATAAAAGCCAACTGTTAACGAGTGCGAGTTTTGAAGTCTGGGTTTTGGTCCTTCTAGGTACCTCATCACCACGTGGTCCTCAGGGGTGCAGTGCTGGTGTGGTAAACCACTGTTGTTAGTATTGTTGTTCACTGTTGTTCACTCTTGCACATTGTTGTACTTGTCTGTGCATGCCTCAGCTGACTCCGCCCCTGGCTCCACCCTCATGGCCGGGTATAAAGGTGACTGCTCGGCAGCCCCCTGCCCTTTTGGATACCAGGCAACCACGAGAGGCATGCTCTGTTCTTTGGTAATAAAAGCCTGTTTGTTACTCTCTCTCAACTTCCAGTCTTTTGTAGTAATTGATAGCGCATCAATTTTATTACCAAAGTTAAATGTTGGCTCCGAATGCTGATCAACCGATGGCGCAAAACGCTGAGCAACAGGCGCTGCAGCGAGCCCTCAGACCAACATGCCTGGACCTAGACCCCCAAGAAGCGGGATCATCGACTAAATTCGCACAATGGCTGCGTTGCTTTGAGGCGTATCTGGAAGCCTCAACCGTGACTCTCGATGAAAATAAACTGAAAATCCTGGCCTCGAAGGTGAGCCACCAAGTCTATACTTTAATCCAAGATGCAACGACCTACGCGGCGGCTATCGACCTACTGAAAGGGCAGTATGCACGCCCAGTTAACACGGTCTATGCCAGGCACCTTTTAAGATCTCGCAGACAGCAGCCCGGGGAATCGGTGGAGGCCTTCCTACGGGCACTGCGGGTACTCGGACGCGGCTGCGACTGCAAGGAAGTATCGGCCGCGGCACATGCGGAGGGACTGATACGAGACGCTTTCGTTGCGGGTCTAAGGTCCGACTACTCCCGGCAGAGGCTGCTGGAGAAGGGTGAAATAGACCTGACAAAGGCAGTGTCCCTCGCGCTCTCGCTCGACGCGGCCCACAGAAACATGGACGCTTTCTCCCCTAATCGCCCCGCGCCGTGGACGCCGCAATCTTGGGCCATGGGACCGCCACCTCCAACTGCTGCAGTGATGTCCAAGGCACAAAAATGCTATTTTTGTGGCCAAGCTAAACACCCTAGAGCACGCTGCCCCACGAAGAATGCTACCTGCTCCGGCTGCGGGAAGAAAGGTCACTATGTTAGCGCCTGCAAAGGGAAGACCGCTAACACCAGCAGCGTGCGAACCGTGGGCGCAGCCATCTTGTCCGCCATCTTGGGCTCCCCCAGCCGCGTGGGGATCGGGACTGTGGGCGTCGCCATTTTGTCCGCCATCTTGGATGCCTCCGACTTCGGTTACGGGGGACCCGGACTCCACCACCGCCTCATCGGACGACCGCATCGACGCGCTTGAACATACGCTGGCTTCCGTGACGCTGGACCAATCTCTCCCGCATCAACTGTCCAGGTCCATGATGGACATTACGGTAAACGGCCGCGCCACTACCTGCCCTTTTGACAGCGGGAGCACGGAGAGTTTTATACACCCCGACACGGTGCACAGTTACTCTCTCCCGGTCCTGCCGACGCGTCATCGCATCTCTATGGCTTCCAAAGCCCAGTCAGCGGACATCGGTGGCTACTGTATGGTGACTCTTTCAGTGCGGGGTACTGAATACAAAAATTTTAAACTTCTGGTCCTGCCCCATCTCTGCGCTGCCGTCCTACTGGGGTTGGATTTTCAGTGCCACCTTAAGAGTGTCACTTTAGCGTACGGTGGACCCCTCCCCCCTCTCACAGTCTGCAGCCAGTAGTTTTTAAATCGCCCGCCGCGCGCCATTTGCAGCCTCTCCACCCTTAAAGTCTCCCCCCCCTCCTTGTTCGCTAACCTCACCCGCGACTGTAAGCCCATCGCTACCAAAAGTAGGCGTTACAGTGCCGGGGATAGGGGTTTCATTAAATCCGAGGTAGCGAGACGCCTGAAGGAAGGGATTATCGAGAGCAGCAATAGCCCATGGCGAGCACAAGTGGTGGTGGTGAAGGCTGGCGGCAAACAGCGCCTAGTCATTGACTACAGCCAGACGATCAACCGCTACACCCAGCTGGATGCATATCCACTCCCCCGCATATCTGACATGGTCAATCAGATAGCACAATACCGGGTGTTCTCGACGATTGATCTGAAGTCGGCATACCACCAGCTCCCCATCAGGGCTGAGGACCGCCAGTACACAGCTTTTGAAGCTGACGGTCGGCTCTATCACTTTCTCAGAGTTCCCTTCGGCGTCACCAATGGAGTTTCTGTCTTCCAACGGGAGATGGACCGGATGGTTGACCAGAACGCGCTCCAGGCCACTTTCCCATATCTAGACAACATCACCATCTGCGGCCACGACCAGCAGGACCACGACGTTAACCTAGTGAAATTCCTCTGGACGGCCCAGCGGCTGAATCTCACATACAACAAAGACAAATATATGTTTCGTACTACGCGCCTTGCTATTCTTGGCTGCGTAGTGGAGAACGGAGTCATTGGCCCAAACCCCGATAGAATGCGCCCCCTTATGGAGCTCCCCCTCCCCCACTGCCAGAAAGCACTGAAGAGATGCCTAGGGTTTTTCTCTTACTATGCTCAGTGGGTGCCCAACTATGCGGATAAAGCCCGACCCCTCATCAAGTCCGCCTCCTTCCCCCTGACAGCAGAGGCCTGTGCAGCCTTCACTCTCATAAAAAGAGATATTGCGAAGGCCACAATGCACGCTGTGGCTGAGTCTCTCCCTTTTCAAGTGGAGAGCGATGCATCCGACTTTGCCCTAGCTGCAACCCTTAACCAGGCGGGGAGACCCGTGGCCTTTTTCTCAAGGACCCTCCAGGGCCCCGAGATTCGACACTCCTCTGTCGAAAAGGAGGCCCAGGCCATTGTGGAAGCCGTGCGACATTGGCGGCATTACCTGGCCGGAAAACGATTTACCCTGCTCACTGACCAGCGTTCAGTGGCTTTTATGTTTCATAATAAGCAGCGGGGCAAAATCAAGAATGACAAGATCTTAAGGTGGAGAATCGAACTCTCCACCTACAATTACGATATCTTGTACCGGCCCGGGAAACTCAATGAGCCCCCAGATGCCCTATCACGTGGTACATGCGCCAACGCGCAGGTTGATAGACTACAGACCCTCCACAATGACCACTGCCACCCGGGGGTCACCAGGTTCTTCCATTTTATCAAATCCCGCAACCTGCCCTACTCCATCGAGGAGGTCAGGACCATGACCAGGAACAGCCAGATCTGTGCCGAGTGCAAGCCGCATTTTTATAGGCCAGACAGAGCGAGCCTGATCAAAGCCACGAGCCCCTTCGAGCGGCTGAGCATCGATTTTAAAGGGCCCCTCCTCTCCTCTGACCGCAATGTGTACTTCCTCAATATAATTGATGAGTACTCCCGTTTCCCGTTTGCCATCCCTTGCTCGGACATGACCAGTACCACGGTCATTAAATGTCTGAATGACCTCTTCGCCTTGTTCGGTTTCCCTAGCTATATCCATAGCGACAGGGGCTCATCCTTTATGAGCGACGAACTTCGGCAGTACCTGCTCGCGAGAGGCATTGCTACAAGCAGGACCACCAGCTACAACCCCCGGGGGAACGGCCAGGTGGAAAGGGAGAATGCGACGGTCTGGAAGGCAGTCCTTTTAAACTTAAAATCTAAGGACCTTCCGACCTCCCGCTGGCAGGAGGTCCTCCCTGCGGCGCTCCATTCCATTCGGTCGCTGCTCTGTACAGCCACCAATGCCACTCCTCACGAGAGAATGTTCTCCTTCCCCAGGAAGTCCACGTCGGGGATTTCGCTGCCAACATGGCTGACTTCTCCAGGACCCGTCCTACTGCGGAAGCACGTGAGGACCCATAAGGCGGACCCCCTGGTCGAGAGGGTGAGCCTCCTCCATGCCAACCCGCAGTATGCTTACGTGGTGTACCCGGACGGGTGGGAGGACACAGTCTCCATTCGAGACCTTGCACCTGCGGGTGCTCCTGAAACACCCTCTTCGCCACCCACCGCTACTCATGCCTATCCCCAGGACACAGTCCCCGCACGAGACCTCGCACCTTCGGGTGCCTCTGAGAGACCACCATCGCTACCTCCCATTACCCGCGCTCCGACCCCTGTAGACGGCATGCAGCAGCCCCAGGGCCCGCCACCGGCTACACCTCCTCTGAACGAGACACCGGGTTCAACGTTGGATGCTGCACCATCACCGCCGCTACTGCGACGCTCAGGACGGCTTACAAGGCCTCCTGATAGGCTTCAGTACACAAACTTTTAGTGCACTTCACCCCGCCGGACTCAATTCTAAACAAGGGGTGAATGTGGTAAACCACTGTTGTTAGTATTGTTGTTCACTGTTGTTCACTGTTGTTCACTCTTGCACATTGTTGTACTTGTCTGTGCATGCCTCAGCTGACTCCGCCCCTGGCTCCACCCTCATGGCCGGGTATAAAGGTGACTGCTCGGCAGCCCCCTGCCCTTTTGGATACCAGGCAACCACGAGAGGCATGCTCTGTTCTTTGGTAATAAAAGCCTGTTTGTTACTCTCTCTCAACTTCCAGTCTTTTGTAGTAATTGATAGCGCATCAGCTGGGTCGGCTACTGCGACACACCCTCTCCCCTCCGCTACCGTCGTCGTCTCGTCTCGATGGGTTCTCCTCTTCTTCTCCCTCGGGCGGTCGTCGGCGGTAACGTTATGTCGATGAGACGATTAGCAGTTTTTACTGCTTAGATTTTACTACCCATCCTTCAAACACCAGCATATTCGTTATGGCGTGGACACCTGCGTTTATTTGCAGTGTTCAACAAGATACTTGTCTTCACCGTCCTTAAGGACTTTCTTCCCCAAGCGTCAGCTTATAACTAGGCGCTTGGTTTAAATTATCGATACATTTTTCGCTGCCCTGCTCTGTCCTTATCGAGTTATTATCGTCTTCATCATCTCCACTCGTCTCATCTCGTCGGACTACTATACGAGTCCTGGGCTACCTGCTCAACTTCGTCTCGCCCCTTTTTGCGGCCTGGGCGTCCTGGATGGCTGTGGACTTGGGCCTCGCTCCCCTTCCTAGCAGTTGGTATGGTGTCTTTGGCTACTGAAAATCTGCTCCGGGGAGAGAGAAACCCGCCACGAGGCCAGGGCACGAGTACGAGCGGCAGCCCAAGAGGCCGGAGCCACGAGAGCAGGATCAAGGGCATGAGCAAGAGAGAGAGATCGCTACCCAGGGCCTTCAGTTATGCCTTTTTGAAAAATCCTTATCTCTGCGCCAAATCAGGATAGTTCTTTGTCTTAAATTTGGTGGGCTAGTTTAAACAATGGTAGCAATCTATACTGACGGTTTTTTAGATGGCCGGTAATCGCATCTACCGGTCCAATAATTGACTTGTATTGCCCTGAAAGTTCTTTGATGGGCTTGTCCAGCCTCGATGGCTGTGTTAAATCTGTTTCCAATTATGCATGCAGACTGTTTGATGGCTTTAACTATAGGCCTCACTGAATTTAGATCTGTCTCCAATTCAGTCTAATACATAATTCAAAGTCCTGTCTCGTTCCAAAATACAAAGTTTCTCTTCACAGAAAGCCTGCAGCCTTAGTTTTGATTTCTCCCAAGCTGTCTGCGCTGCAGAATCCATTTTGCAACCCCACAGGCTTTCTGCCACGAGGCACGGACGCCATCTTGGGCACCCTTTTCAATTTAAAAATGTCCATGCAGGGTCCCTTTTATTAATAATAACCTTTGGGGAGATGCAGAAATTTTGCAAATCTTACAGGGGAACTTAAAAAAGAAATTAGGAGAGCGAAGAGGGGGCATGAAAAAACACTGGCGGGCAAAATAAAGGAAAATCCCAAGGTGTTTTAAAAGTATATTAAGGGCAAGAGGATAACCAGGGAAAGAGTAGAGCCCATTAGGGACCAAAGTGGCAATCCGTGTGTAGAGCCGGAAGGTGCAGGTGGGGTTTTAAATGAATATTTTGCATCTGTGTTCACTATGGAGAAGGACGATGTAGGCATAGAAATCAGGCAGGGGGATTGTGATATACTTGAATAAATTAGTATTGAGAGGGAGGAGGTACTAGTGGTTTTAGCGTGCTTAAAAGTGGATAAATCCCCAGGCCCAGATGAGATGTATCTCAGGCTGCTGTGTGAGGCAAGGGAGGAGATTGCAAGGGCTCTGACACAAATTTTCAGAACCTCTCTGGCCACAGGGGAGGTGCCAGAGGACCGGAGAACAGCTAACATAGTACCATTATTCAAGAAGGGTAGTAGGGATAAACCAGGGAATTACAGGCCAGTGAGCCTAACATCAGTGGTAGAGAAATTATTGGAAAAAATTCTGAGGGACAGAATTAGTCTCCACTTGGAGAGGCAAGGATTAATCAAGAATAGTCAGCATGGCTTTGTCGGGGGTAGATCATGTCTAACCAATTTGATTGAATTTTTTGAGGGGCTGTCTAGGAGGATGAGTTGATGTAGTCTACATGGACTTCAGTAAGGCTTTTGACAAAGTTCCACATGGGATACTGGTCAAAAAGGTAAGAGCACATGGGATCCAGGGCAATTTGGCACATTGGATCCAAAAATGGCTTAGTGGCAGGAGGCAGAGGGTGATGGTCGAAGGTTGTTTTTGTGACTGGAAGCCTGTGTCCAGTGGTGTATCGCAGGGATCGGTGCTGGGTCCTTTGCTGTTTGTAGTGTACATTAATGATTTAGATATGAATGTAGGAGGTATGATCAGGATGTTTCTATTTCATTAAATATATTCAAGAAGGAGTTAGATATATTTCTTAAGGCTAAAGGGATCAAGGGATATGGGGAGAAAGCAGGGACAGGGTACTGAATTTGGATGATCAGCCATGATCTCATTAAATGGCGCAGCAGGCTCGAGGGGCCAAATGGCCTAATCCTGCTCCTATCTTCTATGTTTCTTCTATGATCAGTAAGTTTGCAGATGACACGAAAATTGGTGGAGTGGTAAATAGTGAGGAGGGAAGCCTCAGGCTACAGGTCAATATAGACAGGTTGGTTAGATGGGCAGAACAGTGGTAAATGGAATTTAACCCTGAAAAGTGTGAGGTGATGCATTTTGGGAGGACTAACAAGGCAAGGAGATACAAAATGAATGGTAGGACCCTATGTAGGACAGAGGATCAGAGGGACCTTGGTGTACATGTACATACATCCCTGAAGGCAGCAGGACAGGTAGGTAAGGTGGTTAAAAAGGCATATGGGATACTTGCCTTCATTAGCCGAGGCATAGAATATAAGAGCAAGGAGGTTATGATGGAGCTGTACAAAACGCTAGTTAGGCCACAGCTGGAATACTGTGTGCAGTTCTGGTCGCCACACTATAGAAAGGATGTGATTGCATTGGAGAGGGTGCAGAGGAGATTCACCAGGATGTTACCTGGGCTGGAGCGCTTCAGCTATGAAGCGAGACTGGACAGGCTGGGGTTGTTTTCCTTAGAGCAGAGAAGGCTGAGGGGGGACCTGATTGAGGTGTTCAAAATTATATGGGGCATAGATAGGGTAGATAGAAAGGAACTTTTCCCCTTAGCAGAGGGGTCAATAACCAGGGGGCATAGTTTCAGCAGGAGGTTAGAGGGGATTTGAGGGAAAACTTTTTCACCAGAGGGCGGTTGGAATCTGGAACTCACTGCCTGAAAGGGTGGTAGAGGCAGGAACCCTCACAACATTCAAGAAGCATTTAGATGAGCACTTGAAACGCCATAGCATACAAGGCTATGGACCAAGTGCTGGAAAATGGGATTAGAATAGACAGGGCTTGATGGCCAGTGCAGACACGATGGGCCGAAGGGCCTCTTTCTGTGCTGTATAACTATATGACTCTATGGGGGAGAAATTCGGTTGGCAGCGCCTCCAATTAGCGCCTAAAGAGGCCGAGAAGTGGGGCGGTAGCCAATTTTCGGCCGGGCGCAGTGAACCCAGCGCCTCCTCCCATATTGAGTGGGCATTTTGCGCCGGCGCTAAACCTTAGCGCCCGCTCGCGGGCGCAGGCAGATCATGACGTCATTTCAGTGTGCAACACCTTTTGGGCGCCCCGGACCGGAAATTCAGTGTTGCGCCCCTCCGTTCCGCCTGGCGCTAATAAGGACTGCTTAACTGGAACGTTCCCCAGTTGCTCTCGGGCTAGGGGGGCGCTCTTTAAAGGGGACTGCACTGGTATAAAAGCGGCAGCCAGTTTGGGAGCACAACTTCCTCGAGACTTTCACAGAGTTGCTGAGCTGCACTCTGAGAGCCATTGCACCAGTGAGCCAGCGCTGGCCAGAGGAACTTCAGCCTACTGACCATCACCTTGCAGCTGGTGAGCATCACAATGTTTACAATTTCTTGTGCGCTATTACTATGGGGGCTGTATTGGAGGGGAACGTCCTGCTGCTGAACCATCTGGAAAGGGCACAGGGACGCAGGGAGAGAGGGGCAGGAATGGCCAGACGGAGGAGGGCCAACAGACGTCGCCACACCAGACCTTACGCTGCCAGGGTTTTCCGACAGCAGTTCTCTTACTTGAACATGTCAGAGGAGCAGTGTCTTAGAAGGCTGCGCTTCAGAAAGGAGGTGGTGACTGAGCTGTGCCACCTGCTTCAGCCAGATCTGCAGCCTCAGATAAGGTGCAGGACCTCTCTGTCGGTGGCTGTCAAGATGACTGTTGCCCTGAATTTCTATGCGAGCGGCTCCTTCCAGGCCGCAACTGGGGACATCACAAACATATCGCAGTTTGCGGTGCATTGCTGCATCCGTCAAGTAACAGATGCCCTATTTAAAAGGAGGCGGCAGTACATCTCCTTCCCTATGACACTGGAGAAGCAGCGGAAGCATGCAGAGGGCTTCGCAGCAATAGCGAACTTCCCCATGGTGCAGGGCGCCATTGACTGCACACATGTGGCTTTGCGGGCGCCTGTTTTGAATCTGGAGGAGTTCCGCAACCGCAAGGGGTTCCATTCCTTGAATGCTCAGCTGGTCTGTGACCACCGACAGCTGATCCTCGCAGTCAATGCGCAGTTCCCTGGCAGCAGCCACGACGCCTTCATCCTGCGCCAGACTTCAGTTGCAGGCCTTTGAGGCCCCGGCTCACCCAGGAGGCTGGCTTCTCAGTGACAAGGGCTATCCTCTGTGCCCATGGCTGATGACGCCGCTCCATTCGCCCAGCACTTCTGCTGAAGAGCGCTTCAATGCGAGCCATCAGGCGACGAGGAACATTGTGGAGCACACAATCGGTGTGCTGAAGCAGCGGTTCCGCTGTATGGACCATTCCGGAGGCGCCTTGCAGTACTCACCAGAGCGAGTCTCCCACTTCGTCGTAGTCTGTTGCATGCTGCATAACCTCGCCATCCTACGCACCCAGCCAATGCCACCAGCCATTGAAGCACCAGCGGAGGAGGAGGAGGAGGACCAAGACGGGAGGGAGGTACAAACTGGAAGGGCCGTCCGTCAGAGGCTGATAACAAGCCGCTTCTAGGCCCCTCTGACGGAATGCTTGGTGCCATTCGATGAGGAGGAAGGGAACTGTCCGGATAACCCAAAGCCTATGAAGGGCAGTGAATGTAAATATCAGACATGGCCAATGGAAATAAAAAAAGTTGTTTATTTTGCGAAATGTGCTTCCTTCCAACATGACAAAGCAATGGCTACAGAAAGCAAAACTAACACACCAACACATAAGTGACTCGCACACCCGGGAGACTATTCAAAACATTACTAACATTCAGACCAGCATTCACGGCCTTGATTTCTACAAAAAAGACATCTCAGCTGCAGCTTCTACTCTTTCCCCCTTGATGGTGATCTGCTTCTCTTGCGAGATCGGCCCCCTCCCTCCCTGCAGCTCCTCCGTAATGGGACCCCAGTGGCTGCATCAAGGCTGGGGGAGGCCTGCTGGCTGTCCGAAAGCGCAGATGCCCCTGAGGGACGTCCTGGATGGACTCTGGGCTTGGAGGACCCGGATGCTGACTGCTCCAACTGTGCATGGGTGGAAGCAGTCTGTCCTGCAGGTGGTGGGAGCTGCAGTGGAGTCGTGCCAGCGGTGGCATCAGGAATTCTGACATCCTGAGAGCGGACAGCAGCTCCCTGGTCGACCGACACACTGGCACTCTGACGGGGCAGCACCGCAGCATGTGCACCAATCGGCTGGTCCACAGATTGATGCCCTGCTGTGGTGCTGCAAGGGCCCCGGGTAATCCCGCCTGATCCAGCGAGGGTGGCAGCAGTCATTGGTTGCGTGGCCTCAATATGCGTCTGCATGAGACCAGCGAGTGACTGCGTGGCAGCACTCAGCACTGGCGTGGCAGGTGCCAGTGCTTCAGTGAAGCCCTGGACAGTCCTTTCCAGTGCTTCGGTGAAGCCCTGGACAGTCCTTTCCAGTGCTTCACTGAAGGCCGGGACAGTCCTTTCCAGTGCTTCGGTGAAGCCCTGGACAGTCCTTTCCAGTGCTGCCCCGAAGCCGTGGACAGTCCTTTCCAGTGCTGCCCCAAAGTCCTGCGCACTCTTTGCCTGTGCTGCCCCGAAGTCCTGCGCACTCTTTGCCTGTGCTGCCCCGAGGTCCTGCGCACTCCTTGCCTGTGCTGCCCCGAAGTCTTGCACACTCCTTGCCAGTGTCTCGATGGATTCAGGCATCCTTGCCACTGTTAAGTATGTGTATTGTATTGAACAATTAACACAAAGACTTAAACGTATAACTCAAACAGGTCTTTACTGGTTGGAGGTAGGGACTGCACGTAGGTCTTTACTTCATGCCCACAGGCGGGAACTGAGGGGAGATCAGTACCCACAGTACTATTTATACCCCTATGGCCAGGAGTGGTACTGCGTATCACTACGCCCTACAAGTAGCGCAGTCCTGTCCATAGGTTCAAAGTAGCACACATATTACATACACAACATTCCTCCCTTCTTAGCTTTACAGTCATCTCCCCATTTAACATAACGTAATAACATATATACATATATAACTTCAGGTTTACATAACAGAATAACATAGATACATAGATAACTTCATGTCAAAACAGATCACAGATTCAGTCTCTGCGGAAAACAGTTCACAGATTCAATCTCTGTGGTGTAGTCGGTTCACGTTGCTGGAGTGACTCATTCAATAGTCCTTCCATGGATTTAACAGTTTGAACTTCCGAACTGAATTGGCTCCGTTCGGAGGGACCACGTGTGTGATCTGGTAGAGGTAATAATGGTTCAGATGGGTCATCTTCTGTTTCGACTTTTCCTTTTCTGCTTCTTGGAGACTCTCTGGGCTCCACTGTCAGCTGCCAGCTGCATGCGCAGTTCCTCCTCCTCTTCCTCCTTTTTCCGTAGTAGAGCCACCTTCTCCCGATGTTCCGTAGACTTTCGGTGCTCCTCCATGATTTCTGTATGGTGGGAGTCGAAGTTACAAGTTGGGCAGGACAGGACATAGTAATATTCAGTGTCGTCCTGATCTAGGCCAGCGAGAGGGTCTTCTATTTCCTCCATACCCAGCTCGGCGTTAGCCAGCTTTTGTTCCAAGTCCAGACATCTTTCCTGAAGAGACTTCTTCATGCGTACCTCTTCATCCAGCTTTTTCTGGGCTTTCAGCAAGTCGTTTACTAATGACCTCATTTGAGATTTTACTACTTCAACTTCTTTTGGAGATTGATTGATCGGACTATTCAATCCCTCTACCGGAGCAGCTGTTTCAGCGGTCTGTTGTTCTACGTTGACGTGAGTCAGCGTACTTTTGGCATCCAAGGGCTGCTCTGTTGCAGTCATCTCAGTCTGTGTTGCCACCTCAGCTCTTCCAATAACCTTTGAGAGCTCCGAACCCCTTTCGTTTGAATATTGAAGTTCGTGTTCAAGTTTTTCCCATTTCAGAGTCCTGTCCTTCAGCATATGCAGGAGTTGGCTGACCGTTAACTCCTCTGACATCAGACGTTTTGTGTGCTCCTGCTCCATTTTCTCCATCAGCTGCTTCTGTTGTCTTTCCAGATTCTCCAACTCTATATCAAAGAACTCTTTCGTTGCATTCAACTCTTGCTCAAAATGGCGAAGCATTTGTTCTAATTGCTGTTGTAGTTTGAAATGGAGTTGAGTTCGAGCCCGGTGTCCCTCAGAAATGGGCACATCAGTAGACTTGCCAGACTCAGAATCCACAGTTAAACTATGTTGTTGTTGCTCAGTGGAATTCTGTGCTGAAACTTTGTCTTTTGCACCTGAGTTGGGCTTACCATCATCCGTTCCAGAGTCTGGGCCGACTATCTTCACCGAGTTCTCACTCGTTATTGTTTGTAGGAAATGCCAGTCCATATTCATTTTCCTAATCCACTCCCGTCCTAGTAGTGGAGGACCTCCTTCAGATATCACATATAAGTCCATTATTTGACTGTCTTCGCCCTTGTGGACCACTGCAACCTCTATTTTCCCGATGGGGTACACTCTTTGCCCCGTGTATGTTTTCAATATAATCCCCGTATCCTGTAGGGGAATATGTTGGAATAACTTTCCGTAATCTTTCTTATTTATGACCGTCAATGCCGATCCAGTGTCCAATTCCAGTTTTACTTGGACTCCTTCTATCTGAAGAGTGACCCAAATTGTCTGGAGGTCTGCACCCTTACCAGCGTTGAGTACTCTTAAGCTAGCCAGTTCATTACAGCTTAAGCTAGCCAGTTCATTACTGCTAGCGTTTGAATCGGACTCCTGTTCGGTCACCTTGTGTACCTTTGCGTATTTTCCTTGCGGTGACTTCTTGTTGCTGGTCTTCTTCCCTGGCCTGCATACTCTAGCTATATGTCCAAGCCTACCACAAGTTCTACATTCTTGGTTTTTAAACCAACACTGGTTCTGATCATGCGTTGTCTTTCCACAATGATAACATTTGCCAGACCTCACACCCAATTTGTGTGCACTGAGCTCCGGTGACCGTAGCTGCATTACTGCCGTGCCTCTCGCTGCGGCTTTGTGTGCTGCTGCCATAGTGACCGCCTTCTCAAGCGTCAGCTCATTCTCCTCGAGCAGTCGCTTTTGTGTATCCTGTTTAAATAAACCACACACAAATTTGTCTCGTAGTGCATCTGTCAGTCCCGTTCCAAACTGGCAATATTACGCTAATTTACGCAATTCCAGCAAATATTCAGCATTGCTTTCATGCTGTAGCTGCCTTCTGTCATAAAATTTAAATCGTTCCGCTAGCATCAGCGGCGTGGGGTTTAGATGATCTTTCAGGACAGTAACAATCTCATCGAACGTCTTATCCGCCGGTTCATCTGGTGATAACAGGTGTTTCAATTGCCCGTATGTCTTCGCACCCATTAAATTTAATAATGTTAGAGCTTTATCTTGGTCACGAATTTTATTGGCCTTACAATAATTTTTTACTCTTTCAACATATATGGCCCAATCTTCGAGGTCACTATCAAAGGTGCTAATATTCCCGTGTTTAGGCATTGTAGATTTGCAATTTCTCAGATTTTATTTTGTTTACTTGTTATCAAAGATGGCGGCTTCCCGCTCTTGCCGTCGTCCTCTGCCCACAAAATGGCGGTTTTCCCGCGCTTGGCGGTCTTCACCCGTTCCCCGACGCCGTCTCCCTTCAGCCCCCGAGTGCGGCCCTTATCTTCGCCGCGATCGCCCGAGTGCGGCCCTTATCAGCGGATGCGATCGCTGGATCGCGAAGTGGCTCCCGACCGAAGCGGCTCTCGGCCCTTATCTTCTGTGCGATCGATAGCCCGCGCTGTGCACCGCGGCTCTCGCACCTTGAGCTTCTGCAGCCGCCGCGCCTTTCAGTCCGAGTGCGGCCCTTATCTTTGGTCCCGATCGCTGGCCCGCGCTGCGCCTCGCACTTGAAGCGGCTCCCGGGCTCTGGCTCACCCACTCGCGTGGCTCTTGCTCGCTCCCTCCCGGGCTCTGGCTTACCCACGAGGTTATGGAGGCTTCAGGGTCCTAATGCCTGTCGCTTCCAGTCACTGGAAGCTGTCAGGATTTCTGCTGCCCTTCAGTTTTGAGTGGGGTGTTGAGGATTGAAACCTCTCTTCAACGTCCTGTCTTTGGACGAAGCCGCCGTGGAATAACTGCCGCAGGGTTCGAACCGACTCGTCGCCAGTGTTAAGTATGTGTATTGTATTGAACAATTAACACAAAGACTTAAACGTATAACTCAAACAGGTCTTTACTGGTTGGAGGTAGGGACTGCACGTAGGTCTTTACTTCATGCCCACAGGCGGGAACCGAGGGGAGATCAGTACCGACAGTACTATTTATACCCCTATGGCCAGGAGTGGTACTGCGTATCACTACGCCCTACAAGTAGTGCAGTCCTGTCCATAGGTTCAAAGTAGCACACATATTACATACACAACAGCCACTGCAGCCATGAGCACAGTGTACCTGAGCCGAGCCTGGGCACTCATTTCTGTGAGGGGACGCACCTCTTCTGCGCTCTGTGCAGCAGTACTCGCGGCCTGACTCGCCCTCCGGGGAGACGACACCCGAGTTTCCCTACCCCCCTTGCGTTGCTGCAGCCCGCTGGTTCCTGGAACTGCTTCCTCCTCAGAGCATTCCCCCCCGCTCCCCTCCAGGGAAGTTGTCTCCCCAGCCTGCAGAGGGGCTGGCTCCCCTGAGGATGGCACGGATGTTCCGGCTTCCTCCTGCTCGTCGCCTCCGGAGTCAGTGGCAATGGCAGCTTGAGGGCTCGGCTCCCGAGCTGGTGATGCAGCATCTGAAAGCAGGGAGGTTGAAGAGTGGCTTTAGCGAAAGGACAGGGTGGCAGCAAGGGATGCATGAGTGCTGCAATGCTCGGACTTGGGTCCACAGTGAAAAAGCATGCTGGAGGGGGGAAGAAGTGGAAGGAGAGAGTTCAAAAAGGTGATGACCTTACCATCACTGTGCACAATGGGGTCGGCAGCTCCAGTGGTGACAGGACCAGTTATCCGGCCTCCAACAATCTGGTGGACTCGTTCCTCCAGGTCCGTCAGTGTCTGCAGCTGAGGAGGGCCTCCTCCGGTGCGAAGCTGCTTCCTCCGGTTCCTGGCCAGCACATCACATGCCCCCATGGTGGAATAGCCCTTCCATTATGCATTGAGCTGACATCACATGCCCCCCATGGTAGATTAGCCCTTCCATTATGCATTGAGCTGAATGTGTGTTTCCAAAAAGGGCCATGGGTGCTGGCTGACAGATGGCCATTGGGGCTTCGCGCACCCTCTGGCCATAATGTCAGGTGCAGATGGAGGGATGAAGAAGATGGCGAAAAAGGCACTCACCCGAACGACCCGAGTGAGGTCGTTGAACTTTTTCCTGCATTGCACAGGAGTCCTGGCCACCACGCTGCTTGAGGTGACTCTTTGACAAACTTCCCTCCAAGCCCTGCGGTACTCGCTCTGATGAGGCCTCCTGCCATTGTCGGGGTACAGCACAGCTCGCCGGCGCTCCACTTCGCCAACCAAAGCATCCAATGCCCCATCGGTAAAGCGCTCCACTCTCTGCCTCACCCTCTCCATATGTTCAATGTTTGGAACGCCACAGAAAGCACAGTGCCGATTTTGAGGCCTACAAGGCGCAGAGAGTGGCAGCTGCTCCTAATTGACCCGCTTCTTTAAGAGCTGGCCGGCGCCAGCATGTCTCGGGTAATCGATTATTGACAGCACCTGCGCTGTGCCCGGCCACCGACATATTGAGCAGCGCCGCCGGGTTAGCGCCTTAAGACTCCCGTGCAGCGCCTGAATCACCGCCGCAATCACCTTTAGGGGCGCAGCAACCCAATATCGCTCGAGGTGGCGATAATTTGTGCCTGGCGAAAAAATTTGCGCAGCGCCAATTCTAACACCCCAAACGGGGCTATACCCAATTTCTCCCCCTATGGCTCTATGAGATCATGGTCCAAATCGGTATCAATGACATAGGTAGAAAGTAAATCCAAGGCAAAGTGGCAAGTTGGATCCAAAATTGGCTCAAAGGCAGGAAACAAAGGGTAATGGAAAGGGTAATGGTCAAAGGGTGTTTTTGTGACTGGAAGGCTGTTTCCAGTGGGGTTTCGCAGGGCTCAGTACTGGGTCCTTTGCTTTCTGTGCTATATATCAATGATTTGAACTTGAATGTAGGAAGTATGATTAAGAAGTTTGCAGATGATACAAAAGTTGGCCGTGTGGTTGATAATGAAGCAGAAAGCTGTAGACTGCACAGAGATATCAAAGGACTGGTCAGGTGGGCAGAAAAGTGGCAAATGGAATTCAATCCGGAGAAGTGTGAGGTAATCCATTTGGAGAGGGCTAACAAGCCAAGGGAATACACAATGGGCCGGATATTCCGATCCCTACGGGTGGGTACTCGCTGTGCACCCTCCGCCTGCCCTGGAGAGAGGCCTCTGCGGGCGGAGAGTTCTGCTTTTTGGAGCCCCTCCGCCCGCAGAAAACCCTTACAATTCTTACGCCTGGTAAAAGCAGATGTAAGGCCTGCTTTTACCAGGATAAGAGTAGGAAAAAAAGTTTAAAAAACTTTTTTATCATTTAAAAATACTTTAAATAAAGGTAAGTTTATTTTTAGCCCCGTAATACACCTTAATTATTTTTTCAAAAAATTAAATTTTTGTTTAAAATACTTAATTTATTGTAATTTCAAGTCATTTTAAAAATGTGATTTAAAAAAAATGTATTTAAAGTTTTACTATGTTTTTTCATTGATCTCCATTCATATATTTGACAGGTCTTCCTGTCAAATGTATGAAGGGAGATTCCCTTCTGTGATTGGCTCCCCATGGCCCACACGATTCCAGGGACGCTGCGAACTACATGCACCCCTGGGATACGTGGGCCCTGCGCACTTGGAGTTTGGTGAGGCCCAGGAGCGGAAGTGTGTGCATCCCGGGAGCCCTCAGGTAAGGGCGCAGATTTTTCCAGATCACAGGCCTCCGCTCGGACAATACGGGCCAATAAATGGTAGGATACTGAGAAGTGCAGAAGATCAGAGGGACCTTGGATTGCATGCCCACAGATCCCTGAAGGTAGCAGGGCAGGTAGATAAGGTGGTTAAGAAGGCATACGGGATACTTGCCTTCATTAGCCGAGGCATAGAATGTAAGAGCTTGAACTATATTAAACACTAGTTAGGCCGCAGCTAGAGTACTGCGTGCAGTTCTGGTCACCACATTACAGGAAGGATGTAATTGCACTAGAGGGGGTGCAGAGGAGATTTATGAGGATGTTGCCTGGGCTGGGGAATTTTAGCTACGAGGAAAGATTGGATTGGCGAGGGTTGTTTTCTTTGGAACGGAGGAGACTTGATTGAGGAGTATAAAATTATGAGGGGCCTCGATAGAGTGGATAAGAAGGACCTATTTCCCTTAGCAGAGGGATCGATAATCAGGGGGCACAGATTTAAAGTAATTGGTCAGAGGTTTAGAGGGGATTTGAGGAGAAATATTTCCTCCCAGAGGGTGGTGGAGATCTGGAACACACTGCCTGAAAGGGTGGTAGAGGCAGAAACCCTCATCGCATTTAAAAAGTACTTACATATGTACTTGAAGTGCTGTGAACAAATGTAAGAAGTCACACAACACCAGGTTATAGTCCAACAGCTTTATTTGAAATCACAAGCTTTCGGAGCGCTGCTCCTTCGTCAGGTGAAGTGGAGAGATGTATAAAGACAAAACTTATATAGTCAGAGAATAATGTCAGATGTTTACAGGTAATCTTTCTAACTGCCATTTATCATACCTCGGCAGAGAGATAATCACAGCAATCACAGGTGTGAATGGTGTCCAAACAGGTCAGTCAGGAAAACATTACATCAAAGAACAATGAGGTGGGGTCACAAGGGGTCAAATGTTGCAGATGCTGGGGTCTGTATGAAAAACAAAAAAACCAGACAAAAAACAATTTTTTTGCTGGAAATCACAGCAGGTCCGGCCGCATCTGTGTAGAGAGAACAAGCCAACGGTGACTCGAGTCTGGATGACCCTACATCAGGTGGGGTTACATGTAGCGTGACATGAACCCAAGATCCTGGTTGAGGCCATCCTCATGGGTGCGGAACTTGGCTATCAGTTTCTGCTCGACGATTTTGCGTTGTCGTGTGTCTCGAAGGCCGCCTTGGAGAATGTTTACCCGAAGATCGGAGGCTGAATGTCCTTGACTGCTGAAGTGTTCCCCGACTGGGAGGGAACACTCCTGCCTGGTGATTGTTGCGCGGTGTCCGTTCACTGAAAAGGCAACACGATAACATCAACAAGTTCCATCCCACCATCAAACTCATCATGGACTACTCCTCAGAATCGGTTTCATTCTTGGACACACGAATCTCCATCAAAGACGGACACCTCAGCACTTCACTCTACCGCAAGCCCACGGACAACCTCACGATGCTCCACTTCTCCAGCTTCCACCCTAACCACGATAAAGAAGCCACCCCCTATGGACAAGCCCTGCGAATACACAGGCTCTGCTCAGACGAGGAGGAACGCGATGGACACCTACAGACGCTGAAAGACGCCCTCATAAGAACGGGATATGACGCTCGACTTTATGAAGCATGGTTTTATGAAGGGGAAGTCATGTTTGACAAATTTGCTCGAATTCTTTGAGGATGTAACATATAGGGTGGATAAAGGGGAACCAGTGGATGTAGTGTATTTGGACTTCCAAAAGGCATTTGACAAGGTTCCACACAAAAGATTACTGATCAAGATAAGAAATCACGGGATTGGGGGTAATATACTGGCATGGGTGGAAGATTGGCTATCTAATATAAAACAAAGAGTTGGGATAAATGGTTCATTCTCGGGCTGGCAATCAGTAACTAGTGGTGTTCCGCAGGGGTCAGTGCTGGGACCCCAACTCTTTACAATCTATATTAACAATTTGGAGGAAGGGACCGAGTGCAACATATCCAAGTTTGCCGACGATACAAAGATGGGAGGGAAAGCAATGAGTGAGGAGGACATAAAAAACTTGCAAAAGGATATAGACAGGCTAAGTGAGTGGGCAGAGATTTGGCAGATGCAATATAATGTTGGAAAGTGTGAGGTTATGCACTTTGGCAGAAAAAATCAAAGAGCAAGTTATTATCTAAATGGAGAGAAACTGCAAAGTGCTACAGTACAAAGGGATCTGGGGGTCCTGGTGCATGAAACACAAAAAGTTAGTATGCAGGTGCAGCAGGTGATCAGGAAGGCCAATGGAATCTTGGCTTTTATTGCAAGGGGGATGGAGTATAAAAACAGGGAAGTCTTGCTGCAGTTATACAGGGTATTGGTGAGACCACACCTGGAATACTGCGTGCAGTTTTGGTTTCCATATTTAAGAAAAGATATACTTGCTCTCGAGGCGGTTCAGAGAAGGTTCACTCGGTTGATTCCGGAGATGAGGGGGTTGACATATGAGGAAAGGTTGAGTAGGTTGGGACTCTACTCATTGGAGTTCAGAAGAATGAGAGGCGATCTTATCGAAACATATAAGATTGTGAGGGGGCTTGATCGGGTGGATGCGGGGAGGATGTTTCCACTGATGGGTGGGACTAGAACTAGGGGGCATAATCTAAGAATAAGGGGCTGCGCTTTCAAAACTGAGATGAGGAGAAACTTCTTCACTCAGAGGGTAGTAAATCTATGGAATTTGCTACCCCAGAGAGCTGTGGAAGCTGCAACATTAAATAAATTTAAAATGGAGATAGACAGTTTCCTAGCAGATAAGGGAATTAGGGGTTACGGGGAGAGGGCAGGGAAGTGGACGTGAGTCTAGATTCGGACCAGCCATGATCCTATTGAATGGCGGAGCAGGCCCAAGGGGCCGTAAGGCCTACTCCTGCTCCTACTTCTTATGTTCTTATGTTCTTATGACTTGACGATCGACAGTTCCGACAGGCCACAGCGAAAAATCGCATAGACCTCCTCAGAAGACAAACACGGGACACAACCAACAGAGTACCCTTCGTCGTCCAGTACTTCCCCGGAGCGGAGAAACTATGCCATGTTCTTCGCAGCCTTCAACATGTCATCGATGACGATGAACACCTCGCTAAGGCCATCCCCACGCCTCCACTACTCGCCTTCAAACAGCCGCCTAACCTCAAACAGACCATCGTTCGCAGCAAATTACCCAGCTTTCAGGAGAACAGCGACCACGACACCACACAACCCTGCCACAGCAACCTCTGCAAGACATGCCAGGTCATCAACACAGATACCATCATCACACGTGAGGACACCACCCACCAGGTACATGGTACATACTCATGTGACTCGGCCAACGTTGTCTACCTCATACGTTGCAGGAAAGAATGCCCCGGAGCATGGTACATCGGCGAGACCATGCAGACACTGCAACAACGGATGAACAGACACCGCGCAACAATTGCCAGGCAGGAGTGTTCCCTCCCAGTCGGGGAACACTTCAGCAGTCAAGGACATTCAGCCTCCAATCTTCGGGTAAGCATTCTCCAAGGTGGCCTTCGAGACACACAACAACGCAAAATCGTTGAGCAGAAACTAATAGCCAAGTTCCGCGCCCATGAGGACGGCCTCAACCGGGATCTTGGGTTCATGTCACGCTACATGTAACCCCACCTGATGTAGGGTCATCCAGACTCGAGTCGTCGTTGGCTTGTTCTCTCTACACAGATGCGGCCGGACCTGCTGTGATTTCCAGCAAAAAAATTGTTTTTTGTCTGGTTTTTTTGTTTTTCCATACAGACCCCAGCATCTGCAACATTTGACCCCTTGTGACCCCACCTCATTGTTCTTTGATGTAATGTTTTCCTGACTGACCTGTTTGGACTCCATTCACACCTTTGTTTGCTGTGATTATCTCTCTGCCGAGGTGTGATCAATGGCAGTTAGAAAGATTACCTGTAAACATCTGACATTATTCTCTGACTATATAAGCTGTGTCTTTATGCATCTCTCCACTTCACCTGACTAAGGAGCAGTGCTCCGAAAGCTTGTGATTTGAAATAAAGCTGTTGGACTATAACCTGGTGTTGTGTGAATTCTTACATTTGTTCACCCCAGTCCAACACCGGCATCTCCACACCTTGAAGTGCTGTAACCTACAAGGATATGGACCAAGTGCTGGAAAGTGGGATTAGGGTGGATAGCTCTTTGTCGGCTGGCACGGACAAGATGGGCCAAATAGCCTCCCGTGCTGTAAATTTCTATGATTCTATGATATGAGAAAGAGGGACGAGGTCCTGCAGGCAGACTATAGGGAGCTAGGAAAGAGATTCAAAAGCAGGACCTCAGAGGTTGTAATCTCCGAATTACTCCCGGTGCCACGAGCTAGTGAGTATAGAAATAGGAGGATAGCACAGATGAATGCGTGGCTGGAGAGATAGTGCAGGAGTAAGGGCTTTAGATTCCTGGGACGCTGGGACCGGTTCTGGGGGAGGTGGGACCTGTACAGGCCGGATGGCTTTCACCTCAACAGAGCCAGGACCAATGTCCTCGCTGGGGTGGGTTGGGGGGTGGGATGGTTGCTAGTGATGTTGGGGAGGGTTTAAACTAATTTGGCATTGGGTTGGGTACCAGGATGTAGCATTAGAAAGGAGCAACAAGGTGCACAAAGGATTGGGAGAGACACAAGCACTAGAGTAAGAGATAGTACGGTATTAGGTGGGCTCAGACTCAGAGAGAATACAAGAAGGTCGAAGGTTTATGATGCATGCATGTGAATACTTGGCCCTAAACAGACAATACAACATAGCTGATTACCTGACCATGGTAAAGGATAACAAACTGAGAAGAACCTTGACAAGGTACAGACTTAGCGAACATAGCCTAGCGATCGAAAAAGGCAGACACAGGCAGACCAGGCTGCCAAGAGAGGACAGGATATGCTCTCACTGCAGTCAGGGAGTGGTGGAGACAGAGATGCACTTCCTCACAGCTTGTGGAAAATATCAGGGCATCAGGGAGAATTTCTACCAAAAATTCTCACAAATATGCCCTGATTTCAGAAATCTGAATGACAACCAAAAACTCCCATTCCTACTGGGAGAGGAGAGAAGCTGTATAACACTGGCGGCACACTATGTTACAGCTTGCCATGAACAGAGGGACAGCCAGTAAACTAAGAAAAGAATATATATAAACAATGCGAATGTATATTTATACACTCAGGGATATACCTGTTTATACACTGTATGAATAGAACTGCGTTTATGTGCTAAACCATAAATGTATTTTGATGCTTTGGCAACATAAGATGTAACTTATCATGCCAATAAAGCGATTTGAATTGTGAAAATTGTGAATTGTGAATACACAAAGCATGGTAAATAAGGCTGGTGAGTTGCAGGGTCAAATAGCCACACGGGAATATGATGTCATGGCAATGACGGAGAAGTAGCTCAAAAATGGGCAGGATTGGGTACTAAATATTCTGGCATATAAATGGTTTAGCAAAGATAGAGAAGGAAAGAAAGGAGGTGGGGTGGCAGTATTGATTAAGGAGAATGTTACAGTACTGGAGAGAGAGGATGTCCTGGAGGGGTCAAGGACAGAATCTATTTGGAGAGAGTTGAGAAACAATAGAGGTGCCATTACACTGCTAGGTGTATTCTATAGGCCCCCTACTAGTGGGAAGGATATAGAGAGCAAATTTGTAGGGAAATTAGAGAGAGGTGCAAGAACTATAGAGTAGTGATAATGGGGCACTTCAACTATCCTAATATAGGCTGGGATAGTAATAGTGTAAAGTGTTGTATCCGTGTGTTAATGGAGACACGGAATGCAGGAGTTAGTTTAACAGGTGTTTACTGAACAAAGTCTGGAGGTGAACTAACAGATACAAGACACTATACAGGCTTATATAGCCCGAGTGGCCACTACCGGCATTACAGTACACAGGGGCTCTTAAAGGCACATACACCACAATTCCTCCCCTTTTAGACAACCAGTACATAACATTTTAAGTAATCATTAATAAACATGTTTACAAGAACAATAATCTACACATTTGCTGCAGTTAATCAATTATAAGTCAGTCTCTCTGGAGGCTTCCTGACTCGGTCCGGGTAACGCCTCGGTGGTGTAGTAGTTTTCGGTGGTGTTGTAGGTTCTTTTGGCAAGGTCGATTCAGCTTGAATGCCAGTGTCGGGTTCATCTGGTTCCAGTATCACCGGATCGGAGGTAGATACTATGGGTATCTCTGCTTCATCATTAGGTGTATAGAGTTGTGGTGTAGGTTGTCCCTTTTCGGATGACTCTATGATCTGGTCAGCATGGCGCCTTATTGTGCTTTCTCCAATGTCCACGGTATACATCAGCGGTCCTAGTCGTGTGCAAATAGTTCCAGGCTGCCATTTCGCAGTACGGTAGTCCCGGGCCAAAACTGGTTGACCTATCTGGAAGGTTCTCGTTGGCCTTTCATTCATGCCTTGAAATTGCCGGTTCTCTACGTCCCTTCTGATGTTTAGCTTGATCAAATCCAGCCGGCATCTTAGTCTTCTATTGAAAAACATCATGGCGGGAGTTTGGTTTGTAACCACATGTGTTGCATTCCTGTATGCAAACAAGAAGTTATCGACCTTATGCTGTAGATTTATGTCTTCATTACCCATGGCCTTTATGGCCTTCTTGAAGGTCTGGACAAACCTTTCAGCCAATCCATTGGTGGCGGGATGGTATGGGGCGGACGTGTAGTGCTTAACCCCATTGTTTTTTAAGAACTTCCTGAATTCTTCGGACACAAATTGCGGTCCATTATCAGAACAGATCTGTTCAGGCAGCCCATTCCTGGCAAATATGGTCCTTAATACTGTGATGGTTTTTTCCGTGGTGGTGGAGGACATCTTTATTACCTCCGGCCACTTGGAGTGTGCATCAACCGCAATTAAGAACATTGAGTCCATAAATGGACCAGCAAAGTCGATGTGTACCCTTTGCCATGGAGATGAGGGCCACTCCCATGGATGTAGAGGGGCTTGTGGTGGGGCGTTTTGGACCTTCTGGCGTCCTAGACAGCCCTTGGTCATTTCTTCGATGTCTCCATCGATACCTGGCCACCACACAAACGCTCTGGCTAGGTTCTTCATTTTCACTCCACCCAGATGCCCCTCGTGAAGCTCCTTTAGCACTTTATCCTGGAGTTTGGGTGGAATCACCACTCTGGATCCACACATCAAGGTTCCTCGGCACACTGACAGCTGTTCTCTTCTTTGCGAGAATGCTGGCAACAGTGGTTCGCCATGTGCTGGCCATCCCTTCACCGTTAAATCGTAGACTCGTGAGAGAGTCGGGTCATTTCTCGTTTCCTTTTCAATGGTAGAATTTGTTACTGGTAGACATTCCACTATGGTTGAGTGGAACATCTCCACTTGGTCCACTGTAGGCGCCTCTTCTACCGTTGGCAACGGTAGGCGCGATAAACCGTCAGCATTTCAATGCTGTTTTGATCCTTTGTATTCTATGTCATATTGGTGTGCCCCTAGGAAAAGGGACCACCTCTGTAGCCTTTGCGCTGTCATAATGGGAACGCCCTTTTTAGGGTTGAATACGGAGACGAGGGGTTGATGATCAGTCAACAAGGTAAATTTTTGTCCGTGTAGGTAATGGTTGAATTTCTTCACTCCCCATACCAGGCTGAGTGCTTCCCTGTCGATCTGGGCATAGTTACGCTCAGCTGAGTTCAATGAGCGTGACGCAAAAGCTATCGGCCGCTCCAAGCCATCAGGGAATCTATGCGATAATACCACTCCTACGCCGTAAGGGGATGCATCACACGCCAATCTGATTGGTAGTGATGGGTTGTCATGAGCCAAAACTTCTTTGGACGTGATCAAGCCTTTGCATTTATGGAAGGCACGTTTACAGTCTTCGCTCCATTTCCATATTACTCCCGTTTGTAGCAGTTCGTTAAGAGGGTGTAGAACAGTTGATAAGTTCGGTAAAAATATATGATAGTAATTTATCAATCCCAGGAACGACCTTAAATGTGAGACATTTTCAGGTGCTGGGGCTTTTATGACCGCTTCAATTTTTTCAGGTGACTTATGCAACCCTTCTTCGTTAATTATATGGTCACAATATGATATTTGTTTCTGGAAAAATTCGCACTTGGGGCGATTTGCTCGTAGGCCCCGTTCTCTCAGCCTAGTGAGCACCTGCTCCAAATTGGCAAGGTGCTCGTTGTCATTTTCTCCTGTTACAAGGATGTCGTCTAGGTAGCATTGAGTCCTCGGAATCCCTTGCAGGACTTGCTCCATAGCTCTTTGCCAGATAGCTGGAGCTGATGCTACTCCGAAAACCAGTCGATTGTACTGGTACAGGCCTTTGTGTGTGTTTATCGTGAGATACTTTTTAGAGGCCTTCTCAACCTCCATCTGTAGATATGCCTGTGCCAAGTCAATTTTGGTGAAACGTTTCCCTCCGGATAGTGAGGCGAAAATATTTTCTATCCTCGGAAGAGGATACTGTACTGTGTGAAGGACCGGGTTTACAGTCACCTTGAAGTCCCCACAGATGCGAATTTTTCTCTGTTCTTCAGATTTATCATTATTCAACGTTTTCTTCATGACCGGGACGATGGGTGTTGCCCACTCGCTCCACTCTATCTTGGATAACACGCCTGCCTTTTCCAAATTCGTCAGCTCTGCCTCGGCACGGTGGCATAGTGGTTAGCACTGTTGCCTCACAGCGCCAGGGACCCGGGTTCGAATCCGGCCTCGGGTGACTGTCTGTGTGGAGTTTGCACATTCTCCCCGTGTTTGCGTGGGTTTTCTCCGGGTGCTCCGGTTTCCTCCCACAGTCCAAAGATGTGCGGGTTAGGTTGATTGGCTATGATTAAAAAAAAATTGACCCTTAGTGTTAGGGGGATTAAATACGTGGGGTTACGGGGATAGGGTGGGATATGTGTTGGTGTAGGGGTTACGGGGATCGGGTGGGATATGTGTCGGTGCAGGCTCGATAGGCCGAAATGGCCTCTATCTGTACTGTGAGGTTTCTGTGATTCTGTGATTCTGACTGCTGGACAAATTGCGTATGGCACCGGCCTTGCCTTAAAAAACTTGGGAATTGCCGCATCTTCCACTTTTATTGAGGCGGTGACGCCTTTCAAGGTTCCTAGTTCCTGTTGAAACACTTCTTTGGCGTTGGCCAAGATGTCTTTTAATCGTTCAGGTATGACGTCATCATCATTTTTTTTCTTACTGGTCACCGTCAGTGCCTGAATGGAGTGCCAGTCCAAACGTATCTTCCTGATCCATTCACGTCCCAACAGCGGTGGACCACCATCTTGCAGAACGTATAAATACAACTTCTGTATTTCCTTGCCGTTGTATACAACAGGCACCCTTATTTTCCCTCTGGGGTATACTTTCTGTCCCGTATATGTTTTCAAGATAATGGCCCAGTAATTCCGTTCCAAACGCGTGAGTACGGTCGGGGTACTCACGCGTCTGGCCGGAGGAAATGCCGGTTTTCAGCATGCACAGCGCATGATTTTCCAATAAGTTACTTTCTCTGAAAGTCATAATTAAATACATACATTCATACACATAAGTAAAGGAATATATACATACATACATATACGCAAAGGAATATATACAGACATACATACATAATTACTTAAAAGAATATATTACTGATGAAAAGTTTCTTTCTTAAAAATGTTAGAGTCATTTTCACATTTAATAAACACAGCAAATTCAATTCACATAGCCACAATTGCTCCTTCTACCTACAGTACTGAAAACCCATTTTAAAAAACAAAAATAAACTTTAAAACTTACCTCAGCATTTCTTAAAATAACTTTCCTCCCTTTCCCAAACAAAAATATTGCCTTTCAGAAGCTCCACAATAAAATATATCTTCCTCCGCAGCCTCTGGAGCAACTGTACTCATGCTTTTTTCATGTGTAAGTTGTAAGGACTTAACCTACTGAAAGCATGAATGAAACCGGCGAATTTTACTGCGCACGCGCTGCCTGTGCAGTCGCACGCGTTCTGCCTCTGAACCCCTTCGCTCAGAGGACAGGAAATGCTGGTTTTCCCCACATGCGCTGTGCATGCTGAAAACCGGCATTTCCTCCGGCCAGACGCGTAAGTACCCCGACCGTACTCACACGTTTGGAACGGAATTAATGGGCCAACATTTTACATGTCAATAAAATGAAAAATTTAACAATTGCACGATTTGTCCCCTCGCACCTGCGACTGAGGGTCCAAGGAGGTGCATTGCGCAAGAGGTCATCGTCGTACGTATCCTCACACTGTTCCCTTTCGGGAACTGTATGAAGTGGTGGAAGGATTTCTGGCCACGTTAACGCTCCTTCCGTGACCATAACCATCTTCATACCAGCCATTAGGGTGGTTAGTCCTATGGCATGAGGGTTTTACGGGCTCCCACAACCCATCTGAGGCGGGAGGCCACCCACACCCGCAGACGCAAGTATCCCGCTGGATGTCCACCCAGAATTTATAGTTGGAGCTCCGACTCCACTTGCCGGGACTGTCTAGAGCGGGGTTCGAAACCCTACTCCTTCTGGCCCAGCAGCGGGGATGCTTACCACTACGCAAAAGGCCCACTCCGCGCAAAAGTTGACACCCATACGTTTCCTGCGCCTTTTCCCTCCCCGTGACTGGAGCCCTATGCTGCCACTTGAAAGACCAAGCTAACATCTGTCCTTTTTGCGGCGCCTTGGACTTCTCATTACCAATGATGAGCAGGCGCTGCGCCTCCACCTCGTTGAGGAGATTGCTGAGGTCATCATCAGTTCAATTGTGAGTTCTTTTAATGCTGTGAATTGTGCTCATTCCAGCCATTTCACGTTGCTAATCGGAGTGGGCCTTTGGCGTAGCGGTAGGATCCCCGCCGCTGGGCTAGACAGGGTAGGGTTTCGAACCCCGCTCCAGACAGTCCCGGCAAGTGGAGTCGGAGCTCCGGCTCTAAATTCTGGGTTGACATCCAGTGGGATATTTGTGTCCGTGGGTGTGGGTGGCCCCCCCTCCTCGTATAGCTTGTGGGAGCCCGTAAAACCCTCCCGCCATAGGACTAACCACCCTAATGGCTGGTACAAAGATGGTTACGGTCACGGAAGGAGCGTTAATCACAGCCATAAATCCTTCCACCACTTCATACAGTTCCCCAAAGGGAACAATGTGAAGACACGTATGACGACGACGTTGCTAAATAAATAAATGGAATGAAAAAAATTCTTTCAGGGCTTTTAAAAGTCTTTAAATTGCTTTAATTCTGTTTAAAACTACTTCAGATTCTTCAAAATAATGTAAACGTTTAAAAAAATTTATAAAAGGTGACCAAAAGCTTCATAAATATACCAAAATCCTATTTGAAATGCTGCTCTGCATGTAAAAATGCTTTGCAGCTTGTGAGAAACATTGGGGGCGTGTCCTATTAAACTGAGACCTCAAGGGGCGTGTCTCAGTTGCACAGCGCACTCCAGGCTTCGCGCTGGCTGCACTCCTGGGCGGCGTGACGTCAGACGCTGCCCGGGATTCTTCTGTTTCAAAAAAGAATTCCAGGCGTCCCTGGAGGTGAACGGCAGGCAGGTCGGGTAAGTGCAGATCGGGGGCTTGCACGCGCGGCAAGCCCCCGATCCGAATTTCTGCACCAATGGATGTGTCTTTTAAAGGTATATGCGGAAATAGCCGCTCGTAATCCCGTCGACTTATGATGGTCAGAGCTGATCCTGTATCTAGCTCCATTTTAACTGGGGACCCCGCTATCGTGAGGGTAACCCAAATGGTCTGGTAATCTTCTTTGGTAATTACATTATGTAATTTGAGACAGCTTAGTCTCTTGTTACCGGAGTTGCTATCGCTCTACTGGTCTTCGGAGCTACTGTCCGTCATCATTTGTACCTTTTTGTACTGTTCTTTACTGATTTTTTTCCTGTCAGTGGATTTTTTGTTTCCAGATCGGCATACACGTGCAATGTGTCCCATCTTTCCGCATTGCCTGCATGCTTTGTCCTTGAACCAGCAGTCCCTCTGGTCATGGGTGGATCTGCCACAGCGATAACATCTCTCGAAACCCTGTGTCATTTCATGGGTGCCGAAGTCCTGTGGCTTTTGCTGTATCTCTGCAGCTCCTCTTGCTGCTGCTTCGTAGGATACAGCCACACTGAAAGCCTTGTCCAGTGTTAAATCTTTCTCAGAAAGTAGCCTTTTCTGTGTTCCTTCACTTAGGAGACCACAGGCGAATTTGTCTCGAAGAGAATCTGCCAGTCCTGCCCCGAATTGGCAGTGCTTTGACAGTTTCCCTAATTCGGTGAGGTAATCAGCGTTACTTTCATTATTGTGCTGATTCCTCCTGAAGAATTTGAATCGTTCCGCTATCCGCTATCAGTTGGGTTTAAGTGCTCCTGTAGTGTATCAACAATCTCCTTAAAATTCTTGTCCATCGGTTTAGCTGGAGTGATTAAGTTTTGTAACAGCCCGTATGTCCTTGCGCCCATTAGATTTAGAAGTACTGGTGCCTTTTTATCATCCTCTATTTCATTCGCTGTGCAATATACCTCCACTCTTTCCACATACGTGGTCCAATCCTTTATATCACTATCGAAAGCAGTAATATTGCCAGTCTTAGGCATCCTGAAAAAAAAATGCCGCCTCCCGCGCTTTCCTTTCTTCCCTGCCGAGAAAAAATGGCACCTCCCGCGCTTTCCCGCCGCTGCCGTTGCTGACAACGCTGTTCTCCGCGGTTTTTATTTATACAGCTATTTTTAATAGTTGGAGACTCATTCCCGCCGGACTCTCTGGGACTTTTCCCTCCCTCTGCTTGGTCCGAACGCCGACCTGCTTTGCAACGCCAGCCGTCTCCCGAGTGCTCCACCCTCCGTCTCTGTTTGCCTCCGCCTTCGCTGCTCGGCCCCGCTGCAGAGCCAGCTGATCGAGCCCCAGCCCGCCGCCCAGGAAGGATTATTGCAGTACCTGCCACCAGCCCGGCTAGCTGGTGAAACCACAGTTTTTTCTTTTTTTTTTTCTTCGACCTTCGTCGGAGGAATCGATCTCCTTGAGGTGCTGCCGAATTGCAGGTAAGTCCATTTCCAATTCGTCGCCACTGTTGTATCCGTGTGTTAATGGAGACACGGAATGCAGGAGTTAGTTTAACAGGTGTTTACTGAACAAAGTCTGGAGGTGAACTAACAGATACAAGACACTATACAGGCTTATATAGCCCGAGTGGCCACTACCGGCATTACAGTACACAGGGGCTCTTAAAGGCACATACACCACATAAAGGGCAAAGAGGGGGGAAGAATTTCTGAAGTGTGTTCAGGAGAACTTTCTTGATCAGTACATTTCCAGCCCAACGAGGAAGGAGGTCTTGCTGGATCTGGTCCTGGGGAATGAGGTGGGTCAAGTGGAGCAAGTGTCAGTAGGGGAACATTTAGGGAACAGTGATCATAATATCATAAGGTTTAGATTAGATTGCTCCCTGTCCTTTTCCATCGCTAGAGTAAAAATAGAGGGCCAATTTCAGTGGGTGGAGAATGGATCTGGTCCGACTAAATTGGAATCAAAGATTGGCATAGTGGTTAGCACTGTTGCCTCACAGCGCCAGGGACCCGGGTTCGAATCCGGCCTCGGGTGACTGTCTGTGTGGAGTTTGCACATTCTCCCCGTGTTTGCGTGGGTTTCCTCCGGGTGCTCCGGTTTCCTCCCACAGTCCAAAGATGTGCGGGTTAGGTTGATTGGCTATGATAAATTGACCCTTAGTGTTAGGGGGATTAAATACGTGGGGTTACGGGGATAGGGTGGGATATGTGTTGGTGTAGGGGTTACGGGGATCGGGTGGGATATGTGTCGGTGCAGGCTCGATGGGCTGAAATGGCCTCTATCTGCATTGTGAGGTTTCTGTGATTGGCAGGCAAAACTGTAATTGAACAATAGGCAGTCGAGGTACATTCCCACGAGGGGGAAAGGTAGGGCAACCAAAGTCACAGCCCCCAGGATAATGAAAGAGATAGAGAGAATGATGAAGCAGAAAAGGGGGGCACATGACAGATGTCAGGTTGAGAATAAAAGTGAGAACCAGGCTGAATATAGAAAGTTCAGGGGGGAAGTGAAAAAGGAAATAAGAGGGGCAAAGAGCGAGTATGAGAATAGATTGGCAGCTAGCATAAAAGAGAATCCAAAAGTTTTCTATAGGCATATAAATAGTAAACGGCTAGTAACAGGAGGGGTGGGGCTGATTAGGGACAAAAATGGAGACCCACGCATGGAGGCAGAGGGCATGGCTGAGGTACTAAATGTATACTTTGCATCTGTCTTTACCAAGGAAGAAAATGCTGCCAAAGTCATAGTGAAAGAGGAGGTAGTGGAGATACTGGATGGGATAAGGATTGATAAAGATGAAGTACTAGAAAGGCTGGCTGTACTTAAAGTGGATAAGTCACCAGGACCGGATGGGATGCATCCTAGGATGCTGAGGGAAGTGAAGGAAGAAATCGTGGAGGTACTGTCCATAATCTTCCAATCCTCCTTGGATATGGGGGTGGTGCCAGAGGACTGGAGAATTGTAAATGTTACACCCTTGTTCAAAAAAGGGTGTAAAGATAAACCCAGCAACTACAGGCCAGTCAGTTTAACCTCAGTAGTGGGGAAGCTTTTAGAAACAATAATCCGGGACAAATTAACAGTCACTTGGACAAGTGTGGATTAACTAAGGAAAGCCAGCACAAATTTGTTAAAGGCAAATCGTGTTTAATCAACTTGATTGAGTTTTTTGATGAGGTAACAGAGAGGGTTGATGAGGGCAATGCTGTTGTACATGGACTTCCAAAATGCGTTTGACAAAGTGCTACATAATAGGCTTGCCAGCAAAGTTGAAGCCCATGGAATAAAAGGGACAGCGGCAGCATGGATACGAAATTGGCTAAGTGACAAGTAACAGAGTAATGGTGACCAGTTGTGTATCAGACTGGAGGAAGGTATACAGTGGTGTTCCCCAGGGGTCAGTACTAGGACCACTGCTTTTCTTGATATATATTAATGACTTGGACTTGGGTGTACAGGGCACAATTTCAAAATTTGCAGATGATACAAAACTTGGAAGTATAGTGAACAGTGAGCAGAATAGTGAGAGACTTCAAGAGGACATAGACAGGCTGGTGGAATGGGCAGACACGTGGCAGGTTAAATTTAATGCAGAAAAGTGCAAAGTGATACATTTTGGTAGAAAGAATGAGGAAAGACAAGATACAGTAAAGGGTACAATCCTAAAGCCAGTGTATGAACAGAGAGACCTGGGGGTATGTGTGCACAAATCGTTGAAGGTAGCAGGGCTGTGGTGTATGTGCCTTTAAGAGCCCCTGTGTACTGTAATGCCAGTAATGGCCACTTGGGCTATATAAGCCTGTATAGTGGCTTGTATCTGTTAGTTCACCTCCAGACTTTGTTCAGTAAACACCTGTAAACCAACTCCTGCATTCCATGTCTCCATTAACACACGGATACAACAGTGGTGACGAATTGGAAATGGACTTGCCTGCAATTCGACAGCACCTCAAGGAGATCGATTCCTCAGATGAAGGGCGAAGAAAAAAAGAAAAAACTGTGGTTTCACCAGCTAGCCGGGCTGGTGGCAGGTACTGCAATAATCCTTCCTGGGCGGCGGGCTGGGGTTCGATCGGGTGGCTCTGCAGCGGGGCCGAGCAGCGAAGGCGGAGGCAAACAGAGACGGAGGGTGGAGCACTCGGGAGACGGCCAGCGCTGCAAAGCAGGTCGGCGTTCGGACCAAGCAGAGGGAGGGAAAAGTCCCAGAGAATCCGGCGGGAACGAGTCTCCAACTATTAAAAATAGCTGTATAAATAAAAATCGCGGAGAACAGCGTTGCCAGCAGCGGCAGTGGCGGGAAAGCGCGGGAGGTGCCATTTTTTCTCGGCAGGGAAGAAAGGAAAGCGCGGGAGGCGCCATTTTTTTTTCAGGATGCCTAAGACTGGCAATATTACTGCTTTCGATAGTGATGTAGAGGATTGGACCACATAGGTGGAAAGAGTGGAGGTATATTGCACAGCGAATGAAATAGAGGATGATAAAAAGGCATCGGTACTTCTAAATCTAATGGGCGCAAGGACATACGGGCTGTTATGAAACTTAATCACTCCAGCCAAACTGATGGACAAGAATTTTAAGGAGATTGTTGATACCCTACAGGAGCACTTAAACCCAACACCGCTGCTGATAGCGGAATGATTCAAATTCTTCAGGAGGATTCAGCACAAGAATGAAAGTAACGCTGATTACCTCACCGAATTAAGGAAGCTGTCAAAGCACTGCCAATTCGGGGCAGGACTGGCAGATTCTCTTCGAGACAAATTCGTCTGCGGTCTCCTAAGTGAAGGAACACAGAAAAGGTTACTTTCTGAGAAAGATTTAACACTGGACAAGGCTTTCAGTGTGGCTGTATCATACGAAGCAGCAGCAAGAGGAGCTGCAGAGATACAACAAAAGCCACAGGACTTCGGCACCCATGAAATGACACAGGGTTTCGAGAGATGTTATCGCTGCGGCAGATCCACCCATGACCAGAGGGACTGCTGGTTCAAGGACAAAGCATGCAGACAATGTGGAAAGATGGGACACATTGCACGTGTATGCCGATCTGGAAACAAAAATTCCACTGACAGAAAAAAAATCAATAAGGAAAAGTACAGAAAGGTACAACTGATGACGGACAGTAGCTCCGAAGACCAGAAGAGTGATAGCGACTCTGGAAACAAGAGACTAAGCTGTCTCAAATTACTAATGTAATTGCCAAAGAAGATTACCAGACCATTTGGGTTACCCTCACGGTAGCGGGGTCCCCAGTTAAAATGGAGCTAGATACAGGATCAGCTCTGACCGTCATAAGTCGACGGGATTATGAGCGGCTATTTCCGCATATACCTTTGAAAGACACATCCATTATCTTGAAAACATATACGGGGCAGAAAGTATACCCCAGAGGGAAAATAAGGGTGCCTGTTGTATACAACGGCAAGGAAATACAAAAGTTGTATTTATACGTTCTGCAAGATGGTGGTCCACCGCTGTTGGGACGTGAATGGATCAGGAAGATACGTTTAGACTGGCACTCCATTCAGGCACTGACGGTGACCAGTAAGAAAAAAAATGATGATGACGTCATACCTGAACGATTAAAAGACATCTTGGCCAACGCCAAAGAAGTGTTTCAACAGGAACTAGGAACCTTGAAAGGCGTCACCGCCTCAATAAAAGTGGAAAATGCGGCAATTCCCAAGTTTTTTCAGGCAAGGCCGGTGCCATACGCAATTCGTCCAGCAGTCGAGGCAGAGCTGGAGAATTTGGAAAAGGCAGGCGTGTTATCCAAGATAGATTGGAGCGAGTGGGCAACACCCATCGTCCCGGTCATGAAGAAAACGTTGAATAATGATAAATCTGAAGAACAGAGAAAAATTCGCATCTGTGGAGACTTCAAGGTGACTGTAAACCCGGTCCTTCACATGGTACAGTATCCTCTTCCGAGGATAGAAGATATTTTCGCCTCACTATCCGGAGGGAAACGTTTCACCAAAATTGACTTGGCACAGGCATATCTACAGATGGAGGTTGAGGAGGCCTCTAAAAAGTATCTCACGATAAACACACACAAAGGCCTGTACCAGTACAATCGACTGGTTTTCGGAGTAGCATCAGCTCCAGCTATCTGGCAAAGAGCTATGGAGCAAGTCCTGCAAGGGATTCCGGGGACTCAATGCTACCTAGACGACATCCTTGTAACAGGAGAAAACGACAACGAGCACCTTGCCAATTTGGAGCAGGTGCTCACTAGGCTGAGAGAACGGGGCCTACGAGCAAATCGCCCCAAGTGCGAATTTTTCCAGAAACAAATATCATATTGTGGCCACATAATTAACGAAGAAGGGTTGCATAAGTCACCTGAAAAAATTGAAGCGGTCATAAAAGCCCCAGCACCTGAAAATGTCTCAAAATTAAGGTCGTTCCTGGGATTGATAAATTACTATCATAAATTTTTACCGAACTTGTCAACTGTTCTGCATCCTCTTAACGAACTGCTACAAATGGGAGTAATTTGGAAATGGAGCGAAGACTGTAAACGTGCCTTCCATAAATGCAACGGCTTGATCACGTCCAAGGAAGTTTTGGCTCATTACAACCTGTAGTGTATGTAACCGTTCTACCTTTAAGAGAGCTATTGTATGTAGCCGTCCACCTTTAAGAGAACTATTTTAGGTGTTGCACTACTTTATCTTGGCTGCTGTATACTGTAATACCGGGAGTGACCACACCGGTATATAAGTGCTGTGTAAGGATTTATTGGGCAGATTCGCCCTGACCTTCGAATAGTAAAGTCCTGTTAAAGTTACTCTTGTAGTCTGTGTATTAATTCACCATATAACCCACAGACTTTACAGTGGCGACGGGTTCGATCTTACCCTGTGGCAGCGACACACCCGAAGCAGTTAACGAGCGTCGAGAAGAGGCACCCGCCCTCGTCGTTCTGCTGAGAGAAGACTCGAGTCTGCAGAGCAAGGAAGAAGGAAGGATTCAGACACGAAGCCTTCCATCAGCAACAGGCTGTTATTGTCCCTTCTGCCACGGCGGTGAGTGAGCCGATCAGCCAAGAGGAGCAAGTCGGCCACGTTGACTGTGAGTAGGGGGAAAATAAAAAGAAACGGAGGATACGGGCGGTGAACTTGACCACGGTCGGGGGAAAGGAGCCGGACAGAAGTCGGGCCCAGAGGCGCTGAGACTGGGGCAACGTAGGGCACGGAAGCCGCGGTACAAGCGGGAACGCAGCCGGTGTGAGAGACCGGGATACAAGCGGGAACACAGCCGGTGTGAGAGACCGGGCTACAAGCGGGCTAGGAGATGCAACAGCATCGTGAGACAGCTCGACCGCGACTGGCGAAAGGTCGGGCAGCTACCGAGGCCGCGAGGCGCTGCGACCGGGATCGTAAGGCGCGGGAAGAAATAAAAATAAGAAACCGCGGAGAACTCAGCCGCAGCCGGGGGAGGAAAGGACTGGACTGCGAGAGGGCTGGGAGGCGCGATTGGAAGCGGCTGAGGGAGAGACAGAGCCCGAGCGAGCGGGAGAGACAGAGCCGAGCGAGGGAGACCGAGGAGATTCAGCCAGCGGCTGGAACTGTTCGCCGTCAACGGGTTGTCCCCAGCGCCGGTTGCCCTGCCGAGAAAAGGGAACAAGGAACGCACTGAAGCCGGCGCGCAGGCTGCGAACTCCGAAAGCCAGCGGTCGTCACCCGAAGGAAAGCTTACCCCTCCCACCAGGGGAAGAAACGCGGGAAGCCGCCAGTAGGCGGGGAAGAAGACAGAAGCGGGAAACCGCCATTTTGAAAGTGGGCGGGGAAGAAGACAAGCGCGGGAAACTGCCATTTTTGGAAAAAAAAAGTAACGAACAAATTCGTTGTGGTTTCTCAAAAAGATAGTGAAGATGCCTAAGCATGGTAACATCAACAACTTCGATTCCGAGGTGGAAGATTGGGCCACGTACGTAGAACGCATCGAGATATATTGTGAGGCCAATAAAATAGCAGATGATGATAAAGCTCTCACCTTATTAAACGCAATGGGGGCGAAGACATACGGGCTATTGAAGCATCTTCTATCACCAGCTAAACCGGCGGATCAGACTTTCGCTGATATTGTTGCTGTCCTGAAGGATCATTTGAACCCCACACCGCTGATGTTGGCGGAACGATTCAAATTTTATGCGAGAACACAACGGAAAGAGGAAAGCAACGCGGAATACTTGGTCGAATTGCATAGACTAGCGAAATACTGCCAGTTTGGGGAAAATCTGACAGAGGCATTGAGAGACAAGTTCGTGTGCGGGTTGTCGAAGGAAGGAACACAAAAGCGACTGCTCGAAGAGAACGATCTTACACTTGACAAGGCTGTCCTTATTGCAGCATCACACAAAGCAGCCGCGAGAGGCACTGCGGAAATGCAGCTGAAGGCAGCGGTACTCAGCGTGGATCAAATGACTTCGGGTACAACAAAATGTTATCGTTGTGGGAAGACAACACACGACCAGAACCAATGCTGGTTTAAAAACCAGGAATGTAGAAAATGTGGCAAGCTTGGTCACATAGCTAAAGTATGCCGGTCAGGAAAGAAGACCAACAACAGAAAAAAGTCACCGCAGGAAAAGTACAGCAAGGTACACAAGGTGGCTGAGAAGAGTTCAGATGAACAGAATTCGGATTCAGACCCGAACGGCCAGGAACTGGGTAGTCTGAGAATTCACAATGTGAGTAAGGAAGCTGACCTACAAACTATCTGGGTCACACTAAAAGTAGCCGGAGTCCAAGTGAAAATGGAATTGGACACAGGATCAGCCCTATCAGTCATAAATCGAAGGGATTACAACCGGCTATTCTCACATATACCCTTGAGCGATACCAAGATCGTATTGCAGACATACACGTGGCATAAAGTATACCCCATGGGAAAGATACAAGTCAAGGTGAGAGACAGGGGCAAAGAACACCAAGGAATGGACTTATATGTACTACCTGAGGGAGGTCCACCACTTCTGGGACGGGAGTGGATCAGGGAAATAAACATGGAATGGCACTACCTAAAAGCAATAACGAGTGAGAACTCGGTGAAGACAATCAGCTCAGACTCTGAAACGGATGACGACAAGACCAGCCCAGGTGCGAAAGACAAGTCTAAAATGGACTTGCTGACTAAGGTTGGAAAAACGAAGGAGTGCATAAATACTGATGCTTCAAAGGAGAACAAAGTTTCAGAACAGAATTCCACTGAACAACAACAACATAGTTTGGCAGAGAATTCTGAGTCTGTCCAGTTTACAGACATGCACAAGTCTGAGGAACACCGGGCTCGAACTCAACTCCATTTCAAATGACAACAGCAATTAGAACAATTGAGTTGCCGTCTCGAGCAAGAGATAAAAGCAATGAAAACGTTCTTTGACACAGAGTGGGAGAATCTGGAAAGACAACAGAAACAGCTGGGGGAGAAAAGGGAGCAGAAGCACACAAACCGTCTGCGCAAGGAGGCCAAACGAATCAAAGCTGATTCGGTTTCTGAAGGTGCGTGCTCTAATCTGGTGGAGCAAGATGTTCAGCAACTGAAGGCGCTTGTTAGCAGATTGCAGGCAGAACAGGCTGAGTTGGTCGCCATGAATTCCGAGCTCCTACTGAAGTTGGGTGCAGCATCACCGGACGATTCATTTGTGGAAATTCGAATGGTGGAGGCTGCGGATGATGGCGAAGTAGAAACAGCAAAGGAGCCCCAGGGCAAGGTTATAAACAGCCCTGCAGCTACTGGGAAACGGATGAGGTCAGAAGAGTCAACGGTCAGCCAACTCCTTCATATGCTGAGGGACAAGACTCTGAAATGGGAACAATTTGGACATGAGTCTAAATCTGCAAAGGAGAGGGATTTGGAGCTCCCAAAAGTTATTGGAATAGCTGAGGTTGCAACACAGACTGAGAAGATGGCAGCAGAGCAAACCTTGGATGCCAAAAGTGCGCTGATTCACGTCAATGTTGAACAACAGAATGCTGAAACAGCTGCTCCAGTAGAGGGATTGAATAATACAATCAATCAATCTCCCAATGAAGTTGAAGTATTGAAATCACGAATGAGGTCATTAGTAAAAGACTTGCAGGAAGCCCAGAAAAAGCTGGATGAAACTGAACGCATGAAGAAGTCTCTTCAGGAAAGATGTCTGGATTTGGAACAAAAGCTGACTAACGTCCAGCTGGGTATGGAGGAAATAGAAGACCCTCTCGCTGGCCTAGCTCAGGACGACACCGAATATTACCATGACCTGTTGGACGACACCGAATATTACTATGACCTGCTCTGTCCAGCTTGTGATGAAAACTCCCAAAGTGCAGAAACCATGAAGAATCACCTAAAGTCTAAGGAACATCGGGAGATGGTGGCGCTACTACGGAAAAAGGAGGATGAGAAGGAGGAACGGTGCATGCAGCTGACAGCTGACAGTGGAGCCCAGAGAGTCTCCAAGAAGCAGAAAAGGAAAAGACGAAGCAGAAGATGATGACCATCTGAACCATTATCACCTCTACCAGGTCACGCACATGGTCTCTCCATACGGAGCCAAATCAGTTTGGAAGTAGAAAAACTTCCCAAGGTACTCAAGCTTTTAAAAGTCAACAATGCTGGTTCAGAAGTGACGGAAGTTCAAGCTGTTAAGTCCAGTGAAGGACTATTGGATGAGTCACTCCAGCAACGTGAACCGACTACACAGAGACTGAATCTGTGAACTGTTTCCCGCAGAGACTGAATCTGTGAACTGTTTCCGCTGAGACTACATCTGTGAACTGTTTTTACATGAAGTTGGATATGTGTTATGTTTAATGGGGAATAAGTATGTTGTAAGCTAAAAAGGGAGGATTGTAGTGTATGTAACCGATCTACCTTTAAGAGAACTATTGTATGTAACCGTCCACCTTTAAGAGAACTATTTTAGGTGTTGCACTACTTTATCTTGGCTGCTGTATACTGTAATACCGGGAGTGACCACACCGGTATATAAGTGCTGTGTAAGTATTTATTGGGCAGATTCGCCCTGACCTTCGAATAGTAAAGTCCTGTTAAAGTTACTCTTGTAGTCTGTGTATTAATTCACCATATAACCCACAGACTTTACACAACCCATCACTGCCAATCAGATTGGCGTGCGATGCATCCCCTTACGGCGTAGGAGCGGTATTATCGCATAGATTCCCTGATGGCTCGGAGCGGCCGATAACTTGCGTCACGCTCATTGAACTCAGCTGAGCGTAACTATGCCCAGATCGACAGGGAAGCACTCAGCCTGGTATGGGGAGTGAAGAAATTCAACCATTACCTACACGGACAAAAATTTACCTTGTTGACTGACCATCAACCCCTCGTCTCCATATTCAACCCTAAAAAGGGCGTTCCCATTATGACAGCGCAAAGGCTACAGAGGTGGTCCCTTTTCCTAGGGGCACACCAATATGACATAGAATACAATGGATCAAAACAGCATGGGAATGCTGACAGTTTATCGCGCCTACCGTTGCCAACGGTAGAAGAGGCATCTACAGTGGACCCAGTGGAGATGTTCCACTCAACCATAGTGGAATGTCTACCAGTAACAAATTCTACCATTGAAAAGGAAACGAGAAATGACCTGACTCTCTCACGAGTCTACGATTAACGGTGAAGGGATGGCCAGCACATGGCGAACCACTGTTGCCAGCATTCTCGCAAAGAAGAGAACAGCTGTCAGTGTGCCGAGGAACCTTGATGTGTGGATCCAGAGTGGTGATTCCACCCAAACTCCAGGATAAAGTGCTAAAGGAGCTTCATGAGGGGCATCTGGGTGGAGTGAAAATGAAGAACCTAGCCAGAGTGTTTGTGTGGTGGGCAGGTATCGATGGAGACATCGAAGCAATGACCAAGAGCTGTCTAGGATGCCAGAAGGTCCAAAACGCCCCACCACAAGCCCCTCTACATCCATGGGAGTGGCCCTCATCTCCATGGCAAAGGGTACACATCGACTTTGCTGGTCCATTTATGGACTCAATGTTCTTAATCGCAGTTGATGCACACTCCAAGTGGCCGGAGGTAATAAAGATGTCCTCCACCACCACAGAAAAAACCATCGCAGTATTAAGGACCATATTTGCCAGGAATGGGCTGCCTGAACAGATCTGTTCTGATAATGGACTGCAATTTGTGTCCGAAGAATTCAGGAAGTTCTTAAAAAACAATGGGGTTAAGCACTACACGTCCGCCCCATACCATCCCGCCACCAATGGATTGGCTGAAAGGTTTGTCCAGACCTTCAAGAAGGCCATAAAGGCCATGGGTAATGAAGACATAAATCTACAGCATAAGGTCGATAACTTCTTGTTTGCATACAGGAATGCAACACATGTGGTTACAAACCAAACTCCCGCCATGATGTTTTTCAATAGAAGACTAAGATGCCGGCTGGATTTGATCAAGCCAAACGTCAGAAGGGACGTAGAGAACCGGCAATTTCAAGTCATGAATGAATGGCCAACTAGAACCTTCCAGATAGGTCAACAAGTTTTGGCCCGGGACTACCGTACCGAGAAATGGCAGCCTGGAACTATTTGCACACGACTAGGACCGCTGATGTATACCGTGGACATTGGAGAAAGCATAATAAGGTGCCATGCTGACCAGATCATAGAGTCATCCGAAAAGGGACAACCTACACCACAACTCTATACGCCTAATGATGAAGCAGAGATACCCATAGTACCTACCTCCGATCCGGTGATACTGGAACCAGATGAACCCGACACTGGCATTCAAGCCGAATCGACCTTGCCAAAAGAACCTACTACACCACCGAAAACTACTACACCACCGAGGCGTTATCCGGACCGAGTCAGGAAGCCTCCAGAGAGACTGACTTATAATTGATTAACTGCAGCAAATGTGTAGATTATTGTTCTTGTAAAAAACATGTTAATTAATGATTACTTAAAATGTTATGTACTGGTTGTCTAAAAGGGGAGGAATTGTGGTGTATGTGCCTTTAAGAGCCCCTGTGTACTGTAATGCCGGTAATGGCCACTCGGGCTATATAAGCCTGTATATTGTCTTGTATCTGTTAGTTCACCTCCAGACTTTGTTCAGTAAACACCTGTAAACCAACTCCTGCATTCCATGTCTCCATTAACACACGGATACAACAAGGGCAGGTTGAGAAAGCAGCTAAAAAAGCATTCATGGTCCTGGACTTCATGAATAGAGGTATAGAGTACAAAAGCAAGGAAGTTATGATGAACCTTTATAAAACACTGGTTCAACCGCAACTGGAGTATTGTGTCCAATTCTGGGCATTGCACTTTAGGAAGGATGTGAAGGCCTTAGAGAGGGTGCACAAAAGATTTACAAGAATTATTCCGAGGATGAGGGATTTCAGTTACGTTGATAGACTGGAGAAGCTGGGGTTGTTCTTCTTAGAACAGAGAAGGTTGAGAGGAAATTTGATGTTCAAAATCATAAGGGGTTGAGATAGAGTAGATAGACAGAAACTGTTCCCATTGGCAGAAGGGTCGAGAACCAGAGGACACCGATTTAAGGTGATTGGCAGAAGAACCAAAGGCGACATGAGGAAAATCTTTTTTACTCAGCGAGTGGTTAGGATCTGGAATGCAGTGTCTGAAAGGGTGGTGGAGGCAGATTCAATCAGGGCTTTCAAAAAAGAATTGGATAAGAACCTGAAGGAAAGAAAATTGCAGGGCTACGGGGAAAGGGCGGAGGGAGCGGGACTAGCTGAAATGCTCTTGCAGAGAGCTGGCACGGGCTCGACGGGCCGAATGGCCTTCTTCTGTGCTGTAACCATTCTCTGATTCTATGATGTTAGTTGGGGGATAAATATTGGCCAGGACACAGGGGATAACTCTCGTGCTTTTATTAGGGTACAACTACTTTGTACCAACTTCTCATCAGGTTAGAGCCACTCTTCAATTGGCAGCTGTTTCGAGACACTTTGTTTGATTTTCTAGTCCCCTTGGTTGCAGATAGGATGCAGTCAGTCCTCCAGACTGTGCTATTGAGCAGCATTTTGCTCAGTGACGCAGCTTGCCTGAAAGGATGTGAGAATACAAAATGGTGCCCGGCACTGACAGAAACCATGGCAATCTTCAAAACCTCAATTGTACAATTAAAAGTGCTGCAGGAAATGCAGCTTCCAGGAAATATTACACACAGTCTGCGATATTCCTGCAAATATTACACACAGAGGCTGGAGAATTATTTACACAAGCATTTGTTGGTCTGCTCCTTTGCATTTCCATGAGTAGATATTGGTGTAAAACCCTTGTAAAATGGGAGCAATGTGATGAAATTGAGGGGAGCCTTTAAAAGGCTGTTGTGGCTAAAGTCTCCAGGAAGAGGAACCGGAGGAGGAAGCAGCTGGTGAAGGAGGAACAGAGATTGGCTCATCCATAGAGCAGATGACACAGGCAACCAAACGCAGGACCCGGGAGACAAACACAAGACCCGGGAGACAAACACAGGACCCGGGAGACAAACACAGGACCTGGGAGACAAACACAGGACCCGTGAGACAAGCACAGGACCCAGGAGGCAAACGCAGGACCAGGAGCCAAACACAGGACCCGGGAGACAAACGCAGGACCCGGAAGACAAAAGCAGGACCCGGAAAACAAACGCAGGACCCGGGAGACAAACGCAGGACCCGGGAGACAAACGCAGGATCCAGGAGACAAACGCAGGGCCTTGGAGACAAACACAGGACCCAGGAGACAAACACAGGACCCAGGAGGCAAACACAGGAACTAGGAGACAAACACAGGACCCGGAAGACAAACACAAGACCCGGGAGACAAACACAAGACCCGGGAGACAAACACAAGACCCGGGAGACAAACACAGGACCCGGGAGACAAACACAGGACCGGGAGCCAAACACAGGACCCGGAAGACAAATGCAGGACCAAGAGCCAAACACAGGACCCTGGAGAGAAACACAGGACCCAGGAGACAAACACAGGACCCGGGAGACAAACACAGGACCCGGGAGACAAACACAGGACCCGGGAGACAAACACAGGACCCGGGAGACAAACACAGGACCCGGGAGACAAACACAGGACCCGGGAGACAAACACAGGACCCGGGAGACAAACACAGGACCCGGGAGACAAACACAGGACCTGGGAGACAAACACAGGACCCAGGAAACAAATTCCTTACCCGGGACACAAACTCAGGACCGGGAGCCAAACACAGGACCTGGAGAGAAACACAGGACCCAGGAGACAAACGCAGGGCCTGGGAAACAAACACAGGACCAAGAGCCAAACACAGGATACAGGAGCCAAACGCAGGACCTGGGAGACAAACGCAGGACCTGAGAGACAAACACCGGACCCTGGAGACAAACACCGGACCCTGGAGACAAGCACAGGACCGGGAGGCAAACACAGGGCCCAGGAGAGAATCACAGGACCCGGGAGGCAAACACAGGACCCGGGAGACAATCACAGGACCCGGGAGGCAAACACAGGACCCAGGGGACAAACACAGGACCTGGGAGACAAACACAGGACCCGGGAGACAAACACAGGACCCGGGAGACAAACACAGGACCCAGGAGACAAACACCAGACCCTGGAGACAAACACAGGACCCGGGAGACAAACACAGGACCCAGGGGACAAACACAGGACCTGGGAGACAAACACAGGACCCGGGAGACAAACACAGGACCCGGGAGACAAACACAGGACCCAGGGGACAAACGCAGGACCTGGGAGACAAACGCAGGACCAGGAGCCAAACACAGGACCCCGGAGACAAACACCAGGCCCTGGAGACAAACACAGGACCGGGAGACAAACACAGGACCCATGATACAAACACAGGACCCGGGAGACAAACACAGGACCTGGGAGACAAACACAGGACCCGGGAGACAAACACAGGACCCAGGGGACAAACGCAGGACCTGGGAGACAAACGCAGGACCAGGAGCCAAACACAGGACCCGGGAGGCAAACACAGGACCCCGGAGACAAACACAGGACCGGGAGACAAACACAGGACCCGGGAGGCAAACACCAGACCCTGGAGACAAACACAGGACCGGGAGACAAACACAGGACCCCGGAGACAAACACAGGACCGGGAGACAAACACAGGACCTGGGAGGCAAACACCAGACCCTGGAGACAAACACAGGACCGGGAGACAAACACAGGACCCAGGAGCCAAACGCAGGACCTGGGAGCCAAACACAGGACCCTGGAGAGAAACACAGGACCTAGAGCCAAACACAGGACCAAGAGCCAAACACAGAACCCTGGAGCCAAACACAGGACCAAGAGCCAAACACAGAACCCTGGAGACAAACACAGGACCTACAGCCAAACACAGGACCAAGAGCCAAACACAGAACCCTGGAGCCAAACACAGGACCAAGAGCCAAACACAGAACCCTGGAGACAAACACAGGACCTACAGCCAAACACAGGACCAAGAGCCAAACACAGAACCCTGGAGCCAAACACAGGACCAAGAGCCAAACACAGAACCCTGGAGACAAACACAGGACCTACAGACAAACTCAGGACCAAGAGACAAACACAGGACCCTGGAGACAAACACAGGACCCTGGAGACAAACACAGGACCCGGGAGACAAACACAGGACCTACAGCCAAACACAGGACCAAGAGCCAAACACAGACCCGGGAGCCAAACACAGGACCCGGGAGCCAAACACCGTCCCTTTGGATGTTTCTGGAATGTTTCCCTCATATACCCCTTAGCTTTCCTTATCCTGTTCTTAAACCTCTTTTCTTATTCTTACAAATTCTGCTTTAGTTTTTCATTATTATTCTGATCGACCTCATAATTCTTCAATTTGAATTGGTTTCTAACTACTATTCGACCATGTTACCCTAAATCTACTCGTAGTTTTTTTTAAATGGAGTCTACATATTCTGTACCTTGGCAATCTCATGCTTAAAAACATCCTACTGATGCTCTACAATCAGGTGTGCCAACATTTCCTTCCAGCTCACCTCAGCCACATCTCTGACACCTGCTCTGAACCAAACCGTGACTACAGGTCCTCAGGCACGTAGGGCTGCCAACTCTGGTTGGGCGTATTCCTGGAGGTTTGATCACATGACCTGCCACTGCCTTGCCCCCACCATTGGTCAGCCAACACGCCCATCCTCGTGACACCCCACCTCCCCATGGCCGATTGAGAAGCGAGCGGACTCTTGGCCACCGATTGGCAGACTCTCAGCTGCAGTCGAGCAGCACTTTTTCCCGTGTCCAATGTTTCTTTATAACTGAAAAATTAACATTTTTAAAAAGCACACAATTGTTTTTAAATTCCTGATCACTTTTCTCCCCAGTTCCTAATGACTTTTCTCCCCAGTTTGCTGACGGCCGTGTCCTGGAGATAAATCTTCAATTCTCGGAGACTCCCGGCCAATCCTGGAGTGTTGGTAACCCCTACATGCAGTAGGTGGCAGTCTGTCCCATTCCCTCTTGGGTGAAGTGCACCCTTCTTATACACACTTCCGCAGTGAGGCTTTGACAGGACCTGTGCTGCCTGTATATTCTGGGGGCCGGCTTTATAGCGAGTGGGGACCGTCCTCTTTAAACACTGCCTGACTTTCTCTGTTCCATCCTGTGCTCCTCCTCCATGATAATGGCAGACAAGAGAGTGCCCACGTGGAACAGCCAGAGCTGCTCCTCAGAAGCCCTCAGTGTGGGGGGTGGGTGGGGGGGGAAATCTCTCGCCAGTCTCACACTGTCAGTGGTGAGACTCCCTCAGTGTGGGGGGGGGGGAATCTCTCGCTAGTCTCACACTGTCAGCGGTGAGACTCCCTCAGTGTGGGGGGGGGAATCTCTTGCCAGTCTCACACTGTCAGCGGTGAGACTCCCTCAGTGTGGGGGGGGGGAATCTCTCGCTAGTCTCACACTGTCAGCGGTGAGGCTCCCTCAGTGTGGGGGGGGATTGGGGGATTGGGGATCGGGGGATTGGGGGATTGGGGACCGGGGGATCGGGGGATTGGGGGATTGGGGACCGGGGGATTGGGGGATTGGGGATCGCGGGATTGGGGATTGGGTATCGGGGGATTGGGGATCGGGGGATTGGGGGATTGGGGATCGGGGGATTGGGGTTCGGGGGATTGGGGGATTGGGGATCGGGGGATTGGGGATTGGGAATCGGGGGATTGAGGATTGGGGATCGGGGGATTGGGGGATTGGGGATCGGGGGATTGGGGAGTGGGAATCGGGGGATTGGGGATCAGGGGATTGGGGATCGGGGGATTGGGGATCGGGGGATTGGTGGATTGGGGATCGGGGGATCGGGGGATCGATGGATTGGGAATTGGTGGATTGGGGATCGGGGGATTGGGGATCGGGGGATTGGGGGATCGGGGGATTGGGGATCGGGGGATTGGGGATCAGGGGATCGGGGATTGGGGATCGGGGGATCGGGGGATTGGGGATTGGGGGATTGGGGATCAGGGGATCGGGGATTGGGGATCAGGGGATTGGGGATCGGGGGATTGGGGATCGGGGGATTGGGGATCAGGGGATCGGGGGATTGGTGGATTGGGGATCGGGGGATTGGGGATCGGGGGATTGGGGATCGGGGGATTGGAGGATTGGGGGATCGGGGGATTGGGGATTGGGGGATTGGGGATCGGGGGATCGGGGGATCGGGGAATCGGGAGATCGGGGGATTGGGGATCGGGGGACTGGGGGATCAGGGGATTGGGGAATCGGGGGATCGGGGGATTGGGATTGGGGATCGGGGATTGGGGGAGGGCCAAATTGCATCAAGAAACCTGCAGGGCTCGATTTCAGGGCAGAAACCTCACGGAAACGTCTCACGCCCTATTTTGCTCCCCAAACAAAATGTCAAAAATGTGGAACTTTGAAGCTTTTCCCGATGTCCGAAGGCCGCAGTTGAAATTCTCCACTTCAGTCTCAGGTGGAAGCAGTAACCCCCCGGGAGTTACCCCGCCCTGCTCACACTGTAAATCTCATACACTTAGTGACAAGGTTAATGAGAATCCCTCACACTGTCTCTCTCTCCTTTTTTACAATTACAGGGAAAGCTTAAAGTTTCCCCCCTCGGTGCAGCTCCATCTGCTGCCCACTGACTGCTTTTACACGTTGAAATTTAAAATGCTAATTTCTGGTTGTGTTTAATTGTTTTAAATATAATACTTGTTGTACCCTGGGCCCTAAACCTGCCAGAAACTTCCCGTGTCCAACCCCACATCTTCATCCCAACTCCCTGCTCCCAGTCGACATCAGCTCCCAGCTCGTTCCTCTTCCTGGTCTCGGCCCATTCCCTCTCTCTCCTGTCCTGGTCTCGGCCCATTCCCTCACTCTCCTGTCCTGGTCTCGGCCCATTCCCTCTCTCCCCTGTCCTGGTCTCGGCCCATTCCCTCACTCTCCTGTCCTGGTCTCGGCCCATTCCCTCACTCTCCTGTCCTGGTCTCGGCCCATTCTCTCACTCTCCTGTCCTGGTCTCGGCCCATTCCCTCTCTCCCCTGTCCTGGTCATGGCCCATTCTCTCTCTCCCCTGTCCTGGTCTCGGCCCATTCCCTCTCTCCTGTCCTGGTCTCAGCCCATTCCCTCACTCTCCTGTCCTGGTCTCGGCCCATTCCCTCACTCTCCTGTCCTGGTCTCGGCCAATTCTCTCTCTCCCCTGTCCTGGTCTCGGCCCATTCCCTCTCTCCCCTGTCCTGGTCATGGCCCATTCTCTCTCTTCCCTGTCCTGGTCTCGGCCCATTCCCTCTCTCCCCTGTCCTGGTCATGGCCCATTCCCTCACTCTCCTGTCCTGGTCTCGGCCAATTCTCTCTCTCCCCTGTCCTGGTCTCGGCCCATTCCCTCACTCTCCTGTCCTGGTCTCGGCCCATTCCCTCACTCTCCTGTCCTGGTCTCGGCCCATTCCCTCACTCTCCTGTCCTGGCCTCGACCCATTCCCTCACTCTCCTGTCCTGGTTTCGGCCCATTCCCTCACTCTCCTGTCCTGCTGTCGGCCCATTCCCTCTCTCTCCTGTCCTGGTCTCGGCCCATTCCCTCACTCTCCTGTCCTGATCTCGGCCCATTCCCTCACTCTCCTGTCCTGGTCTCGACCCATTCCCTCACTCTCCTGCCCTGGTCTCGGCCCATTCGCTCACTCTCCTGTCCTGGTCTCGGCCCATTCCCTCACTCTCCTGTCCTGGTCTCGGCCCATACCCTCATTACCCTGTCCTGGTCGCGGCCCATTCCCTCACTCCCCTGTCCTGGTCTCGGCCCATTCCCTCTCTCTCCTGTCCTGGTCTCGGCCCATTCCCTCACTCTCCTGTCCTGGTCTCGGCGCATTCCCTCACTCTCCTGTCCTGGTCTCGGCCCATTCCCTCACTCTCCTGTCCTGGTCTCGACCCATTCCCTCACTCTCCTGTCCTGGTCTCGGCCCATTCCCTCACTCTCCTGTCCTGGCCTTGACCCATTCCCTCACTCTCCTGTCCTGGTCTCGACCCATTCCCTCACTCTCCTGTCCTGGTCTCGGCCCATTCCCTCACTCTCCTGTCCTGGTCTCGGCCCATTCCCTCACTCTCCTGTCCTGGTCTCGGCCCATTCCCTCACTCTCCTGTCCTGGTCTCGGCCCATTCTCTCACTCTCCTGTCCTGGTCTCGGCCCATTCCCTCATTCCCCTGTCCTGGTCTCGGCCCATTCCCTCACTCTCCTGTCCTGGTCTCGACCCATTCCCTCACTTTCCTGTCCTGGTCTCGGCCCATTCCCTCACTCTCCTATCCTGGTCTCGGCCCATTCCCTCACTCTCCTGTCCTGGTCTAGGCCCATTCCCTCACTCTCCTGTCCTGGTCTCGGCCCATTCCCTCACTCTCCTGTCCTGGTCTCGGCCCATTCCCTCACTCTCCTGTCCTGGTCTCGGCCCATTCTCTCACTCTCCTGTCCTGGTCTCGGCCCATTCGCTCACTGCCCTGTCCTGGTCTCGGCCCATTCCCTCTCTCTCCTGTCCTGGTCTCGGCCCATTCCCTCACTCTCCTGTCCTGGTCTCGACCCATTCCCTCACTCTCCTGTCCTGGTCTCGACCCATTCCCTCACTCTCTCCTGCCCTGGTCTCGGCCCATTTCCTCTCTCCCCTGACCTGGTCTTGACCCATTCCCTCTCTCCCCTGTCCTGGTCTCGACCCATTCCCTCTCTCCCCTGTCCTGGTCTTGGCCCATTCTTTCACTCTCCTGTTCTGGTCTCAGCCCATTCCCTCTCTCCCCTGTCCTGGTCTCTGCCCATTCCCTCACTCTCCTGTCCTGGTCTCGGCCCATTCCCTCTCTCCCCTGACCTGGTCTCGACCCATTCCCTCACTCTCCTGTCCTAGTCTCGACCCATTCCCTCTCTCTCCTGTCCTGGTCTCGGCCCATTCCCTCACTCTCCTGTCCTGGTCTCGGCCCATTCCCTCACTCTCCTGTCCTGGTCTCGGCCCATTCTTTCACTCTCCTGTCCTGGTCTCGGCCCATTCCCTCACTCTCCTGTCCTGGTCTCGGCCCATTCCCTCTCTCTCCTGTCCTGGTCTCGACCCATTCCCTCTCTCCCCTGTCCTGGTTTCAACCCATTCCCTCTCTCCCCTGTCCTGGGCTTGGCCCATTCTTTCACTCTCCTTTCCTGGTCTCAGCCCATTCCCTCTCTCCCCTGTCCTGGTCTCGACCCATTCCCTCTCTCTCCTGTCCTGGTCTCGGCCCATTCCCTCACTCTCCTGTCCTGGTCTCGGCCCATTCCCTCTCTCCCCTGACTGGTCTCGACCCATTCCCTCACTCTCCTGTCCTAGTCTCGACCCATTCCCTCTCTCTCCTGTCCTGGTCTCGGCCCATTCCCTCACTCTCCTGTCCTGGTCTCGGCCCATTCCCTCACTCTCCTGTCCTGGTCTCGGCCCATTCTTTCACTCTCCTGTCCTGGTCTCGACCCATTCCCTCACTCTCCTGTCCTGGTCTCGGCCCATTCTTTCACTCTCCTGTCCTGGTCTCGACCCATTCCCTCTCTCTCCTGTCCTTGTCTCGGCCCATTCCCTCACTCTCCTGTTCTGGTCTCGGCCCATTCCCTCTCTCCCCTGTCCTGGTCTCGGCCCATTCCCTCACTCTCCTGTCCTGGTCTCGACCCATTCCCTCACTCTCCTGTCCTGGTCTCGGCCCATTCCCTCTCTCCCCTGTCCTGGTCTCGGCCCATTCCCTCACTCTCCTGTCCTGGTCTCGACCCATTCCCTCTCTCTCCTGTCCTTGTCTCGACCCATTCCCTCACTCTCCTGTTCTGGTCTCGGCCCATTCCCTCTCTCCCCTGTCCTGGTCTCGGCCCATTCCCTCTCTCTCCTGTCCTTGTCTCGACCCATTCCCTCACTCTCCTGTCCTGGTCTTGGCCCATTCTCTCACTGTCCTGTCTGATGATGTCATTGATGAAACGTTTTCAGCCGTGATATATAAAGGAGCCATGGCCACAATGCATTTGAAGATTCATCTAAAAGTGTGCAGTCACTGCACTGGAGCTTTTGATTGTTCCAAACAATTGGAAACATGAGTCCACTGAGGCAGAGGGCTGCACCCAGGTTCTCCGCTCACTCCCTCCATGTGCTTGTGGAGGGAGCCAGAGCACGCAGGGAGGTCCTCGTCCCTTCCAATGAATGGAAGAGGCCTCCCCAGGAGACAAAATGAGCCTGGTTCTGGCAGGGATGTGGTCAGGAGGATCTGGGTGCAGTGCCGGAAACATTTCAATGATCTCATTGGAAGAGGAAAGGGTATAAAGCCACACTCAACCTCATCCTGCTGCGCCTCTCATCACATCCCCATCACTCTGCCTTCCCAACCCTGCTCCTGCACATCCTTACTCTCACCAACATAAGAACATAAGAACATAAGAAGTAGGAGCAGGAGTAGGCCATACGGCCCCTCGGGCCTGCTCCGCCATTCAATAGAATCATGGCTGGTCCGAATCTAGACTCACGTCCACTTCCCTGCCCTCTCCCCGTAACCCCTAATTCCCTTATCTGCTAGGACAATGTCTATCTCCGTTTTAAATCTATTTAATGTTGCAGCTTCCACAGCTCTCTGGGGTAGCAAATTCCATAGATTTACTACCCTCTGAGTGAAGAAGTTTCTCCTCATCTCAGTTTTGAAAGGGCAGCCCCTTATTCTAAGATTATGCCCCCTAGTTCTAGTCTCACCCATCAGTGGAAACATCCTCACCGCATCCACCTGATCAAGCCCCCTCACAATCTTATATGTTTTGATAAGATCGCCTCTCATTCTTCTGAACTCCAATGAGTAGAGTCCCAACCTACTCAACCTTTCCTCATACGTCAACCCCCTCATCTCCGGAATCAACCGAGTGAACCTTCTCTGAACCGCCTCGAGAGCAAGTATATCTTTTCTTAAATATGGAAACCAAAACTGCACGCAGTATTCCAGGTGTGGCCTCACCAATACCCTGTATAACTGCAGCAAGACTTCCCTGTTTTTATACTCCATCCCCCTTGCAATAAAAGCCAAGATTCCATTGGCCTTCCTGATCACCTGCTGCACCTGCATACTAACTTTTTGTGTTTCATGCACCAGGACCCCCAGATACCTTTGTACTGTAGCACTTTGCAGTTTCTCTCGATTTAGATAATAACTTGCTCTTTGATTTTTTCTGCCAAAGTGCATAACCTCACACTTTCCAACATTATATTGCATCTGCCAAATCTCTGCCCACTCACTTAGCCTGTCGATGTCCTTTTGCAGGTTTTTTATGTCCTCCTCACTCATTGCTTTCCCTCCCATCTTGCACCTCCACCCCTCACACTCACATGTGACACACAAGTAGATTCACAAGGTTAGCCACTTGGGTGTTTTATTCAATGTTAATGTCAAGTTTGCATTAATGTGATCTTAACCATAAAAATCTTTATTTTCACCACTTTCCGACCTTGGAGAAATTCTGTTGTGCCGGGCGCAGCAGACCACGACGATTCTGGAGACCCTGGCTGGTGCACACTGAACGGCTCCTCCAGATCTGTCAAGGCACCTGAAGCACATTTTGAGCTTGCCTATTGTCTGCTCCATGACACATCTGGTGGAAATGTGGCTTTCATTATATCTCTGCTCGGACTCAGTACTTGGCCTCCTCAAGGGTGTCATGAGCCACGTCTTCAGTGAATTTCCCTTGTCTCCAACCAGCCAGCTGGAAATTGTGTTTGGAGGAGCAAAGAGCTGAGGGAGGCTGGACTGGCGAAGGATGAAAGAGTCATGGCAGCTGCCAGGGAATCTGGCGCACACATGCATGATGATCTTCCTATGGTTGTAGACGAGCTGCACATTGAGGGAGTGGAAGCCCTTGCGGTTGACAAACATTCCTGGGTGATGATGGGGTGCCCTGATGGCCACATGTGTGCAGTCGATGACACCCTGCACCTGTGGGGGCCAGCCAGAGTGGCAAAGCTGAGCGTCCGCTCAGTAACACTGGCTTCATCAGTGGCAAAGTTGATATAATTGACTGACTTGTCAGACAGGCATCGGTGACCTGGGTGATGCATCTGTGGGCGGCCGACTGCGAGATCCCACAAATGTCTGCTGCAGATCCCTGGAAAGAGCCTGAGGCGAAGAAGTTGAGGGCAGTGGTGACTTTGACAGCCACTGGGAAGGCGTGTCCACCCACTCCTCTGGGCTGCAGGTCTTCCTCCAGCAATGTGCAAATATCCGCGATGACCTGGCGCGATAGCCTGAGCCTCCTTTGGCCACTGCTGCTCCGTCATGTTGAGGAAGCTCATCCTCTGCCTGTATACCCTGGGGTAAAAATTCAGTTGGTTAGAGCCTCCCGTTAGCGCCTCGGGGGGGGGCACTAACGGGGCGCTAAGAAGTTAGCGCCCGAGCGCGGCGATTTTAGCACCGCTCGCGAAATTGACCAGACGTTTTGCGGCAGCGCTAAACACCACCGCCACGATCTCCTGCGCCCACAGATCGTGACGTCAGTCGAGCGTGCAATGCCCCGGTAGCGCCCCGGACCGGATATTCAGTCGCACCCACTGCCTTTCCACCTACCACTAGCAACAACAGGTAATGGGGAACATTTTGCAGTCGGGAAGGGGCTGGAGGAGTGCTATTTAAAGGCGGCCGCTTCCTACCTTTTGTCAGCAAAATTTTTGCACCACGCATGCTGAGAGTGAGACGCCTGGAGAGATTCAACGCTGTGCGAAGGAGTTTCGGGTCCTGAGCAACACTTTGGAGGTTCATTTTTATTTCACCTTCATTCCAGCGATTTAGAAGATACTATGGGGGCTGCACTGACTCGGGGTGTCTTCCTGCACCTGCAGAATCGGAGGCAGCAGAGGCGCAGAGAGAGAGTGGCAAACATGGCCAGAGGGAGGAGGGCCAACAGGCCTCTGCACAGGAGACCTTAACCTCCCAGGTTATTCAGGGAGCAATTCTCATACCTTCATTTGTCTGAGGAGCAGTGTTTGCGCAGGCTGCGCTTCAGCAAGGAGGTGGTCACTGAGCTCTGCCACCTGCTACAGCCAGATTGGTGGCATAGTGGTTAGCACTGTTGCCTCACAGCGCCAGGGACCCAGGTTCGAATCCGGCCTCGGGTGACTGTCTGTGTGGAGTTTGCACATTCTCCCCGTGTTTGCGTGGGTTTCCTCCGGGTGCTCCGGTTTCCTCCCACAGTCCAAAGATGTGCGGGTTAGGTTGATTGGCTATGATAAATCGACCCTTAGTGTTAGGGGGATTAAATACGTGGGGTTACGGGGATAGGGTGGGATATGTGTTGGTGTAGGGGTTACGGGGATCGGGTGGGATATGTGTCGGTGCAGGCTCGATGGGCCGAAATGGCCTCTATCTGCACTGTGGGGTTTCTGTGATTCTGTGATCTGCAGTCTCTACAGAGGACCAGGACGTCTCTGTCGGTGGCAGTGAGGGTGACAGTGGCTTTGAATTTTTGTGCCAGCGGCTCCTTTCAAGCTTCTACTGGGGACATCACCAATATCTCCCAGTTTGCTGTCCATTGTTGTACCCGGGAGGTGACAAATGCCCTGTATAAAAGGAGACGCCAGTACATCGCTTTCCCCATGACCCAGGACAAGCAGCGCAAATGCGCATATGGCTTTGTGAGGATAGCGGGCGTCCCCTTGGTGCAGGGCTCCATTGACTGCACGCATGTGGCATTGTGGGCACCGCATGAAAAGGCAGAGGTATTCCAAAACTGCAAGGGCTACCACTCCTTAAATATGCAGTTGGTCTGTGACCACACACAGCTCATACTCGCCGTCAATGCCCGCTATCCTGGCAGCAGCCACGATGCTTTCATCCTGCGCCAGACTGGTGTGCCAGACCTTTTCCAGGCACCGCATCACCCAGGTGGTTGGCTCCTTGGGTACAAGGGTTATCCACACTGCACCTGGCTGATGACACCGTTCCGTAACCCCAACACCCCTGCCGAGCTGTGGTATAATGAGAGCCATCTCGCCACCAGGAACATCGTTGAGCAGACAATCGGCGTGCTAAAGCAACGGTTCCGCTGACTGGACCACTCAGGAGGAGTCCTGCAGTACTCTCCTGAGTGAGTCTCTCTTCATAGTTGTGTGCTGCATGCTTCACAACCTGGCAATCCTCAGGACCCAGCCACTGCCACCAGGGTGCACCACCTGAGGAGGAGGAGGAAGAGGAGGAGGAAGAGGATCAGCAGCAGCACCAACGTGGGAGGGAGGCGCACAATGTTGCCAGCGCAAGGGCCATCCATGAACGGCTAATAAGAAGCCGCTTCTAGGCCCTTACTGAGAAGATGGCTTCTGGCATGGAGAACATCATGGAAAGCATCCCGCACCCCCTATAGCCGGCCAAAGCTGGAATGATTCAAAAGACCAAAAATGCACATTTTTATTAAAAAAACTTATTTATTTTACAAACTCTGTGTGTCATTTATTCACGACAAACAATTAGAAACCAACACAACAAATCATGAATTAACAGAACTCATTCTCACAACATGGAGATAAACGGCAAAACAGTAAACAAATCACAGAAATCACAGAAACCCCACAGTGCAGATAGAGGCCATTTCGGCCCATCGAGCCTGCACCGACACATATCCCACCTGATCCTCAATATAATAACAACAACCTCGAACTTTCCCACAAACATTCCCCCCATTTAGACCTCCTACAGATTGCCCTTCGAGGGTGATCTCCATCCCCTGCGCACTTGCCCCCTTCCCACCCTACTGCTCCTCCGTAATGGGACACCAGTGGCTGCAGCAAGGCTGGTGGAAGGCTGCTGATTGTCACAACCTGAGACTGCAGATGCCCTTGAAGGACGGCCTCGACCAGCTCTGGGCCTGGAGGGCCCGGCTGCAGACTGCACCAACTCTGCATGGGCGGCAGCAGTCTGTCCTACAGGTGGTGGCAACTGCAGTGGGGAAGTGCCAGTGGTGGGAGCAGGAAAGCTGTCATCCTGAGAGAGGCCATGATGTGGAGATGCCGGTGTTGGACTGGGGTGGACAAATGTGGGAAGTCACACAACACCAGGTTATAGTCCAACAGCTTTATTTGAAATCACAAGCTTTCGGAGCGCTGCTCCTTCATCAGGTGAAGTGAAGAGATGCATATAGGCACAGCATATATAGTCAGAGAACACTGCCAGATGATTACAGGTAATCTTTCTAACTGCCCTTTATCACACCTCAGCAGAGAGATAATCACAGCAATCATAGGTGTGAATGGTGTCCAAACAGGTCAGTCAGGAAAACATTACATCAAAGAACAATGAGGTGGGGTCACAAGGGGTCAAATGTTGCAGATGCTGGGGTCTGTATGAAAAACAGAAAAAACCCAAAAAACTTTGCTGGAAATCACAGCAGGTCTGGCCGCATCTGTGCAGAGAGAACAAGCCAACGATGACTCAAGTCTGGATGACTCTACGTCAGGTGGGGTTACATGTAGCGTGACATTAACCCAAGATCCCAGTTGAGGCCATCCTCATGAGTGCGGAACTTGGCTATCAGTTTCTGCTCGACGATTTTGCGTTGTCGTGTGTCTCGAAGGCCACCTTGGAGAATGCTTACCCGAAGATCGGAGGCTGAATGTCCTTGACTGCTGAAGTGTTCCCCAACTGGGAGGGAACACTCCTGCCTGGCGATTATTGTGCGGTGTCCGTTCATCCTGAGAGAGGACAGCAACTCCCTGCTCGACCGACACACTGCCACTCCCCCGGGGCAGCACCTCAGCATCCGGAGCAATCTGCTGGAGCACAGATTGCTGGCCTGCTGTGGCGCCGTGAGATCCCCGAGGGACTGTGGGTGACCCAGCGATGATGGCAGCAGTCAGTGCTTGCGTTACCTCAATCTGAGACTGCATGAGAGCAGTCTGAGACTGGATGGCACCAGCCAATGACTGAATTGCAGCACTAAGCCATTGCGTTGCGTCGGCCTGTGCTGCAGCGGGCTGCTCCACACTCCTATCCAGTCCATCCATTCTTTCGGGCACCCTTGCCATTGCACCCATGAGCTCAGTGTGCATGCTCAAGGCCTGGCAATTCATGGCCGCGATAGCGCGGTCCTCATCCGAGACCTGTGCAGCAGGACTCGCTTGCCTACTCACCCTCCAGGGAGCTGGCCCCTGAGCTTCCCTACCCCCATGGCGTTGCTGCAGCCCGCTGGGTCCAGGAGCTTCGCCCTCATCAGACCCTAACCCCTCCAGGGAAGGCGTGATCCCAGTGTCAAAATGGGCTCCCTCGGGAGTCGCAGGCGGTGAGGCTCCGGCTTCCCCTTCCTCCTCGTCTGGGGCGTCTCTGCCACTGACAGGTTGAGGGACAGGCTGGTCAGCTGGTGGTTCACTGCCTGAAAGCACGAGGTACAAGAGTGGCTTTAGCGTGAGGACAGGGGGGCGGAAAGGGAGCAAGGACTGGAGACTGTTAGTAAGTTGGATTGAAAGTGTAAAAGGCTGGTGTTGTGAGGGGCAAGCGGTATGAGGGAGAAAGCTGATGAACATACCATTGCTGTCCCCAAGGGGGTCGACATCTCCAGTAGCCATGGCACCTGGCTGGCAACGATCCTGTGCAATCTCGCCGAAAATCGGTTCATAGAAGATAGGAGCAGGAGTAGGCCATTCGGCCCTTCGAGCCTGTTCCGCCATTCAACGAGATCATGGTTGATCATCCAAACCCTAGCACCTGGTCCCTACACCGACAGCCATCCCACCCAAGCCCTATCCCCGTAACCCTGTAACCCCACGTATTTAATCCCCCCTAACACTAAGGGTCAATTTTTATCATGGCCAATCAACCTAACCCGCACATCTTTGGACTGTGGGAGGAAACCGGAGCACCCGGAGAAAACCCACGCAAACACGGGGAGAATGTGCAAACTCCACACAGACAGTCACCCGAGGCCGGATTTGAACCCGGGTCCCTGGCGCTGTGAGGCAACAGTGCTAACCACTATGCCACCGTGCTGTAGGTCAGCCAGTCCTCCTCCTGTACATTGCTGCTCCCGCCTGTTATGAGAGAGCTTGGCCTGCAAGAAAAAGGATGGTGTCTGAGTGAGTGTGCAGCCATGTGCTTGCCAGATGTGCCTCCCATAGTTGAATAGCCCTTAATGTATGCAGCCATGTGCTTGCCAGATGTGCCTCCCATAGTTAAATAGTCCTTAATGTATGCAGCCATGTGCTTGCCAGATGTGCCTCCCATAGTTGAATAGCCCTTAATGTATGCAGCCATGTGCTTGCCAGATGTGCCTCCCATGGTTGAATAGCCCTCAATGTATGCAGCCATATGCTTGCCTGATGTGCCTCCCATAGTTGAATAGCCCTTAATGTATGCAGCCATGTGCTTGCCTGATGTGCCTCCCATAGTTGAATAGCCCTTAATGTATGCAGCCATGTGCTTGCCTGATGTGCCTCCCATAGTTGAATAGCCCTTAATGTGTGCAGCCATGTGCTTGCCTGATGTGCCTCCCATAGTTGAATAGCCCTTAATGTATGCAGCCATGTGCTTGCCTGATGTGCCTCCCATAGTTGAATAGCCCTCAATGTATGCAGCCATGTGCTTGCCTGATGTGCCTCCCATAGTTGAATAGCCCTTAATGTATGCAGCCATATGATTGCCTGATGTGCCTCCCATAGTTGAATAGCCCTCAATGTATGCAAGGTGTGGAATGTGCATTTCTCTTTTATGAGATGGCCATAGGCCTTGGATGAGTGCTGTGCACGTGGGATTTTAAACCCTCTGACCACAGAGTGAAGTTGAGATGGAGAGATGCAGATGTATTAAAAAGCATCCACTCACCCTGACGACCCGAGTGAGGTCGTTGAACTTCTTCCTACATTGAGTGTGACTCCTCGGCACCAGGCTCCTTGAGGAGACGTGCTGAGCCACCTCCCTCCACACTCTGCGGTACTCCCGGGGACAATGGCCTCCTGCCACTCTCTGGGTACAGCACTGCCCGTTGCCGCTCGACAGCGCCAACCAGAGCCACCAAGGCCTGGTTGCTAAAGCGCTGAGCTCTCTCCCTGGGCCGATCCATCACTCCTCTCAGCACAATGGTGGCAAGTCTCTCCAGCACCAGAGTCAATGCTACAATGAGCAGGGTGTGCCTGGCTAGCAAGATGGCGCCTCCCCTTTAAGAACTGGCCAGCGCCAGTCTGTCGGGGTTCCATTGCTAACTGACATTACCTGAGCTTCGGTAGCGCTCTGAGATAGCGCCTCGCTCCTCGACGTTAGCGCCTTAAGACAGGTGTGTAGCGCCTGATTTAGCGTCAAATCACCTCCAGGGGCAATAGAGGTGAATTTTGCAGTCGGATGCGATAATTAGCGCCAAAATGGGTGATATCGAATTTTTCCCCCGTGTTGCGGGTATCGCCTCCGGTGCAGTGCAGCTGTGCGCTGATGCCCACTGTGCTATGCAGCATCAGGTGGTTGCGGAGAAGGTTGGTGGTGTTGCTGGTACTGCTGGTGTTGGGCCTCATCGTGGTCCAATTCTGAGGTACAAGGTAACTCCAGGTCTGATTGGGGGAGGGGGGGCACTCCAGGTCTGATTGGGGGAGGGGGGTAACTCCAGGTCTGATTGGGGGAGGAGGGTAACTCCAGGCCTGTTTTGGGAGGGGGGTAACTCCAGGTCTGATTGGGGGAGGAGGGTAACTCCAGGCCTGTTTTGGGAGGGGGGTAACTCCAGGTCTGACTGGGGGAGGGGGGTAACTCCAGGTCTGATTGGGTGGGGGGGGTAACTCCAGGTCTGATTGGGGGAGGGGGGTAACTCCAGGTCTGATTGGGGAGGGGGGTAACTCCAGGTCTGATTGGGGGAGGGGGGTAACTCCAGGTCTGATTGGGGGAGGGGGGTAACTCCAGGTCTGATTGGGGGAGGGGGTAACTCCAGGTCTGATTGGGGGAGGGGGTAACTCCAGGCCTGATTGGGGGAGGGGGGTAACTCCAGGCCTGTTTTGGGAGGGGGGTAACTCCAGGTCTGACTGGGGGAGGGGGTAACTCCAGGTCTGATTGGGAGAGGGGGGTAACTCCAGGTCTGATTGGGTGGGGGGGGTAACTCCAGGTCTGATTGGGGGAGGGGGGTAACTCCAGGTCTGATTGGGGGAGGGGGGTAACTCCAGGTCTGATTGGGTGGGGGGGGGTAATTCCAATTCTGATTAGGGGGGGTTTAACCCTAAAGGTCTGCCCTGAATAAGCGAGCCTCTCCAGGTTATAATGCAACAACAGTACTGCAGAAAGTACAGACAATCCTTGTAAATCTTTTCTTCACCCTCTCTAAGGCCTTCACATCCTTCCTAAGGTGCGGTGCCCAGAATTGGACACAATACTCCAGTTGTGGCCGAAGCAATGTTTCACATAAGGGTTGGGCGTATTCCTGGTGTTTTCATCACATGCCCTCCCGCCTCCAGCAGCCAGTAAAGAGTCCAGTACAACAACCTTCTTTCCCCCTCTCTAATATTTTTATAACTAATAAATGAAAGCATTCAATGAAAATGAAAAAAACACACAATTTTTTTAATGCATAGATATATTCCAGTGAGAAAGAAAGACTCTACGAGAAGGATGAACCATCCGTGGCTTACTAAGGAAGTTAAGGGGGTATCAAATTGAAAGAAAAGGCCTTCAATGTTGCGAAGATTAGTGGTAGGCCGGAAGATTGGGAAATTTTTAGAAACTTGCAAAGGATGACAAAAAAGTTAATAAAGAGCGAGAAAATAGATTGAGAGTAAACGAGTAAGAAATATAGAAACAGGCAGTAAGAGCTTCTACAAGTATATAAAAAGGAAGAGAGTAGCTAAAGTAAACATTGGTCCCTTAGAGGACGAGACTGGGGAATTAATAATGGGGAACGGGGAAATGGCAGAGTCTTTGAACAAATATTTTGTATCTGTCTTCACGGTAGAAGACACTAAAAGCATCCCAATAATAGTGGAAAATGAAGAGGCAAAAGAGAGAGAGGAACTTAAAACAATCTCTATCACTAGAGAAAAAGTACTCAGCAAACTAATGGGATTAAAGACTGACAAGTCCCCTGGACCTGATGGCCGGCATCCTAGGGTCTTAAAAGGAGTGGCTGCAGAGATAGTGGATGCATTGGTTGTAATCTTCCAAAATTCCCTAGACTCTGGAAAGGTCCCAGCAGATTGGAAAACCGCAAATGTAACATCCCTATTGAAAAAAGGGAGACAGAAAGCAGGAAACTATAGGCCAGTTAGCCAACATCGGTCATTGGGAAAATGCTGGAATCCATTATTAAGGGCGTAGTAGCAGGACATTTAGAAAATCATAATACAATCAAGCAGAGTCAACATGGTTTTATGAAAGGGAAATCGTGTTTGACAAATTTACTAGAGTTCTTTGAGGATGTAACAAGCAGGGTGGATAAAGGGGAACCAGTAGATGTCGTGTATTTGGATTTCCAAAAGGCATTCGAAGAGGTGCCACATAAAAGGTTACTGCACAAGATAAGAGCTCACGGGGTTGGGGGTAACCTATTAGACTGGATAGAGGATTGGTCATCTAACAGAAAACAGAGTCAGGATAAACGGGTCATTTTCAGGTTGGCAAACTGTAACTAGTGGGGTGCCACAGGGATCAGACTGGGGCCTCAATTATTTACAATCTATATTAATGACTTGAATGAAGGGAGCGAGTGTACTGTTGCCAAATTTGCTGACGATACAAAGATAGGTGGGAAAGCAGGTTGTGAGGAGGACACAAAGGCCGCGATTTTCCGAGTGGAGGCGGGTTGGAGGCAGCTTTGATGCTCGGCGGGTTCCGATCCCGCTGCCACTTTCATCCGCCCCCACTTGCGATTTTACATTAAGTGGGCTGATTAAGCCCATCGTGCGCGCTACCTGGCCCAGCCAGTGGGCTCGGGTCTGCTGCTCGCCTCTGCTGACGTCTTTCAGCCAGTTGTATTTAAGGGGCCCATGCAGCCTTGTTGTTTCTGCTCAATTCTTTTCTGCTGCTTCTCGGTGTGGCACTTCTCAGAATGACTACTGCAAGACCCAAGGCGTCTCCCAGATTCGAGGATGACTCCCTCCATGCTCTTGTGAAGGGAGTGAGAGGGCGCCAAGAGGTACTGTTCCCCCCAAATATACGGAGGAAGCCTCCTCAGCAAACCAAGGCAGCCTGGCTGCAAATTGCTGAGGAGGTGAGTGTAAAGTCTGTGGGTTGTTTAGTTAATTAATGCACAGACTCCAAGAGTAACTTAAAACAGGACTTTACTATTCGAAGGTCAGGGCGAATCTGCCCAATAACTCCTGACACAGCACTTATATACCGGTGTGGTCACCGTCGGTATTACAGTATACAGAAGCCAACAAAGTAGTGCAACACCTAAAGTAGTTCTCTTAAAGGTGGACGGTTACATACAATAGTTCTCTTAAAGGTAGACGGGTACATACACTACAATCCTCCCTTTTTAGCTTACAACATACTGATTCCCCATTAAACATACATTATAACATATATACAACTTGATGCAAGACAGTTCACAGATTCAGTCTCTCTGGAGGTTTCCGGACTCTGTCCGGATAACGCCTCGGTGGTGTCGTAACTCCCGGCGGGGTAGCAGGTGCTTCTGGCAAGGTCGATTCGGCTTGAAGGACAGTGTCAGGTTCATCTGATTCCAGTATTACCAGATCGGAGGTAGGTGTTCTGGATATCTCTGTCTCAACATTAACCGTGTAAGGTGGTGGAGTAGATTGGCCATTTGTGGCTGACCCTATGATCTGGTCAACATGGCGCCTTATTATACTGTCCCCAATGTCCACCGTATACATCAACGGCCCTAGCATTTTTCCAATAGTTCCAGGCTGCCATTTCTCGGTACGGTAGTCCCGGGCCAAAACTTGTTGACCTATCTGAAAAGATCTAGTTGGCCTTTCATTCATGCCCTGGAATTGCCGGTTCTCTACGTCCCTTCTGACGTTTGGCTTAAGCAAATCCAGCCGGCATCTTAGTCGTCTATTAAAAAACATCATGGCGGGAGTTTGATTTGTGACCGCATGTGTTGCATTCCTGTATGCCAACAAGAAGCTATCCACCTTATGTTGTAAGTTAATGGCTTCATTACCCATGGCCTTTATGGCCTTCTTGAAGGTCTGGACAAACCTTTCAGCCAATCCATTGGAGGCGGGATGGTATGGGGCTGACGTGTAGTGCTTAACCCCATTGCTCTTTAAGAATTTCTTGAATTCTTCGGACACAAATTGCGGTCCATTATCAGAACAGATCTGTTCCGGCAGCCCATTCCTAGCAAACATGGTCCTTAACACTGTGATGGTTTTTTCCGTGGTGGTGGTGGACATCTTTATTACCTCCGGCCACTTGGAGTGTGCATCCACCGCTATTAGAAACATTGAGTCCATAAATGGACCAGCAAAGTCGATGTGTACCCTTTGCCAAGGAGATGAGGGCCACTCCCATGGATGCAGAGGAGCCTGTGGTGGCGCGTTTTGGACCTTCTGGCATCCTAGACAGCTCTTAGTGATTTCTTCGATGTCCCCATCAATGCCTGGCCACCACACAAACACTCTTGCTAGGTTCTTCATTTTCACTCCACCCAGATGTCCCTCGTGCAGCTCCTTTAACACCTTCTGTTGAAGTTTGGGTGGAATCACCACTCTAGATCCACACATCAGGGTTCCTCGACACACTGACAGCTGTTCTTTTCTCTGCGAAAATGCTGGCAGTGTTGGTTCGCCCTGTGCTGGCCATCCCTCCACCGTTAAATCATAGACTCGTGAGAGAGTCAGGTCATTTCTTGTTTCGTTTTCGATCATCGAATTTGTTACTGGTAGACATTCCACTATGGATGAGTGGAACATCTCTACCGGGTCCACTGTAGTCGCTTCTTCTACTATCGGCAATGGCAAGCGCGATAACCCATCAGCATTTCCATGCTGTTTGGACCTTTTGTATTCGATGTCATATTGGTGTGCCCCAAGTAACACGGACCACCTCTGTAACCTTTGCGCTGTCATGGTGGAAACGGCCTTGTTAGGGTTGAATATGGACACCAACGGCTGGTGGTCTGTCAGTAATGTGAACTTCTTGCCCTGCAGGTAATGATTGAATTTCTTTACGCCCCACACAAGGCTGAGGGCCTCCCTATCTATTTGAGCATAATTTCGCTCCGCGGAGGTCAATGATCGGGACGCGAATGCCACTGGCCTTTCCGAGCCATTTGGTAACTTGTGTGAAAGTACTGCTCCAATTCCATAGGGGGAAGCATCACAAGCTAGACGAAGAGGTAACGTTGGGTTGAAATGAGCCAACACTTCTTCAGAGGTAATCAACGCCTTGCTTCTGCGAAAGGCCTTTTTACATTCCTCACTCCACTTCCATGGTACTTCTTTCCGCAACAGAGCATTCAGCGGATGCAGCACCGTGGATAGATTCGGCAGAAACTTGTGATAATAATTAATCAACCCCAAGAATGATCTTAACTGTGATACGTTTTCCGGAGCGGGGGCCTTCACGACAGCTTCTATCTTGTCAGGTGACTTGTGCAGCCCCTCTCGGTCAATGACATGACCGCAGTACGAGATCCGTTTTTGGAAGAACTCACATTTCTTGCGATTAACTCGAAGGCCATATTCCTTCAACCTAGTGAGCACCAGTTTCAAATTTGTGAGGTGTTCTTCCTCGTCTTCTCCCGTAATCAGGATATCGTCTAAGTAACACTGCGTGCTTGGAATTCCTTGTAATACCTGCTCCATGGCCCTCTGCCAAATTGCTGGAGCCGAAGCTACCCCAAAAACCAGTCTATTATAACGATACAAGCCTCTGTGTGTGTTGATGGTGAGGTACTGACGCGACTCTTCCTCGACTTCCATTTGTAAGTATGCCTGTGCCAGGTCTATCTTGGTGAAGTGTTTCCCTCCAGCCAACAAAGCAAAGATATCTTCAATCCGCGGAAGCGGGTATTGTACCGTGTGAAGCACCGGATTCACTGTGATCTTGAAGTCTCCGCAGATGCGGACCTTCCCCGGTCCCCCTGGCTTGTCACTTGGTGAAGACTTCATGACGGGAACAATGGGTGTGGCCCACTCACTCCAGTCCACTTTTGACAGTACCCCTGATCGTTCAAGTTCTTCCAGTTCTGCCTCCACAGCAGGTCGTATCGCGTAAGGTACCGATCTGGCTTTGAAAAATTTTGGGCTTGCATGTTCTGCAATCTTAACCTTTGCTTTAATTCCTCGCAGTGTTCCCAGTCCTTGCTGGAATACCTCTTTAGCTTCGTCTAATATTCTGGACAACCGTTCAGGTTTGACATCTTCCTTTCCGGAATCTACCGTCATGGTGTTTAGTGAATGCCAGTCTATCTTTATTTTCCTGATCCACTCCCGTCCCAGAAGTGGTGGACCTCCCTCAGGCAACACATACAGGTCCATCCTTTGGTGCTCTTTGTCCTTGTATCTCACCTTGACTTCTATCTTTCCGATGGGGTATACTTTGTGCCCCGTGTATGTCTTCAATACTAGTTCCGTATCCCGTAGGGGAATATGCTTGAATAACTTTTTATAATCATGCTTATTCATGACCGTCAACGCCGATCCGGTGTCCACTTCCATTTTCACTTGGACTTTTGCAATCTGTAGTGTGATCCAGATAGCTTGTCGGTCAGCTTCATTACTCACATTGTGAATTCTCAGACTATCCAGTTCCTTGCAGTTGGAGTGTGAATCCGAATTCTGTTCTTCCGGACTCCTCCTAGTCACCTCATGTACCTTTCTGTACCTCTTTTGTGGTGACTCATTATTGTTGGTCTTCTTTCCTGACCGGCATACCTTAGCTATGTGACCGAGCTTGCCACATTTCCTACATTCCTGGTTTTTAAACCAGCATTGGTTCTGGTCATGTGTTGTCTTCCCACAACGATAGCATTTCGTTGTACCCGAAGTAATTTGCTGCACCCTGAGTGCCGTTGCCTTTAGCTGCATTTCCGCCGTTCCTTTCGCTGCGGCTTCGTTCGATGCAGCAATAAGGACAGCCTTCTCAAGTGTAAGATCGTTCTCTTCGAGTAGTCGCTTTTGCGTTCCTTCCTTTGACAACCCGCACACGAACTTGTCTCGCAATGCCTCTGTCAGATTCCCTCCAAACTGGCAGTGTTTCGCTAGTCTACGCAGTTCGACCAAGTATTCTGCATTGCTTTCGTCTTTCCTTTGCGTTCTCGCCTAGAATTTGGATCGTTCCACTAACATCAGTGGTGCGGGTTTAAAATGATCCTTCAGGACAGCAACAGTATCATCGAAAGTCTGATCCGCCGGTTTAGCTGGTGCTAGTAGATGCTTCAAGAGCTCGTATGTCTTCGCGCCCATCGAGTTTAGCAAGGTTATAGCTTTGTCATCTTCTTCTATTTTCTTGGCCTCACCATAGATCTCAATGCGTTCCACATACGTGGCCCAGTCTTCTACCTCGGAGTTAAAATCGTTGATGTTACCACGCTTAGGCATCTTCCTCTTTTCCTGATAACACCACGGATTATTTCTTTAAATTTTCTTTTTTTTTTCAAGATGGCGGTTCCCGCGAAAATGGCGGTTTCCCGCGCTTATCTTCTCTCCCCGCCCACTTCAATGGCGGTTCCCTGCTTCTGTCTTCTTCTCCGCCTAATGGCGGTTTCCCGCGTTTCTTCCCCTGGCGGGAGGGGTACACTTTCCCCACGGGCGACGGCCGCTGGCTTTCAGGTTCACAGCCTGCGCGTCGGCTTCAGTGCTTTCCCTTTTCTCGGCAGGGCAACCGGCGCTGGGTACACCCCGTTGACGGCGAACAGTTTCAGCCGCTGGGCTGGCTCTCGCTCAGTTCCCCTTGCTCGGGCTCTGTCTCTCTCCCGCTCGCTCGGCTCTACCGGCGCTGGGTACACCCCGTTGACGGAGAACAGTTTCAGCCGCTGGACTGGCTCTCGCTCAGTCTCCCTTGCTCGGCCTCTGTCTCTCTCCCGCTCGCTCGGCTCTACCGTCGCTGGGTACACCCCGTTGACGGAGAACAGTTTCAGCCGCTGGACTGGCTCTCGCTCAGTCTCCCTTGGTCGGCTCTGCCTCTCCCGCTCGCTCGGCTCCCAAATGCGCCTCCCAGCCCTCTCGCAGTCCGGTGCTTCCCTCCCCGGCTGCGGCTGAGTTTATCTCTTCCCGCGCCTACGTTCCCGGTCGCAGCGCTTCATGGCTTCGGTCGCAGCCCGGCCTTTTTCGCCGGTCGCGGTCTAGCTGTCTCACGACGCCGTTGCGTCCCCAGCCTGTCTGTACCTTGCTCCACGCTGCCCCAGTCTCAGCACCTCTGGACCCGACTTCTGTCCGGCTCCTTTCCCCCTCGACCGTGGTCGAGTGCACCGCCCTTATCCTCCGGTTATTCTTTTTACTTTCCCTTACTCACAGTCATCGTGGCCGCCTTGCTACTCGTGCTGATCGGCTCACTCCTCACCGTGGCAGAAGGGACAGTCAGTACCTGTTGCTGATGGAAGTCTTTGGCCTAGAAATTGGGTTTTGGCTTAGCCAGGGCTTTAGCGCCGGAAATTAGTGCCGGCGCTAAGTCCCCTGCGCGCGCCAAAAATTCAGTGGCACCGCGCCCAAACGGCTGCCGGCGCTACTGAAGGGTCTTAGCGCCTGGAAAAGGGCGCTAACTGCTGTTTCACGCCGCAATTCCGGCGCTGCAGCACCCGATGCGGTGCGGCAGGCTGGGGAAGTGCAGGCCTCCTCCTTCCGTTAAGGAGGAGCTGCCTGCACCCGGCCGCGGCCCGCGCAAATCTGCTTAAAAATGAGCCCGGCACCTCGGACAAGTGCCGGGCTTGCATCTGTTCCGGGGGGGGGGGAGAGAAGTCCGGGGAGGGAGCTGCGGGCAGGCGGCCGGTGGGAAAGCGGCCGGCCGCCGCGGGGCCTTTAATGCGCCGGCGCTAACTGCAGTAAGGCACCTCTGACAAAACGCTGGTTGCGGCTGCCACGGGCGAGGCGGCCGCAACTCAATTTCGGAGTTTGGGCGGGTTACCACGGCAACCGGGACGCTGCGCACACCGATGACGTCATCGGTGCCGGCGCAGCGCTACCGGAGCAACGCCGATTTAGGGCCCCAGGGAATTTCACTACTGGCCATAACTCCGGCGCAAGGCCCTCTAGCGCCTCAAATGAGGCGTTAAGGCTACTGAATTTTCAGCCGTTTGTCTCTAAATTCTTCCTCCTTTCTAGTTCTGCAGCCTCGAGTTTTCTCCCAGCAGAACGACGAGGGCGGTTGCCTCTTCTCGACGCTCGTTAACTGCTTCGGACGTATTGTTGCCGCAGGGTACGATCGGACTCGTCGCCACTGTAAAGTCTGTGGGTTGTTTAGTTAATTAATGCACAGACTCCAAGAGTAACTTAAAACAGGACTTTACTATTCGAAGGTCAGGGCGAATCTGCCCAATAACTCCTGACACAGCACTTATATACCGGTGTGGTCACCGTCGGTATTACAGTATACAGAAGCCAACAAAGTAGTGCAACACCTAAAGTAGTTCTCTTAAAGGTGGACGGTTACATACAATAGTTCTCTTAAAGGTAGACGGGTACATACACTACAGTGAGCGCCAGGTCTTTGTGTGCACGCACCTGGGTTCAGTGCAGGAAAAGGCTCAATGACCTGCTACGCACAGCAAAAGTGAGTATAACATCACACTTACCTTCAATCTGCTCCCCATCTGCTCTCATCACCAGCACTCCGCATTGTCAACTTACTCCTGCACATCCCACTTTACCCTTACATCCCTTGCACCCTTAACCATCCCTCTCTCTATGTACAGAATCACTTCACTATTCTACTATGCACCCCTCACACTCACTCTCACTGTTATGCAATGCCAACAACTAACAATGCACAGGGCAGGCCCTTGGTATTGGCACCTCACTCCATCTTTGTCTCCATCTCAGCATCTATGCTATGGATTCTCTACACTCACTCCAACATTCTCACTCAAACTCCACTTGTGCCCCTCATTGCAGGAAAAGAGAGCCCACAATAAGAGGGAGAGGGGCAGGACAGGAGGAGGGCCATCTTCCATTGCCCAGTTGACCACCGCTGAGGAGGCTGCTCTGGACATCCTCGGAGATGCTGAGCATCTGGAAGTGGGGGACGGAGAGACGGGCACAGACGAGCAAGCTGATGACAGAATAGATTTGCAGCCCTCTTATTTAGATTGCATGAGTGACTGATATGGCAGCTGATGTTCATTCAGATTGAGTTCTGATCATCTGCACAATTCGATGTGCCTGCTACGTTAATATCACATGTGTAACACATGCCTTTACTCCCCCACAGGACATCAAGAGCCCCCCTCCCCACTGTCCAGGAGGAAGAGCCGGAAGAGTTCAGAGGAAACTGCAACCTCTGAAGGCGCAGTGTCGGCAGAATTGAGCGCACCCAGCATCAGCGCAGAGACAAGCACCTCGGTGGTTCATTCGCGAGATAGAGTAGTGTTGTCACCTGGTGTATCACAGCTCACAAGTGAGCATTAGCAGATGGTGGAGACGGACAGCAGTGGAAAGTCCTCGTCGGAGGCCGCAGGACACTCCTAGCTCTGCTCAGCTGTATGTGGACCCTATGCCTCAGGGGCCATCCAGAAAGAGAGCGGTGCTGGAACTTCAGCAACAAGTGCAGGAGTCTCTGACAGGTTTTGCATCCACAGTAGCTGCGAGTGTGCAGAGAATGGAGGAGTCCATCTCAAACATAAGCAATGCAATGGTGGAGGCATTGGCGCATCAACACACCATGGATAGGATGGCAACCTGCGTGGAAAGGATGGCTACGGCCATGAAGGAAGTACATCGCCAGAGTAAGGAAAACATGGTGACTGTTCAGAATAGACTGACATCTCTGGAGGAGCGATGGGCAGCTATTGAGCAGAGAGACCAGAGCTTCATGGACGTCCTTTTGAGGAGGACTGCCAGTGCAGAAACGAGTCCTCATGACCCCCCTGAATTCCAGCAAGGTGCTGTCCTGCCACTTTCCAGCACTGAGGTGCGGCTGACCCATGAGAGGGATGTTGGTGGTCAACAATAAGGAAGTGTGTGCTCCTCTCCAAGCGCTCACACTCCCATGCCACTGCAGAGCCCTCGGTCAGAGCCCCAGATTCCTCACCCAACTGAGATGACCGCCTCAGCCCCTGCACTGCCCCAGGAGGAGCAGCCTGTTGCGGTGCCCTCCCAGGCTCATAACCCCAGAGGACGCCCGCCAAAGGTGTCATAGAAACATAGAAAAATAGGAGCAGGAGTAGGCCATTCGGCCCTTCGAGCCTGCTCCACCACTCAATATGATCATGGCTGATCCTCTACCTCAATACCATATTCCCGCTCTCTCCTCATACCCCTTGATGCCTTTTGTGTCTAGAAATCTATCTATCTCCTTCTTAAATATATTCAGTGACTTGGCCTCCACAGCCTTCTGTGGTAGAGAATTCCACAGGTTCACCACCCTCTGAGTGAAGAAATTTCTCCTCGTCTCAGTCCTAAATGTCCTAACCCATATCCTGAGACTGTGGCCCCTCGTTCTAGACCCCCCAGCCAGGGGAAACATCCTCCCTGCATCCAGTCTGTCTAGCCCTGTCAGAATTTTATACGTCGAAGCAGGAGCAGCATGAAAGTGAGCAAGGTGCCTCCACATCTGCTGAAGCCACAGGAGAAGCACCATGTAGAAGCACGCGTAAGAGAAAGTTAACGCACAAATATTCACAAGGGTAGTCACTTGGGTGTTTTGATGTAATACATATTTAAGATTATGATTGGCATTTCCATTTTAATAAAGAAATGCGATGGCAAACATTCAAAGAGTTGGCCTGTGTGCGCCCAGAAATGGAAGTGTCACAGTGAGGTGTCAGGGTGCATTTCGTATGTAATGATGGTGGTGAGAGTCATAGGAACCCACAGTTTATTGTACAGATGGTGCTTGGTGTGTTAAGAAGGTGGCAGCCATATGTGTTTGCTTCGTAAACTTAAGCAAATCATGCAATATTGCATCCCTTGCATCATGGCCAGCAATGTGCTCGTGTGCTGGTGGAACTGGCACATCTGCCTCTGAAAGTTCCTCCTCCTCGGAGGCTGTGCGCTGAGCCACGAGTTCCTCAGGTAAGCCACGCTGCAGTGCGATATTGTGCAGTGCACAGCAGATCACGATGATTCTGGAGACCCTGGCTGGTGAGTACTGTAGGGCTCCACCTGATCTGTCGAGGCATCTGAATCGCATTTTGAGCAAGCCGATGGTTTGCTCGATGGTGGCTCTGGTGGAAATGTGGCTGGCATTGTAGCGCTCCTCAGTTTCATTTGATGGGCTCCTCAACGGTGTCATTAGCCACGTCTTCAGGAGATAGCCCTTGTCTCCAAGTAGCCATCCGAAAAGTTAGGTAAGCGGATTGGAGAGCTGAGGCACAGTAGACTGCCACAGGATGAAGGAGTCATGGCAACTGCCAGGGAACTTGGGCGCAAACATGTATAATGTTCTTCTTGTGGTTACACACCAGCTGGACGTTAAGGGAGTGGAAGCCCTTGCAGTTCACAAATACAGCTGGGATGTGATGGGGTGCTCCAATAGCCACATGTGTACAATCTATGACACCCTGCACCCTTGGGAAACCTGCCATATTTGCAAAGCCAACTGCATGCACAGTTACACTTTGAAAGATGAGAGCTGGAGGGACAGTTTGAAGGTCGAGAGCTGGAGAGACAGTTTGAAGGTCGAGAGCTGGAGTGACAGTTTGAAGGTCGAGAGCTGGAGAGACAGTTTGAAGGTCGAGAGCTGGAGAGACAGTTTGAAGGTCGAGAGCTGGAGAGACAGTTTGAAGGATGAGAGCAGGAGAGACAGTTTTAAGGTCGAGAGCTGGAGAGACAGTTTGAAGGTCGAGAGCTGGAGAGACAGTTTGAAGGTCGAGAGCTGGAGTGACAGTTTGAAGGTCGAGAGCTCGAGAGGCAGTTTGAAGGTCGAGAGCTGGAGAGACAGTTTGAAGGTCGAGAGCTGGAGAGACAGTTTGAAGCATGAGAGCTGGAGAGACAGTTTGAAGGTCGAGAGCTGGAGAGACAGTTTCAAGGTGGAGAGCTGGAGAGACAGTATGAAGGTCGAGAGCTGGAGAGACAGTTTGAAGGTCGAGAGCTGGAGTGACAGTTTGAAGGTCGAGTTCTGGAGAGACAGTTTGAAGGTCGACAGCAGGAGAGACAGTTTGAAGGTCGAGAGCTGGAGAGACAGTTTGAAGGTCGAGAGCTGGAGTGACAGTTGGAAGGTCGAGAGCTGGAGTGACAGTTTGAAGGTCGAGAGCTGGAGTGACAGTTTGAAGGTCGAGAGCTGGAGAGACAGTTTGAAGGTCGAAAGCTGGAGAGACAGTTTGAAGGTCGAGAGCTGGAGAGACAGTTTGAAGGTCGAGAGCTGGAGAGACAGTTTGAAGGTTGAGAGCTGGAGAGACAGTTTGAAGGTCGAGAGCTGGAGAGACAGTTTGAAGGTCGAGAGCTGGAGTGACAGTTTGAAGGTCGAGAGCTGGAGAGACAGTTTGAAGGTCGAGAGCCGGAGAGACAGTTTGAAGGTCGCGAGCTGGAGAGACAGTTTGAAGGTCGAGAGCTGGAGAGACAGTTTGAAGGTCGAGAGCTGGAGAGACAGTTTAAAGGTCGAGAGCCGGAGAGACAGTTTGAAGGTCGAGAGCTGGAGAGACAGTTTGAAGGTCGAGAGCCGGAGAGACAGTTTGAAGGTCGCGAGCTGGAGAGACAGTTTGAAGGTCGAGAGCTGGAGAGACAGTTTGAAGGTCGAGAGCTGGAGAGACAGTTTGAAAGTCGAGAGCTGGAGTGACAGTTTGAAGGTCGAGAGCTGGAGTGACAGTTTGAAGGTCGAGAGCTGGAGAGACAGTTTGAAGGTCGAGAGCTGGAGAGACAGTTTGAAGGTCGAGAGCTGGAGAGACAGTTTGAAGGTCGAGAGCTGGAGAGACAGTTTGAAGGTCGAGAGCTGAAGAGGCAGTTTGAAGGATGAGAGCTGGAGAGACAGTTTGAAGGTCGAGAGCTGGAGAGACAGTTTGAAGGTCAAGAGCTGGAGTGACAGTTTGAAGGTCGAGAGCTGGAGTGACAGTTTGAAGGTCGAGAGCCGGAGAGACAGTTTGAAGATCGAGAGCTGGAGAGACAGTTTGAAGGTCGAGAGCTGGAGTGAAAGTTTGAAGGTCGAGAGCTGGAGAGACAGTTTGAAGGATGAGAGCTGGAGTGACAGTTTGAAGGTCGAGAGCTGGAGAGACAGTTTGAAGGTCGAGAGCTGGAAAGACAGTTTGAAGGTCGAGAGCTGGAGAGACAGTTTGAAGGTCGAGAGCTGGAGTGACAGTTTGAAGGTCGAGAGCTGGAGAGACAGTTTGAAGGTCGAGAGCTGGAGAGACAGTTTTAAGGATGAGAGCTGGAGAGACAGTTTGAAGGTCGAGAGCTGGAGAGACAGTTTGAAGGTCGAGAGCTGGAGAGACAGTTTGAAGGATGACAGCTGGAGAGGCAGTTTGAAGGTCGAGAGCTGGAGAGACAGTTTGAAGGTCGAGAGCTGGAGAGACAGTTTGAAGGATGAGAGCTGGAGAGACAGTTTGAAGGTCGAGAGCTGGAGAGACAGTTTCAAGGTCGAGAGCTGGAGAGACAGTTTGAAGGTCGAGAGCAGGAGAGACAGCTTGAAGGTCGAGAGCTGGAGCGACAGTTTGAAGGTCGAGAGCTGGAGAGACAGTTTGAAGGTCGAGAGCTGGAGAGACAGTTTGAAGGTCGAGAGCTGGAGAGACAGTTTGAAGGATGAGAGCTGGAGAGACAGTTTTAAGGTCGAGAGCTGGAGAGACAGTTTCAAGGTCGAGAGCTGGAGAGACAGTTTGAAGGTCGAGAGCTGGAGAGACAGTTTGAAGGTCGAGAGCTGGAGTGACAGTTTGAAGGTCGAGAGCTGGAGAGACAGTTTGAAGGTCGACAGCAGGAGAGACAGTTTGAAGGTCGAGAGCTGGAGAGACAGTTTGAAGGTCGAGAGCTGGAGTGACAGTTTGAAGGTCGACAGCTGGAGTGACAGTTTGAAGGTCGAGAGCTGGAGAGACAGTTGGAAGGTCGAGAGCTGGAGAGACAGTTTGAAGGTCGAGAGCTGGAGAGACAGTTTGAAGGTCGAGAGCTGGAGAGACAGTTTGAAGGTCGAGAGCTGGAGAGACAGTTTGAAGGTCGAGAGCTGGAGAGACAGTTTGAAGGTCGAGAGCTGGAGAGACAGTTTGAAGGTCGTGAGCTGGAGTGACAGTTTGAAGGTCGAGAGCTGGAGTGACAGTTTGAAGGTCGAGAGCTGGAGAGACAGTTTGAAGGTCGAGAGCTGGAGTGACAGTTTGAAGGTCGAGAGCTGGAGAGACAGTTTGAAGGTCGAGAGCTGGAGAGACAGTTTGAAGGTCGAGAGCTGGAGAGACAGTTTAAAGGTCGAGAGCTGGAGTGACAGTTTGAAGGTCGAGAGCTGGAGAGACAGTTTGAAAGTCGAGAGCTGGAGTGACAGTTTGAAGGTCGAGAGCTGGAGTGACAGTTTGAAGGGCGAGAGCTGGAGAGACAGTTTGAAGGTCGAGAGCTGGAGAGACAGTTTGAAGGTCGAGAGCTGGAGAGACAGTTTGAAGGTCGAGAGCTGGAGAGACAGTTTGAAGGTCGAGAGCTGAAGAGGCAGTTTGAAGGATGAGAGCTGGAGAGACAGTTTGAAGGTCGAGAGCTGGAGAGACAGTTTGAAGGTCAAGAGCTGGAGTAACAGTTTGAAGGTCGAGAGCTGGAGTGACAGTTTGAAGGTCGAGAGCCGGAGAGACAGTTTGAAGATCGAGAGCTGGAGAGACAGTTTGAAGGTCGAGAGCTGGAGTGAAAGTTTGAAGGTCGAGAGCTGGAGAGACAGTTTGAAGGATGAGAGCTGGAGTGACAGTTTGAAGGTCAAGAGCTGGAGAGACAGTTTGAAGGTCGAGAGCTGGAGAGACAGTTTGAAGGTCGAGAGCTGGAGAGACAGTTTGAAGGTCGAGAGCTGGAGTGACAGTTTGAAGGTCGAGAGCTGGAGAGACAGTTTGAAGGTCGAGAGCTGGAGAGACAGTTTTAAGGATGAGAGCTGGAGAGACAGTTTTAAGGATGAGAGCTGGAGAGACAGTTTAAAGGTCGAGAGCTGGAGAGACAGTATGAAGGTCGAGAGCTGGAGAGACAGTTTGAAGGATGAGAGCTGGAGAGGCAGTTTGAAGGTCGAGAGCTGGAGAGACAGTTTGAAGGTCGAGAGCTGGAGAGACAGTTTGAAGGATGAGAGCTGGAGAGACAGTTTGAAGGTCGAGAGCTGGAGAGACAGTTTCAAGGTCGAAAGCTGGAGAGACAGTTTGAAGGTCGAGAGCAGGAGAGACAGCTTGAAGGTCGAGAGCTGGAGTGACAGTTTGAAGGTCGAGAGCTGGAGAGACAGTTTGAAGGATGAGAGCTGGAGAGACAGCTTGAAGGTCGAGAGCTGGAGTGACAGTTTTAAGGTCGAGAGCTGGAGAGACAGTTTCAAGGTCGAGAGCTGGAGAGACAGTTTGAAGGTCGAGAGCTGGAGAGACAGTTTGAAGGTCGAGAGCTGGAGTGACAGTTTGAAGGTCGAGAGCTGGAGAGACAGTTTGAAGGTCGACAGCAGGAGAGACAGTTTGAAGGTCGAGAGCTGGAGAGACAGTTTGAAGGTTGAGAGCTGGAGTGACAGTTTGAAGGTCGACAGCTGGAGTGACAGTTTGAAGGTCGAGAGCTGGAGAGACAGTTGGAAGGTCGAGAGCTGGAGAGACAGTTTGAAGGTCGAGAGCTGGAGAGACATTTTGAAGGTCGAGAGCTGGAGAGACAGTTTGAAGGTCGAGAGCTGCAGAGACAGTTTGAAGGTCGAGAGCTGGAGAGACAGTCTGAAGGTCGAGAGCTGGAGAGACAGTTTGAAGGTCGAGAGCTGGAGAGACAGTTTGAAGGTCGAGAGCTGGAGAGACAGTTTGAAGGTCGAGAGCTGGAGTGACAGTTTGAAGGTCGAGAGCTGGAGTGACAGTTTGAAGGTCGAGAGCTGGAGAGACATTTTGAAGTTCGAGAGCTGGAGTGACAGTTTGAAGGTCGAGAGCTGGAGAGACAGTTTGAAGGTCGAGAGCCGGAGAGACAGTTTGAAGGTCGAGAGCTGGAGAGACAGTTTAAAGGTCGAGAGCCGGAGAGACAGTTTGAAGGTCGAGAGCTGGAGAGACACTTTGAAGGTCGAGAGCTGGAGTGCCAGTTTGAAGGTCGAGAGCTGGAGAGACAGTTTGAAGGTCGAGAGCTGGAGAGACAGTTTGAAAGTCGAGAGCTGGAGTGACAGTTTGAAGGTCGAGAGCTGGAGTGACAGTTTGAAGGTCGAGAGCTGGAGAGACAGTTTGAAGGTCGAGAGCTGGAGAGACAGTTTGAAGGTCGAGTGCTGGAGAGACAGTTTGAAGGTCGAGAGCTGGAGAGACAGTTTGAAGGTCGAGAGCTGAAGAGGCAGTTTGAAGGATGAGAGCTGGAGAGACAGTTTGAAGGTCGAGAGCTGGAGAGACAGTTTGAAGGTCAAGAGCTGGAGTAACAGTTTGAAGGTCGAGAGCTGGAGTGACAGTTTGAAGGTCGAGAGCCGGAGAGACAGTTTGAAGATCGAGAGCTGGAGAGACAGTTTGAAGGTCGAGAGCTGGAGTGAAAGTTTGAAGGTCGAGAGCTGGAGAGACAGTTTGAAGGATGAGAGCTGGAGTGACAGTTTGAAGGTCGAGAGCTGGAGAGACAGTTTGAAGGTCGAGAGCTGGAGAGACAGTTTGAAGGTCGAGAGCTGGAGAGACAGTTTGAAGGTCGAGAGCTGGAGTGACAGTTTGAAGGTCGAGAGCTGGAGAGACAGTTTGAAGGTCGAGAGCTGGAGAGACAGTTTTAAGGATGAGAGCTGGAGAGACAGATTTAAGGATGAGAGCTGGAGAGACAGTTTGAAGGTCGAGAGCTGGAGAGACAGTATGAAGGTCGAGAGCTGGAGAGACAGTTTGAAGGATGAGAGCTGGAGAGGCAGTTTGAAGGTCGAGAGCTGGAGAGACAGTTTGAAGGTCGAGAGCTGGAGAGACAGTTTGAAGGATGAGAGCTGGAGAGACAGTTTGAAGGTCGAGAGCTGGAGAGACAGTTTCAAGGTCGAAAGCTGGAGAGACAGTTTGAAGGTCGAGAGCAGGAGAGACAGCTTGAAGGTCGAGAGCTGGAGTGACAGTTTGAAGGTCGAGAGCTGGAGAGACAGTTTGAAGGATGAGAGCTGGAGAGACAGCTTGAAGGTCGAGAGCTGGAGTGACAGTTTTAAGGTCGAGAGCTGGAGAGACAGTTTCAAGGTCGAGAGCTGGAGAGACAGTTTGAAGGTCGAGAGCTGGAGAGACAGTTTGAAGGTCGAGAGCTGGAGTGACAGTTTGAAGGTCGAGAGCTGGAGAGACAGTTTGAAGGTCGACAGCAGGAGAGACAGTTTGAAGGACGAGAGCTGGAGAGACAGTTTGAAGGTCGAGAGCTGGAGTGACAGTTTGAAGGTCGACAGCTGGAGTGACAGTTTGAAGGTCGAGAGCTGGAGAGACAGTTGGAAGGTCGAGAGCTGGAGAGACAGTTTGAAGGTCGAGAGCTGGAGAGACATTTTGAAGGTCGAGAGCTGGAGAGACAGTTTGAAGGTCGAGAGCTGCAGAGACAGTTTGAAGGTCGAGAGCTGGAGAGACAGTCTGAAGGTCGAGAGCTGGAGAGACAGTTTGAAGGTCGAGAGCTGGAGAGACAGTTTGAAGGTCGAGAGCTGGAGAGACAGTTTGAAGGTCGAGAGCTGGAGTGACAGTTTGAAGGTCGAGAGCTGGAGTGACAGTTTGAAGGTCGAGAGCTGGAGAGACATTTTGAAGTTCGAGAGCTGGAGTGACAGTTTGAAGGTCGAGAGCTGGAGAGACAGTTTGAAGGTCGAGAGCCGGAGAGACAGTTTGAAGGTCGAGAGCTGGAGAGACAGTTTAAAGGTCGAGAGCCGGAGAGACAGTTTGAAGGTCGAGAGCTGGAGAGACACTTTGAAGGTCGAGAGCTGGAGTGACAGTTTGAAGGTCGAGAGCTGGAGAGACAGTTTGAAGGTCGAGAGCTGGAGAGACAGTTTGAAAGTCGAGAGCTGGAGTGACAGTTTGAAGGTCGAGAGCTGGAGTGACAGTTTGAAGGTCGAGAGCTGGAGAGACAGTTTGAAGGTCGAGAGCTGGAGAGACAGTTTGAAGGTCGAGAGCTGGAGAGACAGTTTGAAGGCCGAGAGCTGGAGAGACAGTTTGAAGGTCGAGAGCTGGAGAGGCAGTTTGAAGGATGAAAGCTGGAGAGACAGTTTGAAGGTCGAGAGCTGGAGAGACAGTTTGAAGGTCGAGAGCTGGAGTGACAGTTTGAAGGTCGAGAGCTGGAGTGACAGTTTGAAGGTCGAGAGCCGGAGAGACAGTTTGAAGATCGAGAGCTGGAGAGACAGTTTGAAGGTCGAGAGCCGGAGTGAAAGTTTGAAGGTCGAGAGCTGGAGAGACAGTTTGAAGGATGAGAGCTGGAGTGACAGTTTGAAGGTCGAGAGCTGGAGAGACAGTTTGAAGGTCGAGAGCTGGAGAGACAGTTTGAAGGTCGAGAGCTGGAGAGACAGTTTGAAGATCGAGAGCTGGAGTGACAGTTTGAAGGTCGAGAGCTGGAGAGACAGTTTGAAGGTCGAGAGCTGGAGAGACAGTTTTAAGGACGAGAGCTGGAGAGACAGTTTGAAGGTCGAGAGCTGGAGAGACAGTTTGAAGGTCGAGAGCTGGAGAGACAGTTTGAAGGATGAGAGCTGGAGAGGCAGTTTAAAGATGAGAGCTGGAGAGACAGTTTGAAGGTCGAGAGCTGGAGAGACAGTTTGACGGATGAGAGCTGGAGAGACAGTTTGAAGGTCGAGAGCTGGAGAGAAAGTTTCAAGGTCGAGAGCTGGAGAGACAGTTTGAAGGTCGAGAGCAGGAGAGACAGTTTGAAGGTCGAGAGCTGGAGTGACAGTTTGAAGGTCGAGAGCTGGAGAGACAGTTTGAAGGTCGAGAGCTGGAGAGACAGTTTGAAGGTCGAGAGCTGGAGAGACAGTTTGAAGGTTGAGAGCTGGAGAGACTGTTTGAAGGTCGAGAGCTGGAGAGACAGTTTGAAGGTCGAGAGCAGGAGAGGCAGTTTGAAGGATGAGAGCTGGAGAGGCAGTTTGAAGGTCGAGAGCTGGAGAGACAGTTTGAAGGTCGAGAGCTGGAGTGACAGTTTGAAGGTCGAGAGCTGGAGTGACAGTTTGAAGGTCGAGAGCCGGAGAGACAGTTTGAAGATCGAGAGCTGGAGAGACAGTTTGAAGGACGAGAGCTGGAGTGAAAGTTTGAAGGTCGAGAGCTGGAGAATAAGTTTGAAGAATGAGAGCTGGAGTGACAGTTTGAAGGTCGAGAGCTGGAGAGACAGTTTGAAGGTCGAGAACTGGAGAGACAGTTTGAAGGTCGAGAGCTGGAGAGACAGTTTGAAGATCGAGAGCTGGAGTGACAGTTTGAAGGTCGACAGCTGGAGAGACAGTTTGAAGGTCGAGAGCTGGAGAGACAGTTTTAAGGATGAGAGCTGGAGAGACAGTTTGAAGGTCGAGAGTTGGAGAGACAGTTTGAAGGTCGAGACCTGGAGAGACAGTTTGAAGGATGAGAGCTGGAGAGGCAGTTTGAAGGTCGAGAGCTGGAGAGACAGTTTGAAGGTCGAGAGCTGGAGAGACAGTTTGACGGATGAGAGCTGGAGAGACAGTTTGAAGGTCGAGAGCTGGAGAGACAGTTTTAAGGTCGAGAGCTGGAGAGACAGTTTGAAGGTCGAGAGCAGGAGAGACAGTTTGAAGGTCGAGAGCTGGAGTGACAGTTTGAAGGTCGAGAGCTGGAGAGACAGTTTGAAGGTCGAGAGCTGGAGAGACAGTTTGAAGGTTGAGAGCTGGAGAGACAGTTTGAAGGATGAGAGCTGGAGAGACAGTTGTAAGGTCGAGAGCTGGAGAGACAGTTTCAAGGTCGAGAGCTGGAGAGACAGTTTGAAGGTCGAGAGCTGGAGAGACAGTTTGAAGGTCGAGAGCTGGAGTGACAGTTTGAAGGTCGAGAGCTGGAGAGACAGTTTGAAGGTCGACAGCAGGAGAGACAATTTGAAAGTCGAGAGCAGGAGAGATAGTTTGAAGGTCGAGAGCTGGAGTGACAGTTTGAAGGTCGACAGCTGGAGTGACAGTTTGAAGGTCGAGAGCTGGAGAGACAGTTGGAAGGTCGAGAGCTGGAGAGACAGTTTGAAGGTCGAGAGCTGGAGAGACAGTTTGAAGGTCGAGAGCTGGAGAGACAGTTTGAAGGTCGAGAGCTGGAGAGACAGTTTGAAGGTCGAGAGCTGGAGAGACAGTTTGAAAGTCGAGAGCTGGAGAGACAGTTTGAAGGTCGATAGCTGGAGTGACAGTTTGAAGGTCGAGAGCTGGAGAGAGAGTTTGAAGGTCGAGAGCTGGAGAGACAGTTTGAAGGATGAGAGCCAGAGAGACAGTTTGAAGGTCGAGAGCTGGAGTGACAGTTTGAAGGTCGAGAGCTGGAGAGACAGTTTGAAGGTCGAGAGCTGGAGAGACAGTTTGAAGGTCGAGAGCTGGAGAGACAGTTTGAAGGTCGAGAGCTGGAGAGACAGTTTGAAGGTCGAGAGCTGGAGTGACAGTTTGAAGGTCAAGAGCTGGAGTGACAGTTTGAAGGTCGAGAGCTGGAGAGACAGTTTGAAGGTCGAGAGCTGGAGAGACATTTTGAAGGATGAGAGCTGGAGAGACAGTTTGAAGGTCGAGAGCTGGAGAGACAGTTTGAAGGTCGAGAGCTGGAGAGACAGTTTGAAGGTCGAGAGCTGGAGAGGCAGTTTGAAGGTCGAGAGCTGGAGAGGCAGTTTGAAGGTCGAGAGCTGGAGCGACAGTTTGAAGGTCGAGAGCTGGAGAGACAGTTTGAAGGTCGAGAGCTGGAGAGACAGTTTGAAGGTCGAGAGCTGGAGAGGCAGTTTGAAGGTCGAGAGCTGGAGAGACAGTTTGAAGGTCGAGAGCTGGAGAGACAGTTTGAAGGTCGAGAGCTGGAGTGACAGTTTGAAGGTCGAGAGCTGGAGTGACAGTTTGAAGGTCGAGAGCTGGAGAGACAGTTTGAAGGTCGAGAGCTGGAGTGACAGTTTGAAGGTCGAGAGCTGGAGAGACAGTTTGAAGGTCGAGAGCTGGAGAGACAGTTTGAAGGTCGAGAGCCGGAGTGACAGTTTGAAGGTCGAGAGCCGGAGAGACAGTTTGAAGGTCGAGAGCCGGAGAGACAGTTTGAAGGTCGAGAGCCGGAGAGACAGTTTGAAGGTCGAGAGCTGGAGAGACAGTTTGAAGGTCGAGAGCTGGAGTGACAGTTTGAAGGTCGAGAGCTGGAGAGACAGTTTGAAGGTCGAGAGCTGGAGAGACAGTTTGAAGGTCGAGAGCTGGAGTGACAGTTTGAAGGTCGAGAGCTGGAGTGACAGTTTGAAGGTCGAGAGCTGGAGAGACAGTTTGAAGGTCGAGAGCTGGAGAGACAGTTTGAAGGTCGAGAGCTGGAGTGACAGTTTGAAGGTCGAGAGCTGGAGAGACAGTTTGAAGGTCGAGAGCTGGAGAGACAGTTTGAAGGATGAGAGCTGGAGAGACAGTTTGAAGGATGAGAGCTGGAGAGACAGTTTGAAGGTTGAGAGCTGGAGAGACAGTTTGAAGGTCGAGAGCTGGAGAGACAGTTTGAAGGAGGAGAGCTGGAGTGACAGTTTGAAGGTTGAGAGCTGGAGAAACAGTTTGAAGGATGAGAGCTGGAGAGACAGTTTGAAGGATGAGAGCTGGAGAGACAGTTTGAAGGTCGAGAGCTGGAGAGACAGTTTGAAGGTCGAGAGCTGGAGTGACATTTTGAAGGTCGAGAGCTGGAGAGACAGTTTTAAGGATGAGAGCTGGAGAGACAGTTTGAAGGTCGAGAGCTGGAGAGACAGTATGAAGGTCGAGAGCTGGAGAGACAGTTTGAAGGATGAGAGCTGGAGAGGCAGTTTGAAGGTCGAGAGCTGGAGAGACAGTTTGAAGGTCGAGAGCTGGAGAGACAGTTTGAAGGATGAGAGCTGGAGAGACAGTTTGAAGGTCGAGAGCTGGTGAGACAGTTTCAAGGTCGAAAGCTGGAGAGACAGTTTGAAGGTCGAGAGCAGGAGAGACAGCTTGAAGGTCGAGAGCTGGAGTGACAGTTTGAAGGTCGAGAGCTGGAGAGACAGTTTGAAGGATGAGAGCTGGAGAGACAGCTTGAAGGTCGAGAGCTGGAGTGACAGTTTTAAGGTCGAGAGCTGGAGAGACAGTTTCAAGGTCGAGAGCTGGAGAGACAGTTTGAAGGTCGAGAGCTGGAGAGACAGTTTGAAGGTCGAGAGCTGGAGTGACAGTTTGAAGGTCGAGAGCTGGAGAGACAGTTTGAAGGTCGACAGCAGGAGAGACAGTTTGAAGGTCGAGAGCTGGAGAGACAGTTTGAAGGTCGAGAGCTGGAGTGACAGTTTGAAGGTCGACAGCTGGAGTGACAGTTTGAAGGTCGAGAGCTGGAGAGACAGTTGGAAGGTCGAGAGCTGGAGAGACAGTTTGAAGGTCGAGAGCTGGAGAGACATTTTGAAGGTCGAGAGCTGGAGAGACAGTTTGAAGGTCGAGAGCTGCAGAGACAGTTTGAAGGTCGAGAGCTGGAGAGACAGTCTGAAGGTCGAGAGCTGGAGAGACAGTTTGAAGGTCGAGAGCTGGAGAGACAGTTTGAAGGTCGAGAGCTGGAGAGACAGTTTGAAGGTCAAGAGCTGGAGTGACAGTTTGAAGGTCGAGAGCTGGAGTGACAGTTTGAAGGTCGAGAGCTGGAGAGACATTTTGAAGTTCGAGAGCTGGAGTGACAGTTTGAAGGTCGAGAGCTGGAGAGACAGTTTGAAGGTCGAGAGCCGGAGAGACAGTTTGAAGGTCGAGAGCTGGAGAGACAGTTTAAAGGTCGAGAGCCGGAGAGACAGTTTGAAGGTCGAGAGCTGGAGAGACACTTTGAAGGTCGAGAGCTGGAGTGACAGTTTGAAGGTCGAGAGCTGGAGAGACAGTTTGAAGGTCGAGAGCTGGAGTGACAGTTTGAAGGTCGAGAGCTGGAGTGACAGTTTGAAGGTCGAGAGCTGGAGAGACAGTTTGAAGGTCGAGAGCTGGAGAGACAGTTTGAAGGTCGAGAGCTGGAGAGACAGTTTGAAGGCCGAGAGCTGGAGAGACAGTTTGAAGGTCGAGAGCTGGAGTGGCAGTTTGAAGGATGAGAGCTGGAGAGACAGTTTGAAGGTCGAGAGCTGGAGAGACAGTTTGAAGGTCGAGAGCTGGAGAGACAGTTTGAAGGTCGCGAGCTGGAGTGACAGTTTGAAGGTCGAGAGCTGGAGAGACAGTTTGAAGGATGAGAGCTGGAGAGACAGTTTGAAGGATGAGAGCTGGAGTGACAGTTTGAAGGACGAGAGCTGGAGAGACAGCTTGAAGGATGAGAGCTGGAGAGACAGTTTGAAGGATGAGAGCTGGAGAGACAGTTTGAAGGATGAGAGCTGGAGTGACTGTTTGAAGGACGAGAGCTGGAGAGACAATTTGAAGGATGAGAGCTGGAGTGACAGTTTGAAGGTCGAGAGCTGGAGAGACAATTTGAATGTCGAGAGCGGGAGTGACAGTTTGAAGGTCGAGAGCTGGAGAGACAGTTTGAAGGTCGAGAGCTGGAGAGACAGTTTGAAGGATGAGAGCTGGAGTGACGGTTTGAAGGTCGAGAGCTGGAGAGACAGTTTGAAGGTCGAGAGCTGGAGAGACAGTTTGAAGGTCGAGAGCTGGAGAGACAGTTTGAAGGTCGAGAGCTGGAGAGACAGTTTGAAGGTCGAGAGCTGGAGTGACATTTTGAAGGTCAAGAGCTGGAGAGACAGTTTGAGAATCGAGAGCTGGAGAGACAGTTTGAAGGTCGAGAGCTGGAGCGGAACCCGGTTACCAGGACGCCAAGTTGGACAGCCAGGGGTAATGTGCAGGCCAGGTGTGTGGAAGAAACCGAGGGGAAACATCGAGAAAAACTGAGAGGAAACATCGAGAAAGACAGAGGAAACATCGAGAGAGAGAGAGGGGAAACATCAAGAGAGACCAAGATGGAAACATCGAGAAAGACTGAGGGGGCACTTTGTTTATTTAATTTTATTAATTTATTAATTAATTATTAATTAACTAATTAAATGTATTTAATTATAAGTTGTGAGTTCCTCACGATGCTCTCCCAGTGTGGCCACCCTGTAACCAGAGATTATTCTAGAAGCCTGGGTAGAAATATCAATGTAATTACTGTAGAAATTACTTTTTTACATTATTGCTTGTTCATTTTATGTGCTGTCTTTTTTATGTCTTTTATTTATTTTATGTCTGCTTTATTTATATTTAAAGTATGTATGCGTGTATATGTCGGTATGTGTTTTTTTGTGATGGCGCCGATGAAGATGGCTGCCGTCCTTGCGAGCTCCGTGCGTACCAGGCAGCTCAGTGTTCTTGCTGCTTGGTGCTCTCGGCTCGTCAAGAAAAAAGCATTTCACTGACTGGATTACACTTCTTGTATTTAATTATGTGACCAATAAAATTGAAATTGAAATTGAAATTGAACTTGCTTCATCCATGGAGAAGTGGATGTAATTATATCCCTTTGCAAAGAGGGTATCGGTAACCTGCATGTTGCAATTGTGTGCGGCCAACTGGGAGATGCTGCTGATGTCAGCTGATGATTCCTGGAACAACCCTGAAGCAAAAAAGTTGAGTGCGGTGGTGACTTTGACAGCCACTGGTAAGGAGTGTCCACCCGCTCCTCTGGGCTGCAGGTGTTGGTGCAGCATTGCGCAGATGTCAGCGACTACCTCTCGCGAAAGTCTCAGCCTCCTGTGGCACTGCTGCTCACTCATGTTGAGGAAGCTGATCCTCGGCCTGTAAACCCTGTGTTGGGGGTATCTCCTGCGGTGAGGTGCAGCCCTGTGCTGAAGCCCTCTGCCCTTTGCAGCATCAGGTGGCTGAGGAGAAGGTTGGCGCTCCTGTTGTTGCTGCTGCTGTTGTGCCTGGTTCTGCTGCTGCCGCGGCTGCTCTTCCTCCGATTCTGAGGACCAGGGTGAGAGGATATAAATGGTTCTCATTCCGCTGGTATATATCTCAGTTGAGGAATAGATGTTATAAGCCCTAAGGCAATGTGGGGAGAGGGTTTTCCAAGGAGGTCTCAGTGCAAATGAATCTCAGCTTAACCACTTACAAGCTCAATAGAGCTGCAAAAAGTGTTCCAAAACCTCAAAAAACAAAGTTCTGTCATCTGGAAATCAGCCATGTTACAGGTCCACTTTTATGCTGCTGGAGCAGCTGTCAAGAATTTCCGTAGTTCCTGAACCCGGCACAATCAGCTGGCGTGTTTGGTGAACGGCGTGGAACACGCTGAAAATGTGGTAAACTGGGAAGAGCCTGGTAAAATGGGATGATGTAGGCAGTTAACAAGCTGTTAACTGCCTTAAGTGCCTCTCCCACCGCTTGGTGGCAGCTCTGATCGGGACTCCCTGACCCGACACTTGGTAAAGTTGCGTGGAGGCGGGTTGACGGCGGGTTGATGACCCGCCGTCAATCAAAATGAAGTTCTCCCTCCTGCGGTCCGGACGTCGGTATCGCAGCATCCGAACCAGGACCAGCAGGTTTAAGAACAGTTTCTATCCACAGGCAGTGCGCCTACTGAACTGCTAACCGCACTGCCCCACATATTATAGTTATATGTTTATGTAAATATATATATTACTAGCTGGGGGAGCCCGGCTTTGCCAGGGCTGTTTTGGGCTGGGGGAGCCCGGCTTTACCAGGGCTGTTTTGGGCCGGGCGGTTTAAATCAAGGCCAGGCTTTGGGGTCTCTCTGTGTCCCTCTGTGAATCTGCTGCCAGGCAACATTTTAAATCGAGTACCAGGCTTTCAGGCCCTGTCTGTGTCCCTTTGTGAATCTGCTGCCGGGCAACATTTCTACCTTTTAATACCTTGAAAGATGAAAGTGAAAGTACTTTTAAAAATAACATAAGATTTACCAAAAACCTTTTATAAGAGAAACTAACTTTTTCAAAGCAGGATGATCAAAGGGCTTTCAGGCCCTGTCTCTCTCTCCCTGTGTGAATCTGCTGCCGGGCAACATTTCTACCTTTTAATACCTTGAAAGATGAAAGTGAAAGTACTTATAAACCATTTTTGGTAAATCTTATGTTATTTTTAAAAGAGATACTAACTTTCAAAGTAGTTTGAGCTGGAAGCTGAAGTCATGGCAGTGAAACAATGGCTGCCACATCCCCGAGATGAAAACGATTAGTCCCGCCCGCACACACACACACCGATTGGCCAACCATCAGGGGACCGTACTGTAGGATTGGTCAATCGTGACGGCACAGGATTGGTCGAACCTTGACGTCAGTCAATCAATGCTAGCAGATAATGAGTTTAATTTTGAAGGTTTTTTGCATAAGGCGCGAACAATTTTCGTCCGACCGAAAAGTAAATACTTACGAGCGTCCCGGAAGCATAAGCTTTCTTCGGAGGCAACGCGCGCGTAGGTACGCCGTATAACGTTCGAGCGCATAGCCGGCCAGACGCACACCCGAGGACAGACAGAAGGACAGACAGAAGGACAGACAGATCGACTCCTTTATATATATAATAGAGACTAGCTGAAGTGCCCGGTGGTGCCGAGGCTTTTTCGAGGGCATGTTGTTGTTGGAAGAGAGAGAGAGAGCGACTGGGGGGAAGAGAGAGAGCGACTGGGGGGAAGAGAGAGAGCGACTGGGGGGAAGAGAGAGAGCGACTGGGGGGAAGAGAGAGAGCGACTGGGGGGAAGAGAGGGCGGGGAGGGCAGGGAGGGGGAGGAAGGGCAGGGAGGGGGAGGGAGGGCAGGGAGGGGGAGGGAGGGCAGGGGGGGGAGGGGAGGGGGGAGGGAGTGGGGGAGAGAAGGGGGAGCGGGGGAGAGAAGAGGGGTGAGAAGGGGAGAGAAGGGGGGAGCGGGGGAGAGAAGGGGGGTAGAGAAGGGGGGAGAGAAGAGGGGGGAGAGAAGGGGGGGAGAGAAGGGGGAGAGAAGGGGGGGAGAGAAGGGGGGGAGAGAAGGGGGAGGGGGGAGAGAAGGGGGGAGAGAAGGGGGGGAGGGGGGAGAGAAGGGGGGGAGGGGGGGAGAGAAGGGGGGGAGGGGGGGAGGGGAGGGGGAGAGAAGGGGGGGAGCGGGGGTGGGAGAGTGAGAGACAGAGGGAAGGAGAGAGAGAGGGCGAGTGGCCCGCGGCCGCAAATGGAGCCAAGCCCCGAGAACAGGTGCGAGCCAGCTTGAGACTGAGAGACAGCCACGTCTGGTTGCCGGGGTAACTCTTCCCCCCCTTCCGAGCCCCCGTCCTCCCGAGCACCGGCCGCGCCGCCCCGCCCCGCACTCCCAAGAGCCCCGCTCTCCGAGCCCCGGCCGCCCTGCACTCCCGAGAGCCCCGCTCTCCGAGACCCAGCCGCCCTGCACTCCCGAGAGCCCCGCTCTCCGAGCCCCGCCCGCCCCGCACTCCCGAGAGCCCCGCTCTCCGAGCCCCGCCCCCCCCGGCCGAGCCGGCTTGAAGTCCGCCGATTGCGGCTGTGAGAGACGGCCGGCGGGCCCGGTTGCCGGGGTAACCCTTCCCGCTCACCAAGCCCCGCCCGAGATCCGCACTCCCGAGAGCCCTGCCCCCCCACCCGAGCCGAGCGGGGAACAGAGAGAGATGCCGCGTCTCAGCTGCTCCTGCTGTGCGCGCACCCTGACCCTCGTGACCCTCATGGCTGACGCCGTTGCCCCGGGTAACGTGACACCGGGGGGGGGTGAGGAGCTTAGCAGAAGCCATGGGACAATTACCTAGCTCAGGCCTGGCTGGGCAAGAAAGGCCCAGGCTTTGAGGCCTAACAAAAACGGGGCAAGGTAGGAAAAAGAATCTTCAGGTTAGAGAAAATATTTACAAATGAATGAAGTTTTTTTTTAAACAATTTAATAAAAGCAATTTTATTTTGCTGGAAATGTATATTTGAAAAGAAAGACGCAGAAAGCAGGAAAAGAATGGAAGCAAGATGGCGGCTACTCACCTCGGTTCAGAACGATAAGGCCCGCCCACACACGCACCGATTGGTCGACCGTCAGGTCACCAAAGCGTAGGATTGGTCAATCGTCCCATCACTCGACCGTAGGAGGGCCCGGCCGCACGCGCCAGCAACCCGGCGTACGATTGGTCGACCTCGAGGTCACTCTGTCGCTAATGAGCGGATAATGAGATGCTAATGAGCGGAATGTTGAAGGTTTTTCGGATACCGCGGGCGCAATTTTTGTCCGGCCGGAACATAAATACGCTTACCATCGTTTTGGAACGCTGAGCTTTCTTTCGACGTAACGCACGCGTAGGTACGCTCTGTAACTTTCGAGCGCATAGCCGGACAGACGCACACCCGAGGACAGACAGAAGGACAGACAGAAGGACAGACAGAAGGACAGACAGATAGACAGACAGATCGATTCATTTATATATATAGATATATAGATACTTATATTACCATATATTTATCATATTACATTACTATTATTTCCAGTGGTAATTGAGGCTTTTTTGCACTATTCATCATATCCTGCAACTTGGACTGTTATTGCTATACTTTCTGCTTATTTGCTTATTGTTTTTATTTATACTTGGTTTTTACTTTTTGCTTTTATATTTATATGCTTGTATTGTGGGAGTGAGTGGGGAGTAAGCATTCCATTGTACTAGTTACATATGGCAATAAAATGATCTTGAATTTTGAATGTAACCTCTGACCCGCCTCCAAACCCGCCCTCTGAGCGTCGGCAAAATCATGGCCAAAGAGTTTCCAAAGGGATATAGGTAGGTTAAGTGAGTGGGCAAAAATTTGGCAGATGGAGTATAATGTGGGAAAATGTGAAGTTATCCACTTTGGTAGGAAGAATAGAAAAGAAAAATATTATTTAAATGGAGAGAGATTACAGAATGCTGCCTTACAAAAAGTTAGCATGCAGTTACAGCAAGTAATTAGGAAGGCAAATGGAATGTTGGCTTTTATTGCAAGGGGATGGAGTATAAAAGTAGGGAAGTCTTGCTACAACTGTACTTCTTCTTAGGCAGTCCCTTGGAACTGAGGATGACTTGCTTCCACATTAAAAATGAGTTCTCAGGTGACTGATGAGTCCAATGTGGGACCTACAGTCTCTATCACAGGTGGGGCAGACGGTGGTTGAAGGGGCGGGTGGGTGGGGTGCTTGGGTTGACGTGCGCTCCTTTCGCTATTTGCGCTTGGCTTCGCTTGCTCCCGGCGAAGAGACTCGAGGTGTTCGGCACCTTCCCGGATGCTTCTCCTCCACTTTGTATGGTCTTGGGCCAGGGGTTCCCAGGTGTCGGTGGGGATGTTGCACTTTTTCAAGGAGGCTTTGAGGGTGTCCTTGAAACATTTCCTCTGCCCACCTGGGGCTCTCTTGCCGTGTCGGAGCTCCGAGTAGAGCGCTTGTTTTGGGAGTCTCGTATCGGGCATGCGGACAATGTGACCCATCCATCGGAGCTGATTGAGCGTGGTCAAAGCTTCAATGCTGGGGATGTTGGCCTGAGCGAGAATGGATTTGCAGGATCTTGCGGAGGCAGTTTTGGTGGTACCTCTCCAGTGTAGAACTGTACAGGGCATTGGTGAGACCACACCTAGAGTACTGCGTACAGTTTTGGTCTCCTTATTTAAGGCGGGATATACTTGCATTGGAGGCAGTTCAGAGACGATTCACGAGGTTGATTCCTGAGATGAAGGGGTTGTCTTATGAGGAAAGGTTGAGCAGGTTGGGCCGATACTCATTGGAGTTTAGAAGAATGAGAGGTGATCTTATTGAAACACACAAGATTCTGAGAGGGCTGGACAGGGTAGATGCAGAGAGGATGTTTCCCCTCGTGGGGGAATCCAGAACTAGGGGGCATAGTTTCAGGATAAGGGGTCGCCCATTTAAGACTGAGATGAGGAGGAATTTCTTCTCTCACAGGGTCGTGAATCTTTGGAATTCTCTACCCCAGAGAGCTGTGGAGGCTGAGTCAATGAATATATTCAAGGCTGAGGTAGACAGATATTTGAGCTACAGGGAAGTCAAGGGTTATGGGGAACAGGCAGAAAAGTGGGTTTGAGGTCAAGATCAGATCAACCATGATCTTATTGAATGGTGGAGCAGAATAGAGGGGCTGAATGGCCTACTCCTGCTCCTATTTCTTATGTTCTTATGTTCTAATTCCATTTTAGCACAGCACATAGCGCTATTTCCAACTGATCATACTATCTCAGTGGGCACTCTGTACTGTACAACTTGCAGGCTGCATGGTTAACACAGACAATTTTGAAACAGACTGCAGCAAATACCACTTTAGAAAATACCTGTGGTAAACCACTTTTATCGTTCACTATCGTTACACTATAGTTATCACTGTTATATCGTTACTCTATGGTTATCACTGTTCACATTGTTGTATCACTATATGAGGTCGCCTCTTGTCACGCTGCTATACCTGGGCTGACCACTGCTGACTCCGCCCATGACTCCACCTACCTGCCCAGGTATAAAGGTAGTCGACTGGCTGGCATTCCTCCTTGTTGTATCCGATCACCCACGAGGGTGGGCTCTGTTATTTAGCCAATAAAAACCTATAGTTACTTTCTTAACTCGTCGCTTTTCATTGGATGAATTGATAGGTATATCAATTTTATTGGCTAAATTTTAAAATGTCGACACCTGAGCAGTCAAACGACCAGCCAAGCGACCAGCCAGACGCCCAGCTACAACAGCCATAGCAGCCGGCCTGGCTGCGAGCCCTCAGACCACCGTACCTGGATCTAAACCCACAGGCAGCAAACTCAGCCCTCGACTTCGAACACTGGCTGAGCTGCTTCGAAGCCTACCTGGGAGAGTCCGGCGTGCCTCAGAAATCCATGCTAAGGGTTCTGAACGCCCAAATGAGCCCTAAAGTATTCGCACTCATCCGGGACCTTAAAACATACGAGGACGCCATCAAACGGCTGAAAAGACAGTACCAAACCCCAGTAAATTCCATGTATGCCAGACACCTCCTAAGATCCCGCCCGCAACAGCCAGGAGAGCCCGTGGAGGAATTTTTACGGGTGCTACAAGCACTCGGCAGAGACTGTAACTTTAAAGCGGTAACGGCGGCAGAAAATACTGAAGACAATGTCCACGATGCCTTCGTGAAAGGCCTGCAGTCCGACTACTCACGGCAAAGACTACTGGAAGCAAGGGACCTCGACCTGGACAAAGCTGCAGCCCTCGCTCTCTCTCTAGAGGTGGCCCATCGGGACCTCGAGGCATACTCAAGGTACTGTAACTCGCGACCCTGGGACTTGGGACCGACCCCGACCGCGATACCCCCCGCAGCAACCCCCCGGGACCTACCTCAGCGTCGGCGTCCCGGACCCGATCGAGACCGCCACCCCCGGTACCGGCTCCGACATCGGACCCCCGCGATCGGGCCGCCGGCTGCTTCTTCTGCGGCCAGGCGAAACACCCGAGGTCGCGCTGCCCAGCCAGGAACTCTACCTGCTCAAACTGCATGAAGAAAGGCCACTTCGCTAAGGCCTGCAGAGGTGGATCATCAGAGGCCAGCAGTGCCTCATGCGAGCTGTGGGGGCGGCCATCTTCCTTCAAGGCAACAGAGGCCAGCATCCCCACGTGTGAGTCATGGGGCGGCCATCTTTGATACAGGCAACCGACACCAGCAGTGCCTCATGTGAGTTATGGGGGCAGCCATCTTCTCCGCCATTTTGTCCAACCTCGTGGGAGACGCCATTTTACCCACCACGCCCGACCGCCACCGTGCCCCTAGACCCGACTACCGCCTCAACCGCAGACTACAACAACTCGCTCAGCTATACACTAGCCTCCGTCACACTGGACCAGGCCCGCCCGCATCACCTGTCCAAGTCGATGATGGACATCAAAGTAAACGGCCACGCCACGACCTGCCTGTTCGACAGCGGAAGCACGGAGAGCTTCATCCACCCAGACACGGTGAGCCACTACTCCCTCCCTGTCCTGCCAACGCGCAACCGGATCTCGATGGCATCGAGGTCACACGCCACAGACATCAGCGGCTACTGTGTTGTGACCCTGTCGGTTAAGGGTACGGAGTATAAAAATTTTAAACTCCTCGTCCTGCCCCAGCTATGCGCTGCCGTCCTACTAGGCCTAGACTTCCAATCCCACCTCCAAAGCGTCACGCTAGCATACGGCGGACCCCTCCCCCCACTCACAGTCGACAACCAGCAGATTTTAAACCGCCCACCGTGTAACACCTGCGGCCTATCCACCCTCAAGGTCCCGCCACCTTCCCTGTTCGCTAACCTCACCCCCGACTGCAAACCCGTCGCTACCAAGAGCAGGCGGTACAGCGCCGGGGACAGAGCTTTCATTAGCTCTGAGGTGCAGCGTCTCCTGAAGGAGGGCATCATCGAGGGGAGCACCAGCCCCTGGCGTGCCCAGGTCATGGTCGTTAAGACCGGCAATAAAAACCGCCTGGTCATCGACTACAGCCAGACCATAAACAGGTACACCCAGCTGGACGCATACCCCCTTCCCCGCATATCTGATATGGTCAATCAGATTGCGCAGTACCGGGTATTCTCCACCATCGACCTTAAGTCGGCCTATCACCAACTCCCTATCCGCCCTGCGGACCGCCAGTATACAGCCTTCGAGGCGAACGGCCGCCTCTACCACTTCCTTAGGGTTCCCTTCGGCGTCACCAACGGGGTTTCGGTCTTCCAAAGGGAGATGGACCGGATGGTTGACCAGAACGGGCTGCAGGCCACGTTCCCTTATCTAGATAACGTCACCATCTGCGGCCGCGACCGGCAGGACCACGATGTTAATCTGGAGAGATTCCTCCGTACGGCCCAACGGCTGAACCTCACCTACAATAAGGATAAATGTGTGTTTAACACCTCGCGCCTTGCCATCCTCGGCTGTGTAGTAGAGAACGGAGTCATCGGCCCCGACCCCGAAAGAATGTGCCCCCTCATGGAGCTACCCCTCCCCCACTGTCCAAAGGCACTGAAGAGAACCCTGGGGCTCTTTGCCTACTATGCCCAATGGGTGCCCAATTATGCGGACAAAGCCAGACCCCTCATGAAGTCCACATCCTTCCCCCTTACGGAGGAAGCGTGCGCAGCCTTCTCCCTCATTAAGGGAGACATTGCCAAGGCCACTATGCACGCAGTGGATGAGTCCATCCCCTTCCAAGTCGAGAGCGATGCATCCGACTTCGCCCTAGCCGCCACCCTTAACCAGGAGGGGAGACCGGTGGCCTTCTTCTCAAGGACCCTACAGGGCCCTGAGATCCGACACTCGTCGGTCGAGGAGGCGGCCCAGGCGATTGTGGAGGCGGTACGACGCTGGAGGCACTACCTGGCAGGCAAACGATTTACCCTCCTTACCGACCAACGTTCGGTCGCTTTTATGTTTAATAACAATCTGAGGGGCAAAATCAAGAATGACAAGATCTTGAGGTGGAGAATCGAGCTCTCCACCTACGATTATGATATCTTGTACCGGCCAGGTAAGCTGAACGAACCCCCCGATGCTCTGTCACGAATTACATGCGCCAGCGCGCAAAGTGATAGACTTCAGACCCTCCACAACGACCTCTGCCACCCCGGGGTCACCAGACTTTACCACTTCATTAAGGCCCGCAACCTGCCCTACTCCATCGAGGAGGTCAGGACCATGACCAGGAACTGCCAGACCTGTGCCGAGTGCAAACCGCACTTCTTTAGGCCGGACAGAGCAAGCCTGATCAAGGCCACCCGCCCCTTCGAGCGCCTGAGCATCGACTTTAAGGGGCCCCTCCTGTCCTCTGACCGTAATGTGTACTTCCTCAACATTGTTGATGAGTACTCCCGTTTCCCCTTTGCCTTCCCCTGCCCAGACATGACCAGTACCACGGTCATTAAATGCCTGAACGACCTCTTCGCCTTGTTCGGGTTCCCAAACTATATACATAGTGACCGGGGCTCCTCCTTCATGAGCGAGGAACTCCGTCAGTTCCTACTAGCGAGAGGTATTGCTGCAAGCAGGACCACCAGCTACAACCCCCGAGGGAACGGCCAGGTAGAAAGAGAGAACGCGACGGTATGGAAGGCCGTCCTCTTAGCCTTAAAGTCTAAGGGCCTCCCAACCTCCCGCTGGCAGGAAGTCCTCCCGGCAGCGCTGCATTCCACCCGGTCACTACTTTGCACTGCCATCAACGCCGCCCCCCATGAACGAATGTTTGCTTTCCCCAGGAAGTCGACTACGGGAACCACGCTACCAACCTGGCTGACCTCTCCGGGGCCCGTCTTGCTGCGAAAGCACGTGAGGGCCCATAAAACGGACCCCCTGGTCGAGAGGGTGGACCTCCTGCACGCCAACCCCCAGTACGCCTATGTGGCATACCCAGACGGGCGGGAGGACACAGTCTCCTTACGAGACCTCGCACCCTCGGGCACTCCGGAGACACCACCTTCACCCCCCCCCACCAGCCCCCCAATTCCAGACCAGGTAGACGGCACGCCGGAACCGCACGAGCCTTCGCCGACCACGCAGACACCAGCATTAACACCGGATAATGCAACACCGCCGCTGCGACGATCAGAAAGGCTTACGAGGCCTCCGGACAGACTGACATACCAGAACTGGTAGTACACTTCACCCCGCCGGACTCAAATCTAAACAAGGGGTGAATGTGGTAAACCACTTTTATCGTTCACTATCGTTACACTATAGTTATCACTGTTATATCGTTACTCTATGGTTATCACTGTTCACACTGTTGTATCACTATACGAGGTCGCCTCTTGTCACGCTGCTATACCTGGGCTGACCACTGCTGACTCCGCCCATGACTCCACCTACCTGCCCAGGTATAAAGGTAGTCGACTGGCTGGCATTCCTCCTTGTTGTATCCGATCACCCACGAGGGTGGGCTCTGTTATTTAGCCAATAAAAACCTATAGTTACTTTCTTAACTCGTCGCTTTTCATTGGATGAATTGATAGGTATATCAATACCCCACTGTAACACACTGCTGTAGCACAGATTGCATTATAAAAACACCGTATTGTCTCAAATGCTGTACTATAGTAAAGACTGCAGTGTAGTATTGACGCTATTGTAAGATAAGACCACACTGACAGAGGTTTCGAAAACAGATCTGTATCAGACTGTTTTGTAATACAGATCATACTGTAACAGCCTGTGGCATAATAGGCCATAACCCAAAAGAACATCAAGTAAAATGATTCTGTGATAGGCCATACTGTAACAGACTGTCCTGTAATAGGCTACAATGTAATAGACTGTAACACTTTTATTATTATTTATTCAGTCCTGGGATGTGGGCGTTGCTGGCAAGGCCGGCATTTATTGTCCATCCCTAATTGCCCTTGAGAAGGTGGTGGTGAGCCGCCTTCTTGAACCGCTGCAGTCCATGTGGTGAAGGTGCTCCCACAGTTCTGTTAGGGAGGGAGTTCCAGGATTCTGACCCAACGATGATGAAGGAACAGCAATATATTTCCAAGTCAGGATGGTGTGTGACTTGGAGGGGAACTTGGAGGTTACAGGCAATTGCAGGGCACTCAGATTAATGTTGGTGATGGGGAAGCTTTTAGAAACAATAATCTGGGAGAAAATTAACAGCCTCTTGGACAAGTGTGGACCAATAAAGGAGAGCCAGCACGGATTTGTTACGGGCAAATCGTGTTTGACTAACTTGATTGACTTTTTTGATGAGGTAACAGAGAGGGTTGATGAGGGCAGTGCAGTAGATGTTTTGTATATGGGCATTCAGAACCATTCAATAAAGTACCACATACTAGGCTTGTTAGCAAAATTGAAGCCCATGGGATAAAAGGGGTGGTAGCAGCACGGATACACAACTGCCTCTGGGGTAGAAAACAGAGAGTTGTGGTGAATGGCTGTTTATTGGACTGGAGGGAGGTATACAGTGGCGTTTCCCAAGGTTCAGTACAAGGATTACGGTTCGATAATAGGCCATACTGTGACATGCTGTTCTCTAATAGAGCATTAACTATGACAATGTACTGCAATAGGCCATACTCTACCAGGATAAACTGTAATAGGCCATACTGTACCAGGATATACTGTAATAGGCCATACTGTACCAGGATATACTGTAATAGGCCATACTGTACCAGGATATATTGCAATAGGCCATACTGTACCAGGATATACTGTAATAGGACATACTCTACCAGGATAAACTGTAATAGGCCATACTCTACCAGGATAAGCTGTAATAGGCCATACTGTACCAGGATATACTGTAATAGGCCATACTGTACCAGGATATACTGTAATAGGCCACACTGTACCAGGATAAACTGCAATAGGCCAGACTGCACCAGGATATACTGTAATAGGCCATACTGTACCAGGATATACTGTAATAGGCCACACTGTACCAGGATAAACTGCAATAGGCCAGACTGTACCAGGATAAACTACAATAGGCCATACTGTACCAGGATATACTGCAATAGGCCATACTGTACCAGGATAAACTACAATAGGCCATACTGTACCAGGATATACTGCAATAGGCCATACTGTACCAGGATAAACTACAATAGGCCATACTGTACCAGGATATACGGTAATAGGCCATACTGTACCAGGATATACGGTAATAGGCCATACTGTACCAGGATATACTGTGATATGCCATACTGTACCAGGATATACTGCAATAGGACATACTGTACCAGGATATAGTGTAACAGGCCATACTGTACCAGGATATACTGTAATAGGCCATACTGTACCAGGATATACTGCAATACGCCATACTGTACCAGGATATACGGTAATAGGCCATACTGTACCAGGATATACTGTGATATGCCATACTGTACCAGGATATACTGCAATAGGACATACTCTACCAGGATATAATGTAATAGGCCATACTGTACCAGGATATACTGTAATAGGCCATACTGTACCAGGATATACTGCAATACGCCATACTGTACCAGGATATACTGCAATAGGCCATGCTGTACCAGGATAAACTGCAATAGGCCATACTGTACCAGGATATATTGCCACCACAAAACAAACTTTCCAATCCAACTTTATCCATCTATGCATCCAATATGATATCAAAAAATGAACTAATCACTCTTGTGCATTCCCTTAGTGACTGTCTTGCATGTGTTTTTGTCTATCCTAGCGCTCTTATGCAGTGCTACCCCAGTGGCTGCAGCATGGCTGGTGGAAGGCTGCTGACTTTCAGTGGGGGACACTGCAGTTGGCCTTGCTGGGTGATCTTGAGGAGCTGGTGGCTGGGAGTGTCAAATTGAGTGACACTGTTTCTTCTTCTTCTGCTTCACTCTTCACTCTCCTCTCCCTCTTCTTGTTCACCCACTGGCTGGGCAGGCTGGATTTCTTAGGTGTCTGAAATGAAGAAGGCACAAGAGTAGGATTCTGGTGAGGGGAGAAACATAGAAACATAGAAACATAGAAGATAGGAGCAGGAGTAGGCCATTCGGCCCCTCGAGCCTGCTCCGCCATTCAATGAGATCATGGTTGATCGTCCAAATTCAGTACCCTGTCCCTGCCTTCTCCCCATATCCCTTGATCCCTTTAGCCTTAAGAAATATATCCAACTCCTTCTTGAATATATTTAATGAATTGGCCTCTACGGCCTTCTTTGGTAGAGAATTCCACAGGTTCAACACTCTCTGTGTGAAGAAATTCCTCCTCATCTCTGTCCTAAATGGCTTACCCCTTATCCTTAGACTGTGACCCCTGGTTCTGGACTCCCCGACCATCGGGAACATCCTTCCAGCATCTAGTCTGTCTAGTCCTGTTAGAATTTTATAAGTTTCGATGAGATCCCCTCTCATTCTTCTAAACTCCAGCGAGTATAAGCCCAATCTACTCAATCTCTCCTCATACGTCATTCCGGCCATCCCAGGTATCAGCCTGGTGAATCTTCGCTGCACTCCCTCCATGGTAAGAACATCCTTCCTCAGATAAGGCGACCAAAACTGCACACAATACTTGAGATGTGGTCTCACCAAGGCCCTGTACAACTGCAGCAAGACATCCTTATTCCTGTACTCAAGCCCTCTCACTACGAAGGCCAACATACTATTTGCCTTCTTAACCGCCTGCTGCACCTGCATGCTTACTTTCAGCGACTGGTGCACAAGGACACCCAGGTCTCGTTGCACTTCCCCTTTTCCCAATCTATTGCCATTCAGATAATAATCTGCCTTCCTGTTTTTGACACCAAAGTGGATAACCTCACATTTATCCACATTATATTGCATCTGCCATGATTCTGCCCAATCACCCAACCTGTGCAAATCATACTGGAGTTTCTCGGTATCCTCCACACAGCACACACGCCCACCCAGCTTTGTGTCATCTGCAAACTCGGAGATATTACATCTAGTTCCCTCATCCAGATCATTAATATGTATTGCGAATAGCTGGGGTCCAAGTACCGATCCCTGCGGTACCCCACTAGTCACTGCCTGCCACTCGGAAAAAGAGCCGTTTATTCCAACTCTTTGCTTTCTATTATGTCCATGTATGATTGAGACACGGACAGCAGGAGTTGAACAAAACAAGTCTTTACTGATTGAAGTCAATCGGGAAACTGAAACTACAGAGGCTTACTAGCGCCTTTTATACAGGGGTGGTCACTGCCGGTACTGCAGTCTGAGACCAGTTATTCTCTTAAAGGCACATACACAACAATTCCTCCCCTTTTAGATAAACAGTACATAACATTCATTTAACAACTAAATGATAACTAATTACAATCACAATTATGGTTGCTAGATACATTGGTTAAGTTTAAGCAATTATAAGTTCAGTCTTCACAGAATCACACAATGCAGATAGAGGCCATTTCGGCCCATCGAGCCTGCACCGACACATATCCCACCCTATCCCCGCAACCCCACGTATTTAATCCCCCTAACACTAAGGGTCAATTTATCATAGACAATCAACCTACCCCGCACATCTTTGGACTGTGGGAGGAAACCGAAGCACCCGGAGAAAACCCACGCAAACACGGGGAGAATGTGCAAACTCCACACAGACAGTCACCTGAGGCCAGATTCGAACCCGGGTCCCTGGCGCTGTGAGGCAACAGTGCTAACCACTATGTCACCATGCTGCCTCTTTGAGGAGGCTTCCTGATTCTGTCTGGATAACATCTCTTTGGGGTATCAGGTTCTTCTGGCAAGGTTGAGTCGGGATCAATGTCGTTGTTTGGTTCATCTGCTTCCAATATCACCGATTCTGCGGTAGCTGCAATTGGTACATCGATTTCATTGCCAGGTGCATCAGACCGTGGTGTGGAGTTGACGTTTTCCAGTGACTCTAGAATCTGGTCAGCATGGCATCTTACAATGCTCTCTCCAACGTCCACGGTATACATGAGAGGTCCTTGCCGTGTACAAATCGTTCCTGGCTGCCATTTCTCAGTGCGGTAGTCCCGGGCCAAAACTGGTTGACCTATCTTAAAACTCCTGGTCGGCCTTTCATTCATATTCTGAAACTGCCTGTTCTCCACATCTCTTTGGACGTTTGGCTTAACCAAATCCAAGCGGCATCGTAGTCTTCGATTGAAGAACATCATGGCTGGAGTTTGGTTGGTAACCGCATGTGTCGCATTCCGGTAGGCAAACAAGAAGTTGTCCACCTTGTGTTGTCGGGGTATATCTTCATTACACATTGCTTTGATAGCCTTCTTGAATGTTTGAACAAACCTCTCGGCCAATCCATTAGTGGCTGGATGATATGGGGCAGATGTGTAATGCTTAACACCATTGTTCTTTAAGAACCTCCGGAACTCTTCAGACACAAACTGTGGTCCATTGCCAGAGCAAATCTGTTCAGGCAGCCCATTCCTGGTGAATATGGTTCGTAAAACTGTGATAGTTTTTTCCGTGGTGGTTGAGGACATTTTTATTACCTCTGGCCACTTTGAATGTGCATCCACCGCAATTAAAAACATCGAGTCCATGAAGGGACCAGCAAAATCAATGTGCACCCTTTGCCATGGAGATGAGGGCCACTCCCATGGATGTAGAGGAGCTTGTGGTGGGGCGTTTTGGACCTTCTGGCATCCTGCACAGCTCTTGATCATCTCTTCGATTTCTCTATCGATTCCCGGCCACCACACAAACGCTCTGGCTAAGTTCTTCATTTTTACCCCACCCAGATGACCCTCATGAAGCTCATTGAGCACTCTATCCGTCAACTTAGGTGGAATTACTACTCTGGATCCACACATCAAGGTTCCTCTGCACACTGACAGCTGTTCTCTTCTCGGCGAGAATGCTGGCAGCAGTGGTTCGCCATGTGCTGGCCATCCCTTCACCGTTAAATCATAGACCCGTGATAGTGTCGGGTCATTCCGTGTTTCCTTTTCTATGTTTGCATTCGTCACAGGGAGACATTCGACTATGGTCGAGTGGAATAACTCCATTGGATCCACTGCAAGGTCTACTTCTTCCACCATCGGCAACGGTAGGCGTGACAATCCATCAGCATTCCCATGCTGTTTAGTTCCTTTGTACTCGATGTCATATTGGTGTGCCCCTAGGAAAAGGGACCACCTCTGCAGCCGTTGCACTGTCATTATCGGTACGCCCTTCTGAGGGTTGAAAATGGAGACAAGAGGTTGATGATCGGTTAGTAGAGTAAATTTTTGACCGTGCAGGTAGTGATTGAACTTCTTCACCCCCCACACTAGGCTGAGGGCCTCTCTGTCAATCTGGGCGTAGTTACACTCGGCAAAAGTTAATTGGCATGACGCAAAAGCTATCGGCCTCTCTAAACCATCAAGGAATTTATGTGACAGTACCGCCCCAATGCCATAGGGAGACGCATCACACGCCAGTCTGATCGGCAGTGCTGGTTTGTAGTGAGCCAATACTTCTCTTGAAGTGATTAAGTCCTTACTCTTCTGAAAGGCCCGCTTACAGTCATTGCTCCATTTCCATGCTACTCCCGTTCGTAGCAGGGCGTTCAGTGGGTGCAGAATTGTCGACAAATTCGGCAAAAACTTATGGTAGTAATTCACCAATCCGAGGAATGACCTCAGTTGCGACACATTTTCAGGCGCTGGGTTAAGGAACAACCGCTTCAATTTTGTCAGGGGATTTATGTAACCTCTCTTCATCAATCACGTGGCCACAATACGATATCTGTTTCTTAAAAAACTCGCACTCGGGGCGGTTGGCTCGTAGCCCATGTTCCCGTAGTCTAGTGAGCACCTGTTCTAGGTTGTTAAGGTGTTCACTGTCATCTTCACCTGTCACAAGGATGTCGTCCAAGTAACACTGAGTCCCCGGAATCCCTTGCAGGACTTGTTCCATCGCTCTTTGCCATATCGCCGGAGCCGATGCTACTCCGAATACCAATCGATGATACTGGTAAAGACCTTTGTGAGTGTTTATCGTGAGATACTTCCTAGAGGATTCTTCAACCTCCATCTGCAAATATGCTTGTGCTAGGTCAATTTTTGTAAAACGCTTCCCTCCAGACAGTGAGGCGAAGATGTCTTCTATCCTTGGAAGAGGATATTGTACTGTGTGAAGGACTGGGTTCACCGTCACCTTGAAATCCCCACAGATGCGAACCTTCCTTGGCTCCTCAGACTTATTGCTTAACGTTTTCTTCATGACAGGAACGATGGGTGTCGCCCACTCGCTCCAGTCGACCTTAGACAACACGCCTGCCTTCTCCAGATTCTCCAGCTCTGCCTCGACGGCTGGGCGAATTACATATGGTACCGGTCTTGCTTTGAAAAACTTGGGAATTGCACTCTCTCCTATTTTTATCGAGGCGGTTACGCCTTTGAGAGTGCCCAGTTCTTGTTGAAATACCTCTTTGGCGTTAGCTAAGATTGTTGACAATCGTCCAGGAGTGACGTCGTCATCTTTTTTACCATCCACCGTCATTGCATGAATGGAGTGCCAATCTAAGCTTATCTTCCTGATCCATTCACGTCCCAATAATGGTGGTCCACCATTTTGCAGTATGTATAGATACAATTTCCGTATTTTCTTGCTGTTGTATTCGACAGGCACCCTTATTTTTCCTCTGGGGTATACTTTTTGCCCCGTATACGTCGTCAAGACAATGGATGACTCTCTCAAGGGTATGTGTGAGAATAGCCGCTCGTAGTCTCATCGATTCATGATGGTTAGCGCTGATCCTGTATCCAATTCCATTTTAACTTGGGACCCTGCTATCGTGAGGGTGACCCAAATGGTTTGGTGATCCTCTTTTGCGATTACATTGTGAAGTTTGAGACAGCTTAGTCTCCTGTTCCCGGGTTCACTATCGCTCATCTGGTCTTCGGAACTACTGTCCGTCATCTTTTGTACTTTCTTGTACGGTTCCTTAGTAGCCTTTTTGTTGTCGCTGGTATTCTTCCCAGACCTGCAAACTCGTGCAATGTGTCCATTCTTTCCGCATTGCCTGCATATTTTGTCCTTGGACCAGCAGTCCTTCTGGTCATGGTTAGTTCTGCCGCAGCGATAACATTTTGCAAATCCCCGTGTCATTTCGTGGGTGCCGTATTCCTGTGGCTTTTGTTGAATTTCCGCAGCTCCCCTGGCTGCTGCTTCGTATGATACTGCCACGCTGACAGCCTTATCTAGCGTCAGCTCTTTCTCTGAGAGTAACTTCTTCTGTGTTCCTTCACTCAGGAGTCCACAGACAAATTTGTCCCGTAGGGTATCTGCCAGTCCTGCTCCGAACTGGCAGTGCTTTGATAGCTTGCGTAGTTCCGTAAGGTACTCAGCATTGCTCTCATCTTTATGCTGAGCTCTCCTGTGGAATTTAAATCTTTCTGCTATCAACAGCGGTGCAGGGTTTAGGTGTTCCTGTAGGACAGCAACAATTTCGTTAAAACTCGTCGCCTTCGGTTTGGCTGGAGTAATCAGGTCCGCAATAGGCCGTACGTTCTAGTGCCCATTAAGTTTCGCAATACCGATGCCTTTTTCTCATCGGCTCTTTCGTTTGCCTCGCAATATACCTCGACTCTTTCCACATACGTGGTCCAGTCCTCTATTGTATTATCAAAGGCAGTGATACAGCCAGTCTTCGGCATCTTGAAAATCTAAAATGGCGCCTCCCGCGCTTTGCCTTCTTCCCTGATTTAAGATGGCGCCTCCCGCGCTTTGCCTTCTTCCCCGCTGTTGCTAGCGCTGCTTTCCGCGGTTTCCGTTGCAACCTGCAGCTCCTCGCGGTTTCCTGCGCGTTTAATATTTTTTTTTTCCCGTCGTGGAACAACCCTGTGGGACTCTTGCCTCCCTCTTCTCGGGTCTATACGCAGCCCGGCTTCATAGCACCAGCCACACCCTGTGTGCTCCACCCTCTCTCTCTCCTCTTCCCGACAACGCTGCTCGGCCCCGTTGCAAGCCACCCGCTCGAGTTCTAGACCGCCGCAGCCCAGGAAGGATCAGTGTACTACCTGCCACCAGCCCGATTAGCTGAAGCACCGTCGACAGGAACCAGGCCCCGCTTTCGACAGCTTCTCCAGCAATCTTCAACTCCGCTGACTCAGGGGTGGATGTCCACGGTCGCCGCCCGTTTCTACTGCTTCTTTCTTCCTTCTGGCCTCGACCTCTGCTCACTTCGCTGCAGGAATGGATCCTAGGAGGTGGTGCAGACTGTAGGTAAGTTCGTATCTGCTCGTCGCCAGTATTATATCCGTGTATGATTGAGACACGGACAGCAGGAGTTGAACAAAACAAGTCTTTACTGATTGAAGTCAATCGGGAAACTGAAACTACAGAGGCTTACTAGCGCCTTTTATACAGGGGTGGTCACTGCCGGTACTGCAGTCTGAGACCAGTTACTCTCTTAAAGGTACATACACAACACTTTCTGTCTGCCAACCAGATCCAATCCCATGTGCCTTAATTTTGCACGCTAATCTCTTATGCGGGACCTTATCGAAAGCCTTTTGAAAATCCAAATACACCACATCCACTGGTTCTCCCTTATCTATTTTACCAGTTACATCCTCAAAAAATTCCAGTAGATTAGTCAAGCACGATTTACCTTTTGTAAATCCATGTTGACTTTGTCCGATCTGGTCACTTTTTTCCAAGTGCTCTGCTATTGCATCCTTTATAATGGACTCTAGCATTTTCAGAATCGTGCCATTTATAGTATACAGTCTTTCCATATTAATCTTCCCAAAGCGCATCACTTCACACTTCTCCACATTGAACTCCATCTGCCGTGCTTCTGCCCATTTCACCATCCTGTCTCTGGCAACCTGAAGCCAATAACTATCCTCTTCACTAGCTACTACTTTGCTAAGTTTTATATCATCTGCAAATTTATAATGCTGCTCCTTATACCCATGTTTAGGTCTTTTATAAAACTTGAAAAGAGTAATAGACCCAAAGCTGACCCATGGGGAACATCACTGCGAACCACCTCCCAGTCTGAAGAACATCCATCCACCACCACCCTTTGCTTCCTGTCACTAAGCTAATTTTCTATCCATATCGCCATTTTTCCTTTAATTCCATGGGCTTCCATCTTCTTAATAAGCCTTCCGAAAGTCCATATATTCAATATTTATTGCGCTACCTTGATCAACCTTATCTGATACCTCATCAAAGAATTCAATCAAGTTAGTCAGACATGATTTACCTTTAACAAGTGGTGCACTTTGATTAATCCATGCCTTTCCAAATGAAAGTTTATTTTGCCACGATAATGGTTTCCAATAACTTTCCCACCACCGATGTTTGGCTGACTGGCCTGTAGTTTGATAGCAAAATACTGCAGATGTTGGAAATCCGAAATAACAACAGAAAATGCTGGAAAAACTCAGCAGGTCAGGCAACATCCGTGGAGAGAAATTTGAGTTGACGTTTCGGGTCGAACCCTTCTTCAAAACTGGAAAGAAAAGAAACTAGATCGAAGGCAGGGCTGCGATCAGACAAAAGAATAAAAGAAACAAAAGAAGTAAAAGAGATTAGAAGCTAGACGAGATGGTAATAGGCTGAGATTAGGTGTAAAGTGTACTGGCAGGGCAAGAGATAGCTGCCAGGTGTGAGAGAGAAACAAAAGGAAAAGGAGTGGAAAAATTACACGAAAAAATGAAATAGGGGCCGAGCTTATGATCTGAAATTGTTGAACTCGATATTGAGTCCGGAAGGCTGCAGAGTGCCGAATCGGAGTTTCCTGTAGTTTCCTGGTTTATCCCTCTCCCCTTTCTTGACTAGTGGTATAACAGTAGCAAGCCTCCAGTCCTCTGGCACTAGTCCTGTATCCAATGAGGCTTGAAAGATTGTGACCAATGCCTCTGCTATATCTACCTTTGATTCTTTCAGCAACCATCCGGACCAGGTGACTTACCAACTTTCAGTAATGTTATTCTTTTTAGTATGTCTTCTCTATGGATTACACTGCTGTCCATAACTTCCCTCTCCTCTTTGTGGGGAAGTGTGAAATTATCCACTTTGGTAGGAAGAATGGAAGAGCAGAATTTTTTTTTAAAGCAAAAGACTAGTAAATGTTGGTATTCAGAGGGATTTGGGGGTCCTTGTACACGAATCACAGAAAGTTAACATGCAGCTATAGCGAGCAATTAGGAAGGCAAATGTTATGTTAGTCTTTATTGCAAGAGAGTCAGAGTATAAGGGGTACAATAGCACTGTGGTTATGTTACTAGACTAGTAATCCAGAGGCCTGGACTAATGATCCAGTAGACACAAGTTTAAATCCGACCAGTTGGGGAATTTAAAATCAGTTAATTAAATAAATCTGGAATAAAAAGCTAGTATCAGTAATGGTGACCATGAAAATATCAGATTGTTGTAAAAACCTAAATGGTTCACTAATGTCCTTCATAGCATAACAACAACAACAACTTGTATTTATATAGCACCTTTAACATAGTAAAATGTCCCAAGGTGCTTCACAGGAGTGTAATAAGGCAAAAAATTGACACCAAGACACATAAGGAGAAATTAGGGCAGGTGACTAAAAGCTTAGTCAAAGAGGTAGGTTTTAAGGAGAGTCTTAAAGGAGGAAAGCGAGGTAGCGAGGTGGAGAGTTTTAGGGAGGGAATTCCAGAGCTTAGGGCCTCGGCAACAGAAGGCATGGCCACCGATGGTTGAGCGATTATAATCAGGGATCCTCAAGAGGGCAGAATTTGAGGAGCACAGATATCTCGGGGGGTGGGGGTTGTGGAGCTGGAAGATATCACAGAGATAGGGAGGGGCAAGGCCATGGAGTGATTTGAAAACAAGGATGAGAATTTTGAAATCAAGGTGTTACTTAACCGGGAGCCAATGTAGGTCAGTAAGCACAGGGGGTGATGGGCGAGCGGGACTTGGTGCGGGCTAGGACACAGGCAGGAGAGTTTTGGATGACCTCATGTAGAGTAGAATGTGGGAGGCCAGCCAGGAGTGTGTTGGAATAGTCAAGTCTAGAGGTAACAAAGGCATGGATGAGGGTTTTAACAGCAAATGAGGTGAGGCAAGGGTGGAGATGGGCGATGTTACGGAGGTGGAAGTAGACGGTCTTAGTTATGCCGCGGATATGTGGTCGGAAGCTCATTTCAGGGTCAAATACGACACCAAGGTTGCGAACAGTGCGGTTCAGCCTCAGACAGATGTTAGGGAGAGGGATGGAGTCAGTGACTAGGGAACGGAGTTTGTGGCGGGGACCGAAAACAATGGCTTCGGTCTTCCCAATATTTAATTGGAGAAAATTTCTGCTCATCCAGAACTGGATGTCGGACAAGCAGTCTGACAATTTAGAGAATGTGGAGGAGCTGAGAGAAGAGGTAGTGAGGTAGAGCTGGGTGTCGTCAGTGTACATGTGGAAACTGACGCTGTGTTTTCAGATGATGTCACCAAGGGACAGCATATAAATGAGAAATAGGAGGGGCCAAGGATAGATCCTTGGGGGACACCAGAGGTAACGATGCGGGAGCGGGAAGAGAAGTCATTGCAGGCGATTCTCTGGTTACAATTAGATAGATAAGAACCAGGCGAGTGCAGTCCCACCCAGCTGGACGATGGTGGAGAGGCGTTGGAGGAGGATGGAGTGGTCAACCATGTCAAAGGCTGCAGACAAGTCGAGAAGGATGAGGAGAGATAGTTTACCTTTGTCACTGTCACAAAGGATGTCATTTGTGACTTTGATGAGAGCCGTTTCGGTACTGTGGCTGGGGTGGAAACCAGATTGGAGGGGTTCAAACATGGAGTTCTGGGAAAGATGGGCATGGATTTGGGAAGCAACAACACATTCAAGGACTTTGGAGAGGAAAGGGAGGTTGGAGATGGGGTGCTAGTTTGCAAGGACGGAGGGATCAAGGGTTGGTTTTTTGAGGAGAGGGGTGATGACGGCAGATTTGAAGGAGTGGGAGACAGTACCTGAGGAGAGAGAACCATTAACAATGTCAGCTAACATGGGAGCCAGGAAAGGAAGTTGGATGGTCAGCAGTTTAGTGGGAGTATCGTCGAGGGAGCAGGAAGTGGGTCTCATAATGAGCGTGGAGAGGTCAAGAGGGGAGATCAGAGAGAAACTGGAGAAAGATACGAGTTCAGAGCTAGGGCAGGGAGGAACCTTAGAGGAAGTTTGGCCCAGTGGGCTAGGGGAAGGAAGTGAAGTGGCAGCGGCAGCTGATCGGATGGCCTCAATCTTAGAGACAAGGAAGTCCATGAGCTCCTCACACTTGTTGGAGGAGACAGGGGAGAAGGGTTTCAGAAGACGGTTATCAGAAGAAAATAGTAGCCAGGGGTTATCTTTGCATTCCAGAATGATCCTAGAATAATGCACTGAACCAGTCACATAAATACTGTGGCTACAAGAACAGGTCAGGCTGGGTATTCTGCGGCGAGTGAGTCACCTCCTGACTCCCCAAAACCTTTCCACTACCTACAAGGCACAAGTCAGAGGCTCTTCTGTAATAGGCCATATTTTACTAGACTGTTCTGTAATAGGCCATACTGTAAAAGGTTGTTCTGCAATTGGTCAAACTGTAACAGGCTGTTCTATAATAGCCCATACAGTAATAGCCTGTTCTGTAATAGGCCATACTATAACATTCTACTGTAATTAATCATGCTGTAACAGGCTGTACTCTAATGGGCCATACTGTAACAGGCTGTACTCTAATAGGCCATACGGTAACAGGCTGTACTCTAATGGGCCATACGGTAACAGGCTGTACTCTAATGGGCCATACTGTAACAGGCTGTACTCTAATGGGCCATACTGTAACAGGCTGTACTCTAATGGGCCATACTGTAACAAGCTGTACTCTAATGGGCCATACTGTAACAGGCTGTACTCTAATGGGCCATACTGTAACAGGCTGTACTCTAATGGGCCATACTATAACAGGCTGTGCTCTAATGGGCCATACTGTAACAGGCTGTACTGTGATAGGTGATATTCTACCAGGCTGTCCTGTAAAAGGTCATACTGTACCAGGTGTGCTGTAATTTGGCCATACTGTAATAGACTGTTCTGCAGTAGGCCATACAGTACACATGTCTGCAACTCAAGGAACTTCAGCTCAGAGTTGTTGAGCTGGAGTCCAAGGTGCAGACAATGCAGGGTATCAGGAAGGGGCGAGTTACCTGGACATTTTGACCCAGGAGACGGTCACACCCCTTAGGTTAGGTAGTGCTTTAGAATTGGTTAGTGGTCAGGGACAGGAGGGTGTGACTGTGACTCAGGCCGGTAAGGGGACCCCAGGTGCAGTGGTGGAGGAGCTTCAGCCTTTGCCCTTATCCAACAGCTACGAAGTACTTGGTACCGGTGTGGATGAGAACAAAGACTGCAGGGAGGATGGGCAAATTGACCACGGCACCGTGGTACAGGAGGCCATTCAAGTGGGGGGAGCGAAAAGGAATGTGGTGGAGGTAGGGGATAGTATAGTCCGGGGGATAGATACAGTTCTCTGCAAATGCGACCAGGAGTCCCAAAGGCTGTGTTGCCTGCTCAGTGCCAGGGTTAAGGACATCTTCTAACTTTTTACTATTGGAATAAGGTCAGAGATTGATCTGGAAGGGACGGGTTGATTTGTGATAGAAGGGACTGCACTGGAGAGGGTACAGAGGCGATTTACAAGGTCAGTGCTGGGGCCACTGCTTTTTTTGATATATATATAAATGACATGGATATTGGAATACAGAGTAGAATTTCTAAATTTGCCAATGACACCAAACTTTGGGGTGTGGCAGTCAGTGAGGATGATACCAATCGACTGCAACAGGACATAGAGAGGCTAGCAGAATGGGCAGACAAGGGGCAGATGAAGTGTGAGCTGATGCACTTTGTCAGAAGGAACAGGGAGAGGCAATATACACTTAATGGCACAGTTTTAAAGAGTGTGCAGGGACAGAGGGGCCTGGGAGTTAATGTGCACAGGTCCCTGAAGGTGGCAGGGCATATTGAGAGAGTAGTTAACAAAGCATATGGGATCTTGGGCTTCATAAATAGAGGTATTGAGTACAAAATTAGAGAAGTTATGCTGAACATTTATAAAGAGCTGGTTAGGCCACAACTGGAGTATTGCGTCCAGTTCTGGTCACCACACTTTAGGAAGGATGTGAAGGCCCTTGAGAGGGTGCAGAGGAGATTTACCAGGATGGTTCCGGGGATGGGGGAATCTTAGCTTCAAGGACAGGTTGGAGAAGCTGGATTTGTTTTCATTAGAGCAAAGGTGGTTGAGGGGTGATTTGCTAGAGGTGTACAAGATTATGACGGGTTTGGACAGGCTAGACAGGGAAAGGCTGTTGCCACTAGTTGATGGTACAAGGACTAGGGGACACAGATTTAAGGTTTTGAGCAAGAGATACAGGGGGGATGGGAGGAAAAACTTTTTTACACAGCGAGTGGTGATGACCTGGAATTCGCTGCCGACGGAAGTGGTGGAAGCGGAGACACGCAATGTTTTCAAGGGGAGACTGGATAGGCACTTGAGGGAAATAAACTTGCAGGGCTACGGGGATAGAGCGGGGGAGTGGGACTGACTGGATTGCTCTACAGAGAGCCGGCACGGACTCGATGGGCCGAATGGCTTCCTTCTGTGCCATTATGGCTCTATGACTCTATGACTGGAGAATTTTAGCTATGAGGAAAGGTTGGATAGAAAGAAATACTTGCATTTATATAGCGCCTTTCACGACCACTGGACATCTCAAAGCGCTTTACAGTCAATGAAGTACTTTTGAAGTGGAGTCACTGTTGTAATAGGCTGGAGTTGTTTTCTTTGAAGCAGAGGAGGCTGAGAAGAGACTAATTTAAGGTGTCTAAAAATATGAGGGGCCTAGATAGAGTGGATAGATAGGACCTATTTCCCTTAGCGAGCGGTCAATAACAAGGGGGTATAGATTTAAAGTAATTGGTAGAAGGATTAGAGGGGAGTTGAGGGGAACTTTTTTCACCCAGAGGGTGGTGGGGGTCTGGAACTCACTGCCTGAAAGGGTGGGAGAGGCAGAAACCGTCATCACATTTAAATAGCACTTGGATATGCACTTGAAGTGTTGCAACCTACAGGACTACGGACCAAGAGCTGGAAAGTGGGATTAGGCTGGTTGGCTCTTTTTCAGCCGGCACAGACACGATGGGCCGAATGGACTTCTTCTGTGCTGTAAATTTCTATGATCTCCTCCCGGCTGGAGTATAACTTGGAGAAGGAGGGGGAGGATCCAGTTGTGGGTTCCATGTAGGAGCCAACAACATAGGGAGAACTCGGAATGAGGTCCTGCTGAAGGAGTTTGAGGAGCTAGGGTACAATTTATAAGGCAGATCCTCAAAGGTAATAATCCCTGGATTACTACCTTTGCCACGCGCAGATTGGCGTAGGGATAAACAGATTAGAGGTTTAAATGCATGGCTGAAAGAGTGGTGTGGGAGGCAGGGGTTTCAATTCATGGGGCACTGGCACCAGTACTGGGGAAAGAGAGATCTGTTCCGTTGGGATGGACTCCACTTAAATTAAACATAGAAACATAGAAGATAGGAGCAGGAGTAGGCCATTCGGCCCTTCGAGCCTGCTCCGCCATTCAATGAGATCATGGCTGATCATCCAAATTCAGTACCCTGTCCCTGCCTTCTCCCCATATCCCTTGATCCCTTTAGCCTCAAGAAATATATCCAACTCTTTCTTGAATATATTTAATGAATTGGCCTCCACCGCCCTCTGTGGTAGAGAATTCCACAGGTTCACCACTCTCTGGGTGAAGAAATTCCTCCTCATTTCAGTCCTAAATGGCTTACCCCTTATCCTTAGACTGTGACCCCTGGTTCTGGACTCCCCAGCCATCAGAAACATCCTTTCTGCATCTAGTCTGTCCAGACCTGACAGAATTTTATAGGTTTCGATGAGATCCCCTCTCAATCTTCTAAACTCCAGTGAATATAAGCCCAATTGACACAATCTCTCCTCGTACGTCATTCCTGCCATCCCAGGTATCAGCCTGGTGAATCTTCGCTGCACTCCCTCCATGGCAAGAACGTCCTTCCTCAGGTATGGTGACCAAAACTGCACACAATACTCAAGGTGCGGTCTCACCAAGGCCCTGTACAACTGTAGCAAGACATCCTTGTTCCTGTACTCGAACCCTCTTGCTACGAAGGCCAACATACCATTTGCCTTCTTGGGCTGGGACCAGTGTCCTGGTGAATAGACAGGGCTTTAAACTAATAAGTGTAAATTTATTAGATTAAAGAGAACATTCAAGGTTGTAGAGCAGAGTAGCGATTTAGGTAAAATCAAGCTGATTGTGTCAGGAAGGGACAGAGAGGTTTTTTAAATTTGTTTTTATGGGATGTGGGTGTTGCTGGCGAGGCCAGCATTTATTGCCCATCCCTAATTGCCCTTGAGAAGGTGGTGATGAGCCGCCTTCTTGAGCTGCTACAGTCCGTATGGTGAAGGTACTCCCACAGTGCTGTTAGGCAGGGAGTTCCAGGATTTTGACACAGCGACGATGAAGGAGCGGCGATATATTTTGAAGTCAGGATGGTGTGTGACTTGGAGGTGGTGGTGTTCCCATGCGCCTGCTGCCCTTGTCCTTTTAGGTGGAAGAGGTCGCGGGTTTGGGAGGTGCTGCCGATGAAGACTTGGCGAGTTGCTGCAGTGCATCTTGTAGATGGTACACACTGCAGCCACGGTGCGCCGGTGGGGGAGGGAGTGAATGTTTAAGGTGGTGGATGGGGTGCCAATCAAGCGGGCTGCTTTGTCCTGGATTGTGTCGAGCTTCTTGAGTGTTGAGAGTTTAATAATGGTAATAGGGCATCAGCAACTCTGGCCACATCAGGGAAAAATAGTAAAACATTAAAATTAAATGTGCGATATCCGAATTCTTAACCAGATCGATGAATTAATGGCACAAATAGAGATAAATGGGTTTGACCTAGTAGCCATTATTGAGACATGGTTGCAGGGTAAGAAAGGTTGGGAACTAAATATTCCAGGGTGCTTGACTTTTACAAAAAATAGGCAAAATGGAAAAGGAGTTAGTGTAGCCCTGATAATAAAGGATGAGATAAAGGCACTAGCCCAGGAAATCAGAATGTAGAATCAGTATGGGTGGAGCTAAGAAATAAAAAAGAGCAGAAAACACTGGTTGGATTAGTTTATAGGGCCCCGAGCAGTATTCATAGTGTCGGACAGAGTATAAATCAGGAAATTTTAAGAGCATGTAACAAGGGTAATGCAATAATTGTGGGGGACATTAATCTTCATATAGACCAGGCAAACCAAATTGGCAAAAGTAGCTTGGAGGACCAGTTTATGGAATGCATTCGAGACAGGTTTCTAGAACAATATGTCGAGGAACCAACTAGGAAATAGGTCATTGTAGATCTAGTATTGTGTAATGAGACAGGGTTAATTAGTAAACTTATGGTAAAGGATCCTCTGGGGAAGAGTGATCATAATATGATAGGATTTCACATTAAGTTTGAGACTGATGTGGTTAAGTCCGAAACTAAGGTCTTAGATTTAAACAAAGCCAATTACATAGGCATGAGAGGTGAATTGGCTTTGGTAGATTTGGAAATTAGATTAAAAGATATGATGGTAGATAAGCAATGGCAAACATTTAAAGAAATACTTCATATTTCTCAATGAATATACATTCCTTTGAGGAATAAAATCTTCACTGGAAAAGTGGTATGGCCATGGCTAACTAGACAAGTTAAAGATAGTATTAGATTATAGAATAGAATCATAGAATGGTACAGCACAGAAGGAGGCCATTCAGCCCATCGAGTCTGTGCCGGCTCTTTCAAAGAGAAATCCAGTTAGTCCCACTCCCCCGATCTTTCCCCATAGCCCTGCAATTTTTTCTCCTTCAAGTACAGAGATGAGGAGGAATTTCTTCACCCAGAGAGTGGTGAACCTGTGGAATTCTCTGCCACAGAAGGCAGTAGAGGCCAATTCATTAAATATATTCAAGAAGGAGTTGGATATATTTCTTGAGGCTAAAGGGATCAAGTGATATGGGGAGAAAGCAGGAACAGGGTATTGAATTTGGATGATCAGCCATGATCTCATTGAATGGCGGAGCAGGCTCGAGGGGCCGAATGGCCTACTCCTGCTCCTATCTTCTATGTTTCTATGTTTTTTAAGTATTTATCCACTGGGTACAGTAGCATAGTAGTTATGTTACTGGACTAGTAACCCAGAGTTCAAATCCCACCACAGGCAGCTGGGGAATTTAAATTCCATTAAATAAATCTGGAATTAAAAGCTAGTATTTTTGGGATGGCAGGCTATAACTAGTGGGGTACCACAAGGATCTGTACTTCGGCCTCAACTATTTACAATCTATATCAATGACTTAGAAGAGGGGGCAATTCTAATATATCCAGGTTTGCTGATGATACAAAGGAAAGTAAGCAGTGAGGAGGACACAAAGAGGCTGCAAAGGCTGTACTTTAGTAGGTTGTACTGTGAAGACTGAACTGTAATAGGCCATACTGTACCATGCTGCACCGTAAGAGGTGAGAATGTAACATGTGCAGGTCTGCAACAGAAGGAAGTGATTTACTTGCAGAAACACATTTGTTTTGAGAACACACAGCTCCGATGGAAGCAAAGGAAGTGAGAAGTTGGAGGTTGAGTTAAGTGAGAGATGCTGTACTCACTTTCAGCCTGACCACAGTGTTGAGCTCCATTAATAACAGACTGCCATTTCCTCTCCAGGGCTCTGCATACCCTAGAAGTTAATAACTACTTCAGTGATGCAGGTTTACGGGGTTGCACTTGCCACAGCTTCGATTGCAAATGGTCCTTGCTAATCATTTCAAAGCAAAAAAAACATGGAGTCGCTGCATACACAGATCACAGCTGGTCTGATATCTCCAACTTCAGCTCAGTAAAGCAAAGCAAATCAGAGACAAGCAGACTACAAGGTGGAAAGTGGGGCCATTGAACTTCTTATACAACCATTGGACCTGCTTTTCCCCACTACATCCCCAGTATAAAGGCCCAGTACAGAGTATCACCAGCATACAGGACAAGAACAGAGTATCCCCAGTATACAGGCCCAGTACAGAGTATACCCAACATACAGGCCTAGTACAGAGTATCCTCAGTATACAGGCCAAGTACAGAGTATCCTCAGTATACAGGCCCAGTACAGAGTATCCCCAGAATACAGGCCCAGCACAGAGTATCCCCAGTATACAGGTCCAGTACAGAGTATCCCCAGTATACAGGCCCAGTACAGAGTACCCACAGTATACAGGCCCAGTACTGAGTATCCCCAGTATACAGGCCCAGTACAGAGTATGCCCAGTATACAGGCCCAGTACAGAGTATCCCCAGTATACAGGCCCAGTACAGAGTATCCCCAGTATGCAGGCCCAGTACAGAGAATCTCCAGTATACAGGCTCAGTACAGAGTATCGCCAGTATACAGGCCCAGTACAGAGTACCAACAGTATACAGGCCCAGTACAGAGTATCCGCAGTATACAGGCCCAGTACAGAGTATCCCCAGTATACAGGACCAGTACAGAGTATCCCTAGTATAAAGACCCAGTACAGAGTATCCCCGGTATACAGGCCCAGGACAGAGTATCCTCGGTATTCAGGCCCAGTACAGAGTATCCCTGGTATACAGGCCCAGTACAAAGTATCCCCGGTATACAGGCCCAGTACAGAGTATCCCCGGTATACAGGCCCAGTACAGAGTATCCCCAGTATACAGACCCAGTACAGAGTATCCCCAGTATACAGGCCCAGTACAGAGTATCCCCGGTATACAGGCCCAGTACAGATTATCCACAGTATACAGGCCCAGTACAGAGTATCCCCAGTATACAGGCCCAGTACAGCGTATCCCCAGTATACAGGCCCAGTACAGAGTATCCCCAGTATAGAGGCCCAGTACAGAGTATCCCCAGTATACAGGCCCAGTACAGAGTATCCCCAGTATACAGGCCCAGTACAGAGTATCCCCGGTATACAGGCCCAGTACAAAGTATCCCCGATATATAGGCCCAGTACAGAGTATCCCCAGTATACAGGCCCAGTACAGAGTGTCCCCAGTATACAGGCCCAGTACAGAGTATCCCCAGTATACAGGCTCAGTACAGAGTATCCCCAGTATACAGGCCCAGGATAGAGTATCCCCAGCATACAGGCCCAGGACAGAGTATCCCCAGTATAAAGGCCCAGTACACAGAATCCCCAGTATACAGCCCCAGTACATGGTATCCCCAGTATACAGGCCCAGTACAGAGTATCCCCAGTATACAGGCCCAGGACAGATTATCCCCAGTATACAGGCCCAGTACAGAGTATCCCCAGTATACAGGCCCAGTACAGATTATCCCCAGTATAGAGACCCAGTAGAGAGTATTCTCAGTATACAGGCCCAGTACAGATTATCCCCAGTATACAGGCCCAGTACAGATTATCCCCAGTATACAGGCCCAGTGCAGATTATCCCCAGTATACAGGCCCAGTACAGAGTATCCCCAGTGTACAGGCCCAGTACAGAGTATCCCCAGTATATAGGCCCAGTACAGATTTTCCCCAGTATACAGGCCCAGTACAGAGCACCCCCGGTATACAGGCCCAGTACAGAGTATCCCCAGTATACAGGCCCAGCACAGAATATGTGGTTAGCACAGTTGCCTCACAGCGCCAGGGACCTGGGTTCGAATCCGGCCTCGGGTGATTGTGTGGAGTTTGCACATTCTCCCCGTGTTTGCGTGGGTTTCCTCCGGGTGCTCCGGTTTCCTCCCACAGTCCAAAGATATGCGGGTTAGGTTGATTGGCTGTGATAAATTGACCCTTAGTGTTAGGGGGATTAAATACGTGGGGTTACGGGGATAGGGTGGGATATGTGTTGGTGTAGGGGTTACGGGGATCGGGTGAGATGTGTCGGTGCAGGCTCGATGGGCCGAAATGGCCTCTATCTGCACTGTGGGGTTTCTGTGATTCTGTAAATATCCCCAGTATACAGGCCCAGTAGAGAGTATCCCCAGTATACAGGCCCAGTACACAGTATCTCCAGTATACAGGCCCGGTACAGTGGATCCCCAGTATACAGGCCCAGTACAGAATATGCCCAGTATACAGGCCCAGTACAGAGTATCCCCAGTATACAGGCCCAGTACACAGTATCCCCAGAATACAGGCACAGGACAGAGTATCCCCAGTATACTGGCGAAGTATAGAGTATCGCCAGTATGCAGGCCAAGTACAGAGTATCCCCAGTACACAGGCCCAGTACAGAGTATCCCCAGTATACAGGCCCAGGACAGAGTATCCCCAGCATACAGGCCCAGTACAGAGTATCCCCAGTATACAGGCCCAGTACAGAGTAACCCCAGTATGCAGGCCCAGGACAGAGTATCCCCAGCATACAGGCCCAGTACAGAGTATCCCCAGTATACAGGCCCAGTACAGAGTAACCCCAGGATAGAGGCCCAGTACAGATAATCTCCAGTATACAGGCCCAGTACAGAGTATCCCCAGTATTCAGGCCCAGTACAGAGTATCCCCAGTATACAGGCCAAGTACAGAGTGTCCCCAGTATGAAGGCCCAGTACAGAGTATCCCCAGTATACAGGCCAAGTACAGAGTATCCACAGCATAAAGGCCCAGTACAGAGTATCCCCAATATACAGGCCCAGTACAGAGAATCCCCAGTATACAGGCCCAGTACAGGATAACCACAGTATACAGGCCCAGTACAGAGTATCCCCAGTATACAGGCCCAGGACAGATTATCCCCAGTATACAGGCCCAGTACAGAGTATCCCCAGTATACAGGCCCAGTACAGTGTATCCCCAGTATACAGGCCCAGTACAGATTATCCCCAGTATACAGGCCCAGTACAGAGTATCCCCAGTATAGAGGCCCAGTACAGAGTATCCCCAGTATAGAGGCCCACTACAGATTATCCCCAGCATACAGGCCCAGTACAGAGTACCCCCAGTATAAAGGCCCAGTACAGAATATCCCCAGTATACAGGCACAGTACAGAGTATCGCCAGCATACAGGCCCAGTAGAGAGTATCCTCAGTATACAGGCCCAGTACAGAGCACCCCCAGTATACAGGCCCAGTACAGAGTATCCCCAGTATACAGGCCCAGTACAGATTATCCCCAGTATACAGGCCCAGTACAGAGTATCGCCAGTATACAGGCCCAGTACAGAGTATCCCCAGTACACAGGCCCAGCACAGAATATCCCCAGTATACAGGCCCAGTACAGATTATCCCCAGTATACTGGCCCAGTACAGAGTATCCTCAGTATACAGGCCCAGTACAAAGTATCCCCAGTGTACAGGCCCAGTACAGATTATCCCCAGTATACAGGCCCAGGACAGATAATCCCCAGTATACAGGCCCAGTACAGAGTATCCCCAGTATACAGGCCCAGTACAGTGTATCCCCAGTATACAGGCCCAGTACAGAGTATCCCCAGTATACAGGCCCAGGACAGATTATCCCCAGTATACAGGCCCAGTACAGAGTATCCCCAGTATACAGGCCCAGTACAGTGTATCCCCAGTATACAGGCCCAGGACAGATTATCCCCAGTATACAGGCCCAGTACAGAGTATCCCCAGTATAGAGGCCCAGTACAGAGTATCCCCAGTATAGAGGCCCACTACAGATTATCCCCAGCATACAGGCCCAGTACAGAGTACCCCCAGTTTAAAGGCCCAGTACAGAATATCCCCAGTATACAAGCACAGTACAGAGTATCGCCAGCATACAGGACCAGTAGAGAGTATCCTCAGTATACAGGCCCAGTACAGAGCACCCCCAGTATACAGGCCCAGTACAGAGTATCCCCAGTATACAGGCCCAGTACAGATTATCCCCAGTATACAGGCCCAGTACAGAGTATCGCCAGTATACAAGCCCAGTACAGAGTATCCCCAGTACACAGGCCCAGCACAGAATATCCCCAGTATACAGGCCCAGTACAGATTATCCCCAGTATACTGGCCCAGTACAGAGTATCCTCAGTATACAGGCCCAGTACAAAGTATCCCCAGTGTACAGGCCCAGTACAGATTATCCCCAGTATACAGGCCTAGTACAGAGTCTCCACAGTATACAGGCCCAGTACAGCGTATCCCCAGTATACAGACCCAGTACAGAGTATCCCCACTATACAGGCCCAGTACAGAGTATCCCCAGTATACAGGCCCAGTACAGAGTGTCCCCAGTATACAGGCCCAGTACAGAGTATCCCCAGCATACAGACACAGCACAGAATATCCCCAGCATACAGGCCAAGTACAGAGTATCCCCAGTATACAGGCCCAGTACGGAGTATCCACAGTAAACAGGCCCAGTACAGAGTATCCCCAGTATACAGGCCCAGTACAGAGTAACCCCAGTATACAGGTACAGTACAGAGTAACCCCAATATACAGGCCCAGTACACAGTAACCCCAGTATACAGGCCCAGTACAGATTATCCACAGCATACAGGCCCAGTACAGAGTATCCCCAGTATACAGGCCCAGTACACAATACCTCCAGTATACAGGCCCGGTACAGTGTATCCCAAGTATACAGGCCCAGTACAGAGTATCCCCAGTATACAGGCCCAGTGCAGAGTATCCCCAGTATACAGGCCCAGTCCAGATTATCCTCAGCATACAGGCCCAGTAGAGAGTATCCTCAGTATATAGGCCCAGTACAGAGTATCACTAGTATACAGGCCCAGTACAGTGTATCCCCAGTATAGATTCCCAGTACGGAGTATCCCCAGTATACAGGCCCAGTACAGATTATGCCCAGTATACAGGCCCAGTACAGAGTATCCCCAGTATACAGGCCCAGTACAGAGTATCCCCAGTATACAGGCCCAGTACAGAGTATCCCCAGTATACAGGCCCAGTACAGAGTATCCCCAGTATACAGGCCCAGTACAGAGTACCCACAGTATACAGGCCCAGTACAGAGTATCCCCAGTATACAGGCTCAGTACAGAGTATCGCCAGTATACAGGCCCAGTACAGAGTATCTCCAGTATACAGGCCCAGTAGAGAGTATCCTCAGTATAGATTCCCAGTACGGAGTATCCCCAGTATACAGGCCCAGTACAGATTATGCCCAGTATACAGGCCCAGTACAGAGTACCCACTGTATACAGGCCCAGTACAGAGTATCCCCAGTATACAGGCCCAGTACAGAGTATCCCCAGTATACAGGCCCAGTACAGAGTAACCCCAGTATACAGGCCCAGTACAGAGTACCCACAGTATACAGGCCCAGTACAGAGTATCCCCAGTATACAGGCTCAGTACAGAGTATCGCCAGTATACAGGCCCAGTACAGAGTATCTCCAGTATACAGGCCCAGTACAGAGTATCCCCAGTATACAGGCCTTGTACAGAGTATCCCCATTGTACAGGCCCAATACAGAGTATCACCAGTATACAGGCCCAGTACAGAGTATCCCCAGTATACAGGCCTAGTGCAGAGTATCCCCAGTATACAGGCCCAGTACAGAATATCCCCAGTATACAGGCCCAGTACAGAATAACCTCAGTATACAGGCCCAGTACAGAGTATCGCCAGTATACAGGCCCAGTACAGAGTATCCCCAGTATACAGGCCCAGTACAGATTATCCCCAGCATAATGGCCCAGGACAGAGCATCCCCAGTATACAGGCCCAGTACAGAGTATCCCCAGTATACAGGCCCAGTACAGAGTATCCCCAGTATACATTCCCAGTACAGAGTATCCCCAGTATACAGGCCCAGTACAGAGTATCCCCAGTATACAGGCCCAGTACAAATTATCCCTAGTATACAGGCCCAGTACAGAATATCCCCAGTATACAGGCCCAATACAAATTATCCCCGGTATACAGGCCCAGTACAGAGTATCCCCGGTGTACAGGCCCTGTACAGAGTATCCCCAGTATACAGGCCCAGTACAGAGTATCCCCAGTATACAGGCCCAGTACAGAGTATCCCCAGTATACAGGCCCAGTACAGAGTATCCCCAGTGTACAGGCCCAGTACAGAGTATCCCCAGTATACATGCCAAGTACAGAGTATCCCCAGTATACAGGCCCAGTACAGAGTATCCCCAGCATACAGGCCCAGTACAGAGTATCCCCAGTATACAGGCCCAGTACAGAGTATCCCCAGTATACAGGCCCAGTACAGAGTATCCGTAGTATACAGGCTCAGTACAGAATATCCCCAGTATACAGGCCCAGTACAGAGTGTCCCCAGTATACAGGCCCAGTTGAGAATATCCCCAGTGTGCAGGCCCAGTGCAGAAAATCACCAGTATACAGGCCCAGGAGAGAGTATCCCCAGTATACAGGCCCAGTACAGAGTATCCCCAGTGTACAGGCCCAATACAGAGTATCCCCAGTATACAGGCTCAGTACAGAGTATCCACAGGTTACAGGCCCAGTTGAGAGTATCCCCAGTATACAGGCCCAGTAGAGAGTATCCCCAGTATACAGGCCCAGTACAGAGTATCCCCAGTATACAGGCCTAGTGCAGATTATCCCCAGTATACAGGCCCAGTACAGAATATCCCCAGTATACAGGCCCAGTACAGAATACCCTCAGTATACAGGCCCAGTACAGAGTATCCCCAGTATACAGGCCCAGTACAGAGTATCCCCAGTGTACAGGCCCAGTACAGAGTATCCCCAGTATACAGGCCAAGTACAGAGTATCCCCAGTATACAGGCTCAGTACAGAGTATCGCCAGTATACAGGCCCAGTACAGAGTATCTCCAGTATACAGGCCCAGTACAGAGTATCCCCAGTATACAGGCCTTGTACAGAGTATCCCCATTGTACAGGCCCAATACAGAGTATCACCAGTATACAGGCCCAGTACAGAGTATCCCCAGTATACAGGCCTAGTGCAGAGTATCCCCAGTATACAGGCCCAGTACAGAATATCCCCAGTATACAGGCCCAGTACAGAATAACCTCAGTATACAGGCCCAGTACAGAGTATCGCCAGTATACAGGCCCAGTACAGAGTATCCCCAGTATACAGGCCCAGTACAGATTATCCCCAGCATAATGGCCCAGGACAGAGCATCCCCAGTATACAGGCCCAGTACAGAGTATCCCCAGTATACAGGCCCAGTACAGAGTATCCCCAGTATACATTCCCAGTACAGAGTATCCCCAGTATACAGGCCCAGTACAGAGTATCCCCAGTATACAGGCCCAGTACAAATTATCCCTAGTATACAGGCCCAGTACAGAATATCCCCAGTATACAGGCCCAATACAAATTATCCCCGGTATACAGGCCCAGTACAGAGTATCCCCGGTGTACAGGCCCTGTACAGAGTATCCCCAGTATACAGGCCCAGTACAGAGTATCCCCAGTATACAGGTCCAGTACAGAGTATCCCCAGTATACAGGCCCAGTACAGAGTATCCCCAGTATACAGGCCCAGTACAGAGTATCCCCAGTGTACAGGCCCAGTACAGAGTATCCCCAGTATACAGGCCAAGTACAGAGTATCCCCAGTATACAGGCCCAGTACAGAGTATCCCCAGCATACAGGCCCAGTACAGAGTATCCCCAGTATACAGGCCCAGTACAGAGTATCCCCAGTATACAGGCCCAGTACAGAGTATCCGTAGTATACAGGCTCAGTACAGAATATCCCCAGTATACAGGCCCAGTACAGAGTGTCCCCAGTATACAGGCCCAGTTGAGAATATCCCCAGTGTGCAGGCCCAGTGCAGAAAATCACCAGTATACAGGCCCAGGAGAGAGTATCCCCAGTATACAGGCCCAGTACAGAGTATCCCCAGTGTACAGGCCCAATACAGAGTATCCCCAGTATACAGGCTCAGTACAGAGTATCCACAGGTTACAGGCCCAGTTGAGAGTATCCCCAGTATACAGGCCCAGTAGAGAGTATCCCCAGTATACAGGCTCAGTACAGAGTATCCCCAGTATACAGGCCTAGTGCAGATTATCCCCAGTATACAGGCCCAGTACAGAATATCCCCAGTATACAGGCCCAGTACAGAATACCCTCAGTATACAGGCCCAGCACAGAGTATCCCCAGTATACAGGCCCAGTACAGAGTATCCCCAGTATACAGGCCCAGTACGGATTATCCCCAGCATAAAGGCCCAGTACAGAGTATCCTCAGTATACAGGCCCAATACAGAGTATCCCCAGTATACAGGCCTAATACAGAGTATCCCCAGTACACAGGCCCAGTACAGAGTATCCCCAGTATACAGGCCCAGTACAGAGTATCCCCAGTATACAGGCCCAGTACAAATTATCCCCAGTATACAGGCCCAGTACAGAATATCCCCAGTATACAGGCCCAGTACAAATTATCCCCGGTATACAGGCCCAGTACAGAGTAACCCCGGTATACAGGCCCTGTACAGAGTATCCCCAGTATACAGGCCCAGTACAGAGTATCCCCAGTATACAGGCCCAGTAAAGAGTATCCCCAGTATACAGGCCCAGTACAGAGTATCCCCAGTATACAGGCCCAGTACAAAGTATCCCCAGTGTACAGGCCCAGTACAGAGTATCCCCAGTATACAGGCCCAGTACAGAGTATCCCCAGTATACAGGCCCAGTACAGAGTATCCCCAGTATACAGGCCCAGTACAGAGTATCCCTAGTATACAGGCTCAGTACAGAGTATCCCCAGTATACAGGCCCAGTACAGAGTGTCCCCAGTATACAGGCCCAGTTGAGAATATCCCCAGTGTACAGGCCCAGTACAGAGAATCACCAGTATACAGGCCAGTAGAGAGTATCCCCAGTATACAGGCCCAGTACAGAGTATCCCCAGTGAACAGGCCCAATACAGAGTATCCCCAGTATACAGGCCCAGTACAGAGTATCCCCAGGTTACAGGCCCAGTTGAGAGTATCCCCAGTATACAGGCCCAGTACAGAGTATCCGCAGTATACAGGCCCAGTAGATAGTGTCCCCAGTATACAGGCCCAGTACAGAGTATCCCCAGTATACAGGACCAGGACAAAGTATACCCGGTATACAGGCCCAGTACAGAGGCTCCCCGGTATACAGGCCCTGTACAGAGTATCCCCAGTATACAGGCCCAGTACAGAGTATCCCCAGTATTCAGGCCCTTTACAGTGTATCCCCAGTATACAGTCCCAGTACAGAGTATCCACAGTATACGGGCCCAGTACAGAGTATCCACAGTATACGGGCCCAGTACAGCGTATCCCCAGTATACAGGCCCAGTACAGAGTATCCCCTGTATACAGGCCCAGCACAGAGTATCCCCAGTGTACAGGCCCAGTACAGAGTATCCCCAGTGTACAGGCACAGTACAAAGTATCCCCAGTATACAGGCCCAGTGCAGAGTATCCCCAGTATACAGGCCTAGTGCAGATTTTCCCCAGTTTACAGGGCCAGTACAGAATATCCCCAGTATACAGGCCCAGTACAGAATACCCTCAGTATACAGGCCCAGTACAGAGTATCAACAGTATACAGGCCCAGTACAGAGTATCCCCAGTATGCAGGCCCATTACAGATTATCCCCAGCATACAGGCCCAGTACAGAGTATCCCCAGTATACAGGCCCAGTACAGAGTATCCCCAGTATACAGGCCCAGTACAGAGTATCCCCAGTATACAGGCCCAGTACAGGGTATCCCCAGTATACAGGCCCAGTACAGAGTATCCACAGTACACAGGCCCATTACAGCGTATCCCCAATATACAGGCCCAGTCCAGAGTATCCCCAGTATACAGGCTCAGTACAGAGTATCCCCAGTGTACAGGCCCAGTACAGAGTATCCCCAGTAGACAGGCCCAGTACAGAGTATCCCCAGTATACAGGCTCAGTACAGAGTATCCCCAGTATACAGACCAGTACAGAGTGTCCCCAGTATACAGGCCCAGTACATAGTATCCCCAGTATACAGGCCCAGTACAGAGTATCCCCAGTATACAGGCTCAGTACAGAGCATCCCCAGTATACAGGCCCAGTACAGAGTGTCCCCAGTGTACAGACCCAGTACAGAGTATCCCCAGTATACAGGCCCAGTCCAGATTATCCTCAGCATACAGGCCCAGTAGAGAGTATCCTCAGTATATAGGCCCAGTACAGAGTATCCCTAGTACACAGGCCCAGTACAGTGTATCCCCAGTATACAGGCCCAGTACAGAGTATACCCAGTATTCAGGCCCAGTACAGAGTATCCCCAGTATTCAGGCCCTTTACAGAGTATCCCCAGTATACAGTCCCAGTACAGAGTATCCACAGTAAACGGGCCCAGTACAGAGTATCCACAGTATACGGGCCCAGTACAGCGTATCCCCAGTATACAGGCCCAGTACAGAGTATCCCCTGTATACAGGCCCAGCACAGAGTATCCCCAGTGTACAGGCCCAGTACAGAGTATCCCCAGTGTACAGGCACAGTACAGAGTATCCCCAGTATACAGGCCCAGTGCAGAGTATCCCCAGTATACAGGCCTAGTGCAGATTTTCCCCAGTTTACAGGGCCAGTACAGAATATCCCCAGTATACAGGCCCAGTGCAGAATACCCTCAGTATCCAGGCCCAGTACAGAGTATCCACAGTATACAGGCCCAGTACAGAGTATCCCCAGTATGCAGGCCCAGTACAGATTATCCCCAGCATACAGGCCCAGTACAGAATATCCCCAGTATACAGGCCCAGTACAGAGTATCCCCAGTATACAGGCCCAGTACAGGGTATCCCCAGTATACAGGCCCAGTACAGAGTATCCACAGTACACAGGCCCATTACAGCGTATCCCCAATATACAGGCCCAGTCCAGAGTATCCCCAGTATACAGGCTCAGTACAGAGTATCCCCAGTATACAGGCCCAGTACAGAGTATCCCCAGTATACAGGCCCAGTACAGAGTATCCCCAGTATACAGGCTCAGTACAGAGTATCCCCAGTATACAGACCAGTACAGAGTGTCCCCAGTATACAGGCCCAGTACAGAGTATCCCCAGTATACAGGCCCAGTACAGAGTATCCCCAGTATACAGGCCCAGTACAGAGTATCCCCAGCATACAGGCTCAGTACAGAATATCCCCAGTATACAGGCCCAGTGCAGAGTATCCCCAATATACAGGCCCAGCGCAGAGTATCCTCAGTATACAGGCCCAGTACAGAGTATCCCCAGTATACAGGCCCAGTACAGAGTATCCCCAGTATACAGGCCCAGTACGGAGTATCCCCATTATACAGGCCCAGTACAGAGTATCCCCAGTATACAGGCCCAGTACAGAGTATCCCCAGTATACAGGCCCAGGGCAGAATATCCCCAGTATAGAGGCCCAGTACAGAGTATCCCCAATATACAGGCCCAGTACAGAATATCCCCAGTATACAGGCCCATTACAGCGTATCCCCAATATACAGTCCCAGTACAGAGTAACCCCAGTATACAGACTCAGTACAGAATATCCCCAGTATACAGGCCCAGTACAGAGTATCCCCAGCATACAGGCCCAGTACAGAGTATCCCCAGTATACAGGCTCAGTACAGAGTATCCCCAGTATACAGGCCCAGTACAGAGTGTCCCCATTATACAGGCCCAGTACAGAGTATCCCCAGTGTACAGGCCCAGCGCAGAGTATCCTCAATATACAGGCCCAGTACAGAGTATCCCCAGTATACAGGCTCAGTACAGAACATCCCCAGTATACAGGCCTAGTACAGAGTATCCCCAGTATACAGGCCCAGCGCAGAGTATCCTCAGTATACAGGCCCAGTACAGAGTATCCCCAGTATACAGGCCCAGTACAGAGTATCCCCAGCATACAGTCCCAGTACTGAGTATCCTCAGTATACAGACCCAGTACAGAACATCCCCAATATACAGGCCCAGTACAGAGTATCCCCAGTATACAGGCCCAGTTGAGAATATCCCCAGTATACAGGCCCAGTACAGAGTATCCCCAATATAGAGGCCCAGTGCAGAATATTCCCAGTATACAGGCCCATTACAGCGTATCCCCAATATACAGGCCCAGTACAGAGTATCCCCAGTATACTGGACCAGTACAGATTACCCCCAGCATACAGGCCCAGTACAGAGTATCCCCAGTATACAGGCCCAGTTGAGAATATCCCCAGTATACAGGCCCAGTACAGAGAATCACCAGTATACAGGCCCAGTAGAGAGTATCCCCAGTATACAGGCCCAGTACAGAGTATCCCCGGTATACAGGCCCAGTACAGAGTATCCCCAGTATACAGGCCCAGTACAGAATATTTCCAGTATACAGGCCCAGTACAAAGTATCCCCGGTATACAGGCCCAGTACAGAATATCCCCAGTATACAGGCCCATTACAGAGTATCCCCAGTATACAGGCCCAGTACAGAGTATCCACAGTATACAGGCCCAGTACAGAGTATCCCCAGTATACAGGCTCTGTACAGAGTATCCCCATTATACAGGCCCAGTACAGAGTGTCCCCAGTATACAGGCACAGTACAGAGTATCCCCAGTATACAGGCCCAGCGCAGAGTATCCTCAGTATACAGGCCCAGTACAGAGTATCCCCAGTATACAGGCTCAGTACAGAACATCCCCAGTATACAGGCCCAGTACAGAGTATCCCCAGTATACAGGCCCAGCGCAGAGTATCCTCAGTATACAGGCCCAGTACAGAGTATCCCCAGTATACAGGCCCAGTGCAGAGTATCCCCAGTATACAGGCCCAGTACAGAGTATCCCCAGTATACAGGCCCAGTACAGACTATCCCCAGTATACAGGCCCAGTACAGAGTATCCCCAGTATACAGGCCCAGTACAGAGTATCCCCAGTATACAGGCCCAGTACAGAGTATCCCCAGTATACAGGCTCAGTACAGAGTATCCCCAGTATACAGGCCCAGTACAGAGTATCCCCAGTATACAGGCCCAGCGCAGAGCATCCTCAGTATACAGGCCCAGTACAGAGTATCCCCAGTATACTGGCCCAGTACAGAGTATCCCCAGCATATAGGCCCAGTACAGAATATCCCCAGTATAAAGGCCCAGTTGCGAATATCCCCAGTATACAGGCCCAGTACAGAGAATCACCAGTATACAGGCCCAGTAGAGAGTATCCCCAGTATACAGGCCCAGTACAGAGTATCCCCATTATACAGGCCCAGTACAGAGTATCCCCAGTATATAGGCCCAGTACAGAGTATCCCCAGTATACAGGCCCAGTACAGATCACACCCACCATACAGGCCCAGTACAGAGTATCCCCAGTATACAGGATCAGTACAGAGTATCCCCAGTATACAGGCCCAGTACAGAGTATCCCCAGTATACAGGCCCATTACAGCGTATCCCCAATATACAGGCCCAGTAAAGAGTATCCCCAGTATACAGGCTCATAACAGAGTATCCCCATTATACAGGCACAGTACAGCGTATCCCCAGTGTACAGGCCCAGTACAGAGTATGCCCAGTATACAGGCTCAGCACAGAGTATCCCCAGTATTCAGGCCCAGTGCAGAGGGTGCCCAGTATATAGGCCCAGTACAGAGTATCCCCAGTATACAGGCCCAGCGCAGAGTATCCTCAATATACAGGCCCAGTACAGAGTATCCCCAATATACAGGCTCAGTACAGAACATCCCCAGTATACAGGCCCAGTACAGTGTAATCCCAAGATACAGGCCCAGCGCAGAGTATCCTCAGTATACAGGCCCAGTACAGATTATCCCCAGTATAAAGGCCCAGTACAGAGTATCCCCAGCATACAGTCCCAGTACAGAGTATCCTCAGTATACAGGCCCAGTACAGAACATGCCCAGTATACAGGCCCAGTCCAGAGTATCCCCAGTATACAGGCCCAGTTGAGAATATCCCCAGTATACAGGCCCAGTCCAGAGTATCCCTAATATACTGGCCCAGTACAGAATATCCCCAGTATACAGGCCCATTACGGCGTATCCCCAATATACAGGCACAGTACAGAGTATCCCTAGTATACTGGCCCAGTCCAGAGTATCCCCAGCATACAGGCCCAGTACAGAGTATCCCCAGTATACAGGCCCAGTACGGAGTATCCACAGTAAACAGGCCCAGTACAGAGTATCCCCAGTATACAGGCCCAGTACAGAGTAACCCCAGTATACAGGTACAGTACAGAGTAACCCCAATATACAGGCCCAGTACACAGTAACCCCAGTATACAGGCCCAGTACAGATTATCCACAGCATACAGGCCCAGTACAGAGTATCCCCAGTATACAGGCCCAGTACACAATACCTCCAGTATACAGGCCCGGTACAGTGTATCCCAAGTATACAGGCCCAGTACAGAGTATCCCCAGTATACAGGCCCAGTGCAGAGTATCCCCAGTATACAGGCCCAGTCCAGATTATCCTCAGCATACAGGCCCAGTAGAGAGTATCCTCAGTATATAGGCCCAGTACAGAGTATCACTAGTATACAGGCCCAGTACAGTGTATCCCCAGTATAGATTCCCAGTACGGAGTATCCCCAGTATACAGGCCCAGTACAGATTATGCCCAGTATACAGGCCCAGTACAGAGTATCCCCAGTATACAGGCCCAGTACAGAGTATCCCCAGTATACAGGCCCAGTACAGAGTATCCCCAGTATACAGGCCCAGTACAGAGTATCCCCAGTATACAGGCCCAGTACAGAGTACCCACAGTATACAGGCCCAGTACAGAGTATCCCCAGTATACAGGCTCAGTACAGAGTATCGCCAGTATACAGGCCCAGTACAGAGTATCTCCAGTATACAGGCCCAGTAGAGAGTATCCTCAGTATAGATTCCCAGTACGGAGTATCCCCAGTATACAGGCCCAGTACAGATTATGCCCAGTATACAGGCCCAGTACAGAGTACCCACTGTATACAGGCCCAGTACAGAGTATCCCCAGTATACAGGCCCAGTACAGAGTATCCCCAGTATACAGGCCCAGTACAGAGTAACCCCAGTATACAGGCCCAGTACAGAGTACCCACAGTATACAGGCCCAGTACAGAGTATCCCCAGTATACAGGCTCAGTACAGAGTATCGCCAGTATACAGGCCCAGTACAGAGTATCTCCAGTATACAGGCCCAGTACAGAGTATCCCCAGTATACAGGCCTTGTACAGAGTATCCCCATTGTACAGGCCCAATACAGAGTATCACCAGTATACAGGCCCAGTACAGAGTATCCCCAGTATACAGGCCTAGTGCAGAGTATCCCCAGTATACAGGCCCAGTACAGAATATCCCCAGTATACAGGCCCAGTACAGAATAACCTCAGTATACAGGCCCAGTACAGAGTATCGCCAGTATACAGGCCCAGTACAGAGTATCCCCAGTATACAGGCCCAGTACAGATTATCCCCAGCATAATGGCCCAGGACAGAGCATCCCCAGTATACAGGCCCAGTACAGAGTATCCCCAGTATACAGGCCCAGTACAGAGTATCCCCAGTATACATTCCCAGTACAGAGTATCCCCAGTATACAGGCCCAGTACAGAGTATCCCCAGTATACAGGCCCAGTACAAATTATCCCTAGTATACAGGCCCAGTACAGAATATCCCCAGTATACAGGCCCAATACAAATTATCCCCGGTATACAGGCCCAGTACAGAGTATCCCCGGTGTACAGGCCCTGTACAGAGTATCCCCAGTATACAGGCCCAGTACAGAGTATCCCCAGTATACAGGCCCAGTACAGAGTATCCCCAGTATACAGGCCCAGTACAGAGTATCCCCAGTATACAGGCCCAGTACAGAGTATCCCCAGTGTACAGGCCCAGTACAGAGTATCCCCAGTATACATGCCAAGTACAGAGTATCCCCAGTATACAGGCCCAGTACAGAGTATCCCCAGCATACAGGCCCAGTACAGAGTATCCCCAGTATACAGGCCCAGTACAGAGTATCCCCAGTATACAGGCCCAGTACAGAGTATCCGTAGTATACAGGCTCAGTACAGAATATCCCCAGTATACAGGCCCAGTACAGAGTGTCCCCAGTATACAGGCCCAGTTGAGAATATCCCCAGTGTGCAGGCCCAGTGCAGAAAATCACCAGTATACAGGCCCAGGAGAGAGTATCCCCAGTATACAGGCCCAGTACAGAGTATCCCCAGTGTACAGGCCCAATACAGAGTATCCCCAGTATACAGGCTCAGTACAGAGTATCCACAGGTTACAGGCCCAGTTGAGAGTATCCCCAGTATACAGGCCCAGTAGAGAGTATCCCCAGTATACAGGCCCAGTACAGAGTATCCCCAGTATACAGGCCTAGTGCAGATTATCCCCAGTATACAGGCCCAGTACAGAATATCCCCAGTATACAGGCCCAGTACAGAATACCCTCAGTATACAGGCCCAGTACAGAGTATCCCCAGTATACAGGCCCAGTACAGAGTATCCCCAGTGTACAGGCCCAGTACAGAGTATCCCCAGTATACAGGCCAAGTACAGAGTATCCCCAGTATACAGGCTCAGTACAGAGTATCGCCAGTATACAGGCCCAGTACAGAGTATCTCCAGTATACAGGCCCAGTACAGAGTATCCCCAGTATACAGGCCTTGTACAGAGTATCCCCATTGTACAGGCCCAATACAGAGTATCACCAGTATACAGGCCCAGTACAGAGTATCCCCAGTATACAGGCCTAGTGCAGAGTATCCCCAGTATACAGGCCCAGTACAGAATATCCCCAGTATACAGGCCCAGTACAGAATAACCTCAGTATACAGGCCCAGTACAGAGTATCGCCAGTATACAGGCCCAGTACAGAGTATCCCCAGTATACAGGCCCAGTACAGATTATCCCCAGCATAATGGCCCAGGACAGAGCATCCCCAGTATACAGGCCCAGTACAGAGTATCCCCAGTATACAGGCCCAGTACAGAGTATCCCCAGTATACATTCCCAGTACAGAGTATCCCCAGTATACAGGCCCAGTACAGAGTATCCCCAGTATACAGGCCCAGTACAAATTATCCCTAGTATACAGGCCCAGTACAGAATATCCCCAGTATACAGGCCCAATACAAATTATCCCCGGTATACAGGCCCAGTACAGAGTATCCCCGGTGTACAGGCCCTGTACAGAGTATCCCCAGTATACAGGCCCAGTACAGAGTATCCCCAGTATACAGGTCCAGTACAGAGTATCCCCAGTATACAGGCCCAGTACAGAGTATCCCCAGTATACAGGCCCAGTACAGAGTATCCCCAGTGTACAGGCCCAGTACAGAGTATCCCCAGTATACAGGCCAAGTACAGAGTATCCCCAGTATACAGGCCCAGTACAGAGTATCCCCAGCATACAGGCCCAGTACAGAGTATCCCCAGTATACAGGCCCAGTACAGAGTATCCCCAGTATACAGGCCCAGTACAGAGTATCCGTAGTATACAGGCTCAGTACAGAATATCCCCAGTATACAGGCCCAGTACAGAGTGTCCCCAGTATACAGGCCCAGTTGAGAATATCCCCAGTGTGCAGGCCCAGTGCAGAAAATCACCAGTATACAGGCCCAGGAGAGAGTATCCCCAGTATACAGGCCCAGTACAGAGTATCCCCAGTGTACAGGCCCAATACAGAGTATCCCCAGTATACAGGCTCAGTACAGAGTATCCACAGGTTACAGGCCCAGTTGAGAGTATCCCCAGTATACAGGCCCAGTAGAGAGTATCCCCAGTATACAGGCCCAGTACAGAGTATCCCCAGTATACAGGCCTAGTGCAGATTATCCCCAGTATACAGGCCCAGTACAGAATATCCCCAGTATACAGGCCCAGTACAGAATACCCTCAGTATACAGGCCCAGCACAGAGTATCCCCAGTATACAGGCCCAGTACAGAGTATCCCCAGTATACAGGCCCAGTACGGATTATCCCCAGCATAAAGGCCCAGTACAGAGTATCCTCAGTATACAGGCCCAATACAGAGTATCCCCAGTATACAGGCCTAATACAGAGTATCCCCAGTACACAGGCCCAGTACAGAGTATCCCCAGTATACAGGCCCAGTACAGAGTATCCCCAGTATACAGGCCCAGTACAAATTATCCCCAGTATACAGGCCCAGTACAGAATATCCCCAGTATACAGGCCCAGTACAAATTATCCCCGGTATACAGGCCCAGTACAGAGTAACCCCGGTATACAGGCCCTGTACAGAGTATCCCCAGTATACAGGCCCAGTACAGAGTATCCCCAGTATACAGGCCCAGTAAAGAGTATCCCCAGTATACAGGCCCAGTACAGAGTATCCCCAGTATACAGGCCCAGTACAAAGTATCCCCAGTGTACAGGCCCAGTACAGAGTATCCCCAGTATACAGGCCCAGTACAGAGTATCCCCAGTATACAGGCCCAGTACAGAGTATCCCCAGTATACAGGCCCAGTACAGAGTATCCCTAGTATACAGGCTCAGTACAGAGTATCCCCAGTATACAGGCCCAGTACAGAGTGTCCCCAGTATACAGGCCCAGTTGAGAATATCCCCAGTGTACAGGCCCAGTACAGAGAATCACCAGTATACAGGCCAGTAGAGAGTATCCCCAGTATACAGGCCCAGTACAGAGTATCCCCAGTGAACAGGCCCAATACAGAGTATCCCCAGTATACAGGCCCAGTACAGAGTATCCCCAGGTTACAGGCCCAGTTGAGAGTATCCCCAGTATACAGGCCCAGTACAGAGTATCCGCAGTATACAGGCCCAGTAGATAGTGTCCCCAGTATACAGGCCCAGTACAGAGTATCCCCAGTATACAGGACCAGGACAAAGTATACCCGGTATACAGGCCCAGTACAGAGGCTCCCCGGTATACAGGCCCTGTACAGAGTATCCCCAGTATACAGGCCCAGTACAGAGTATCCCCAGTATTCAGGCCCTTTACAGTGTATCCCCAGTATACAGTCCCAGTACAGAGTATCCACAGTATACGGGCCCAGTACAGAGTATCCACAGTATACGGGCCCAGTACAGCGTATCCCCAGTATACAGGCCCAGTACAGAGTATCCCCTGTATACAGGCCCAGCACAGAGTATCCCCAGTGTACAGGCCCAGTACAGAGTATCCCCAGTGTACAGGCACAGTACAAAGTATCCCCAGTATACAGGCCCAGTGCAGAGTATCCCCAGTATACAGGCCTAGTGCAGATTTTCCCCAGTTTACAGGGCCAGTACAGAATATCCCCAGTATACAGGCCCAGTACAGAATACCCTCAGTATACAGGCCCAGTACAGAGTATCAACAGTATACAGGCCCAGTACAGAGTATCCCCAGTATGCAGGCCCATTACAGATTATCCCCAGCATACAGGCCCAGTACAGAGTATCCCCAGTATACAGGCCCAGTACAGAGTATCCCCAGTATACAGGCCCAGTACAGAGTATCCCCAGTATACAGGCCCAGTACAGGGTATCCCCAGTATACAGGCCCAGTACAGAGTATCCACAGTACACAGGCCCATTACAGCGTATCCCCAATATACAGGCCCAGTCCAGAGTATCCCCAGTATACAGGCTCAGTACAGAGTATCCCCAGTGTACAGGCCCAGTACAGAGTATCCCCAGTAGACAGGCCCAGTACAGAGTATCCCCAGTATACAGGCTCAGTACAGAGTATCCCCAGTATACAGACCAGTACAGAGTGTCCCCAGTATACAGGCCCAGTACATAGTATCCCCAGTATACAGGCCCAGTACAGAGTATCCCCAGTATACAGGCTCAGTACAGAGCATCCCCAGTATACAGGCCCAGTACAGAGTGTCCCCAGTGTACAGACCCAGTACAGAGTATCCCCAGTATACAGGCCCAGTCCAGATTATCCTCAGCATACAGGCCCAGTAGAGAGTATCCTCAGTATATAGGCCCAGTACAGAGTATCCCTAGTACACAGGCCCAGTACAGTGTATCCCCAGTATACAGGCCCAGTACAGAGTATACCCAGTATTCAGGCCCAGTACAGAGTATCCCCAGTATTCAGGCCCTTTACAGAGTATCCCCAGTATACAGTCCCAGTACAGAGTATCCACAGTAAACGGGCCCAGTACAGAGTATCCACAGTATACGGGCCCAGTACAGCGTATCCCCAGTATACAGGCCCAGTACAGAGTATCCCCTGTATACAGGCCCAGCACAGAGTATCCCCAGTGTACAGGCCCAGTACAGAGTATCCCCAGTGTACAGGCACAGTACAGAGTATCCCCAGTATACAGGCCCAGTGCAGAGTATCCCCAGTATACAGGCCTAGTGCAGATTTTCCCCAGTTTACAGGGCCAGTACAGAATATCCCCAGTATACAGGCCCAGTACAGAATACCCTCAGTATCCAGGCCCAGTACAGAGTATCCACAGTATACAGGCCCAGTACAGAGTATCCCCAGTATGCAGGCCCAGTACAGATTATCCCCAGCATACAGGCCCAGTACAGAATATCCCCAGTATACAGGCCCAGTACAGAGTATCCCCAGTATACAGGCCCAGTACAGGGTATCCCCAGTATACAGGCCCAGTACAGAGTATCCACAGTACACAGGCCCATTACAGCGTATCCCCAATATACAGGCCCAGTCCAGAGTATCCCCAGTATACAGGCTCAGTACAGAGTATCCCCAGTATACAGGCCCAGTACAGAGTATCCCCAGTATACAGGCCCAGTACAGAGTATCCCCAGTATACAGGCTCAGTACAGAGTATCCCCAGTATACAGACCAGTACAGAGTGTCCCCAGTATACAGGCCCAGTACAGAGTATCCCCAGTATACAGGCCCAGTACAGAGTATCCCCAGTATACAGGCTCAGTACAGAGCATTCCCAGTATACAGGCCCAGTGCAGAGTGTCCCCAGTATACAGGCCAAGTACAGAGTATCCCCAGTATACAGGCCCTGCGCAGAGTATCCTCAGTATACAGGCCCAGTACAGAGTATCCCCAGCATACAGGCTCAGTACAGAATATCCCCAGTATACAGGCCCAGTGCAGAGTATCCCCAATATACAGGCCCAGCGCAGAGTATCCTCAGTATACAGGCCCAGTACAGAGTATCCCCAGTATACAGGCCCAGTACAGAGTATCCCCAGTATACAGGCCCAGTACGGAGTATCCCCATTATACAGGCCCAGTACAGAGTATCCCCAGTATACAGGCCCAGTACAGAGTATCCCCAGTATACAGGCCCAGGGCAGAATATCCCCAGTATAGAGGCCCAGTACAGAGTATCCCCAATATACAGGCCCAGTACAGAATATCCCCAGTATACAGGCCCATTACAGCGTATCCCCAATATACAGTCCCAGTACAGAGTAACCCCAGTATACAGACTCAGTACAGAATATCCCCAGTATACAGGCCCAGTACAGAGTATCCCCAGCATACAGGCCCAGTACAGAGTATCCCCAGTATACAGGCTCAGTACAGAGTATCCCCAGTATACAGGCCCAGTACAGAGTGTCCCCATTATACAGGCCCAGTACAGAGTATCCCCAGTGTACAGGCCCAGCGCAGAGTATCCTCAATATACAGGCCCAGTACAGAGTATCCCCAGTATACAGGCTCAGTACAGAACATCCCCAGTATACAGGCCTAGTACAGAGTATCCCCAGTATACAGGCCCAGCGCAGAGTATCCTCAGTATACAGGCCCAGTACAGAGTATCCCCAGTATACAGGCCCAGTACAGAGTATCCCCAGCATACAGTCCCAGTACTGAGTATCCTCAGTATACAGACCCAGTACAGAACATCCCCAATATACAGGCCCAGTACAGAGTATCCCCAGTATACAGGCCCAGTTGAGAATATCCCCAGTATACAGGCCCAGTACAGAGTATCCCCAATATAGAGGCCCAGTGCAGAATATTCCCAGTATACAGGCCCATTACAGCGTATCCCCAATATACAGGCCCAGTACAGAGTATCCCCAGTATACTGGACCAGTACAGATTACCCCCAGCATACAGGCCCAGTACAGAGTATCCCCAGTATACAGGCCCAGTTGAGAATATCCCCAGTATACAGGCCCAGTACAGAGAATCACCAGTATACAGGCCCAGTAGAGAGTATCCCCAGTATACAGGCCCAGTACAGAGTATCCCCGGTATACAGGCCCAGTACAGAGTATCCCCAGTATACAGGCCCAGTACAGAATATTTCCAGTATACAGGCCCAGTACAAAGTATCCCCGGTATACAGGCCCAGTACAGAATATCCCCAGTATACAGGCCCATTACAGAGTATCCCCAGTATACAGGCCCAGTACAGAGTATCCACAGTATACAGGCCCAGTACAGAGTATCCCCAGTATACAGGCTCTGTACAGAGTATCCCCATTATACAGGCCCAGTACAGAGTGTCCCCAGTATACAGGCACAGTACAGAGTATCCCCAGTATACAGGCCCAGCGCAGAGTATCCTCAGTATACAGGCCCAGTACAGAGTATCCCCAGTATACAGGCTCAGTACAGAACATCCCCAGTATACAGGCCCAGTACAGAGTATCCCCAGTATACAGGCCCAGCGCAGAGTATCCTCAGTATACAGGCCCAGTACAGAGTATCCCCAGTATACAGGCCCAGTGCAGAGTATCCCCAGTATACAGGCCCAGTACAGAGTATCCCCAGTATACAGGCCCAGTACAGACTATCCCCAGTATACAGGCCCAGTACAGAGTATCCCCAGTATACAGGCCCAGTACAGAGTATCCCCAGTATACAGGCCCAGTACAGAGTATCCCCAGTATACAGGCTCAGTACAGAGTATCCCCAGTATACAGGCCCAGTACAGAGTATCCCCAGTATACAGGCCCAGCGCAGAGCATCCTCAGTATACAGGCCCAGTACAGAGTATCCCCAGTATACTGGCCCAGTACAGAGTATCCCCAGCATATAGGCCCAGTACAGAATATCCCCAGTATAAAGGCCCAGTTGCGAATATCCCCAGTATACAGGCCCAGTACAGAGAATCACCAGTATACAGGCCCAGTAGAGAGTATCCCCAGTATACAGGCCCAGTACAGAGTATCCCCATTATACAGGCCCAGTACAGAGTATCCCCAGTATATAGGCCCAGTACAGAGTATCCCCAGTATACAGGCCCAGTACAGATCACACCCACCATACAGGCCCAGTACAGAGTATCCCCAGTATACAGGATCAGTACAGAGTATCCCCAGTATACAGGCCCAGTACAGAGTATCCCCAGTATACAGGCCCATTACAGCGTATCCCCAATATACAGGCCCAGTAAAGAGTATCCCCAGTATACAGGCTCATAACAGAGTATCCCCATTATACAGGCACAGTACAGCGTATCCCCAGTGTACAGGCCCAGTACAGAGTATGCCCAGTATACAGGCTCAGCACAGAGTATCCCCAGTATTCAGGCCCAGTGCAGAGGGTGCCCAGTATATAGGCCCAGTACAGAGTATCCCCAGTATACAGGCCCAGCGCAGAGTATCCTCAATATACAGGCCCAGTACAGAGTATCCCCAATATACAGGCTCAGTACAGAACATCCCCAGTATACAGGCCCAGTACAGTGTAATCCCAAGATACAGGCCCAGCGCAGAGTATCCTCAGTATACAGGCCCAGTACAGATTATCCCCAGTATAAAGGCCCAGTACAGAGTATCCCCAGCATACAGTCCCAGTACAGAGTATCCTCAGTATACAGGCCCAGTACAGAACATGCCCAGTATACAGGCCCAGTCCAGAGTATCCCCAGTATACAGGCCCAGTTGAGAATATCCCCAGTATACAGGCCCAGTCCAGAGTATCCCTAATATACTGGCCCAGTACAGAATATCCCCAGTATACAGGCCCATTACGGCGTATCCCCAATATACAGGCACAGTACAGAGTATCCCTAGTATACTGGCCCAGTCCAGAGTATCCCCAGCATACAGGCCCAGTACAGAGTATCCCCAGTATACAGGCCCAGTTGAGAATATCCCCAGTATACAGGCCCAGTACAGAGAAACTCCAGTATACAGGCCCAGTAGAGAGTATCCCCAGTATACAGGCCCAGTACAGAGTATCACCAGTATGCAGGCCCAGTACAGAGTATCCCCGGTATACAGGCCCAGTGCAGAGTATCCCCAGTATACAGGCCCAGTACAGAGCATCCCCAGTATACAGGCCCAGTACAGAGTATCCCCAGTACACAAGCCCAGTACAGAGTATCCCCAGTATACAGGCCTAGTACAGAGTATCCACAGTGTACAGGCCCAATACAGAGTATCCCCAGTATACAGGCCCAGTACAGAGTATCCCCAGCACACAGGCCCAGTTGAGAGTATTCCCAGTATACAGGCCCAGTACAGAGTATCCGCAGTATACAGGCCCAGTAGAGAGTGTCCCCAGTATACAGGGCCAGTACAGAGTACCCCAGTATACAGGACCAGTACAAGGTATCCCCGGTGTACAGGACCAGGACAGAGTCTCCCCGGTATACAGGCCCTGTACAGAGTATCCCCAGTATACAGGCCCAATACAGAGTATCCCCAGTATACAGGCCCAGTACAGAGTATCCCCAGTATACAGGCCCAGTACAGAGTATCCCCAGTAAACAGGCCCTGTACAGAGCATCCCCAGTATACAGGCCCAGTACAGATTATACCCAGCATACAGGCCCAGTACAGAGTATCCCCAGTATACAGGCCCAGTACAGAGTATCCCCAGTATACAGGTCCAGTACAGAGTATCACCAGTATACAGGCCCAGTACCGAGTATCCCTAGTATACAGGCCCAGTACAGATTATCCCAAGTATACAGGCCCAGTACAAATTTTCCCCAGTATAGAGGCCCAGTACAGAATATCCCCAGTATACAGGCCCATTACAAAGTATCCCCGGTATACAGGCCCAGCACAGAGTGTCCCCGGGATCCAGAACCAGTACAGAGTATTCCCAGTATATATGCCCAGTACAGAGTATCCACAGTATACAGGCCCAGTGCAGAGTATCCCCAGTATGCAGGCCCAGTACAGAGTATCCCCAGTCGACATGCCCAGTACAGAGTATCCCCAGTATACAGGCCCAGTACAGAGTATCCCCAGTATACAGGCCCAGTACAGAGTATCCCCAGTATACAGGCCCAGTACAGAGTATCCCCAGTATACAGGCCCAGTACAGAGTATCCACAGTATACAGGCCCAGTACAAATTATCCCCAGTATACAGGCCCAGTACAGAATATCCCCAGTATACAGGCCCAGTACAAAGTATCCCGGGTATACAGGCCCAGTACAGAGTATCTCCAGTATAAATTCCCAGTACAGAGTATCCCCAGTATACAGGCCCAGTACAGAGTATCCACAGTATACAGGCCCAGTACAGAGTATCCCCAGCATACAGGCCCAGTACAGAGTATCCCCAGTCTACAGGCCCAGTACAGAGTATCCCCAGTATACAGGCACAGTACAGAGTATCCCCAGTATACAGGCCCAGCACAGCGTATCCCCAATATACAGGCCCAGTACAGAGTATCCCCAATATACAGGCCCAGTACAGAAGATCCCCAGTATACAGGCCCATTACAGCGTATCCCCAATATACAGGCCCAGTACAGAATATCCCCAGTATACTGGCCCAGTACAGAGTATCCCCAGCATACAGGCCCAGTACAGAATATTCCCAGTATACAGGCCCAGTTGAGAATATCCCCAGTATACAGGCCCAGTACAGAGTATCCCCAGTGCACAGGCCCAGCGCAGAGTATCCTCAGTATACAGGCCCAGTAGAGAGTATCCCCAGTATACAGGCTCAGTACAGAACATCCCCAGTATACAGGCCCAGTACAGAGCATCCCCAGTATACAGGCCCAGCGCAGAGTATCCTCAGTATACAGGCCCAGTCCAAAGTATCCCCAGTATACAGGCCCAGTACAGAGTATCCCCAATATACAGGCCCGGTACAGAGTATCCCCAGTATACAGGCCCAGTACAGGGTATACCCAGTATACAGGCCCAGTACAGAGTATCCCAAGTACACAGGCACAGGACAGAGTATCCCCAGTATACAGGCCCAGTACAGAGTATCCCCAGTATACAGGCTCAGTACAGAGTATCGCCAGTATACAGGTCCAGTAGAGAGTATCCCCAGTATACAGGCCTAGTACAGAGTATCCCCAGCATACAGTCCCAGTACAGATTATCCTCAGTATACAGGCCCAGTACAGAACATCCCCAGTATACAGGCCCAGTAGAGAGTAACCCCAGTAGACAGGCCAAGTACAGAGTATCCCCAGTGTACAGGCCCAGTACAGATTATCCCCAGTAAACAGGCCCAGGACAGAGTATCCCCAGCATACAGGCCCAGTACAGGGTATCCCCAGTATACAGGCCCAGTACACAGTATCCCCAGTATACAGGCCCAGTACAGAGTATCCCCAGTATACAGGCTCAGTACAGGGTATCCCCAGTATACAGGCCCAGTACAGAGTAGGCCCAGTAAATATTATCCCCAGTATACAGGCCCAGTACGGAGTATCCCCAGTATACAGGACCCGTACAGCGTATCTCCAGAATACAGGCCAAGTACGGAGTATCCCCAGTATACAGGCCCAGTACAGAGTATCCCCTGTATACAGGCCCAGTACAGAGCACCCCCAGTATACAGGCCCAGTACAGAGTATCCCCAGAATACAGGCCCAGCACAGAATATCACCAGTATACAGGCCCAGTACCTAGTAACCCCAGTATACAGGCCCAGTACACAGTATCTCCAGTATACAGGCCCGGTACAGTGTATCCCCAGTATACAGGCCCAGTACAGAATATCCCCAGTATACGGGCCCAGTACAGAGTATCCCCAGTATACAAACGCAGTACACAGTATTCGCAGAATACAGGCACAGTACAGATTATCGCCAGTATACTGGCCAAGTACAGAGTATCGCCAGTATACAGGCCAAGTACAGAGTATCCCCAGTACACAGGCCCAGTACAGAGTATCCACAGTATACAGGCCCAGGACAGAGTATCCCCTGCATACAGGCCCAGTACAGAGTATCCCCAGAATACAGGCCCAGTACAGAGTATCCCCAGTATACAGGCCCAGTACAGAGTATCCCCAGTATACAGGCCCAGTACAGAGAATCCCCAGTATACAGGCTCAGTACAGAGTATCCCCAGTATACAGGCTCAGTACAGAGTATTGCCAGTATACAGGCCCAGTACAGATTATCCCCAGTATACAGGCCCAATACAGAGTATCCCCAGCATACAGGCCCAGTACAGACTATCCCCAGTATACAGGCCCAGTACAGAGTATCCCCAGTATACAGGCCCAGTACAGAGTATCCCCAGTATACAGGCCCAGTACAGAGTGTCCCAAGTATACAGGCCCAGTGCAGAGCATCCACAGTGTACAGGCCCAGTACAGAGTATACCGAGTATACAGGCCCAGAACAGAGTATCCCCAATAGACAGGCCCAGTACAGAGTATCCCCAGTATACAGGCCCAGTACAGAGTATACCCGGTCTACTGGCCCAGTACAGAGCATCCCCAGTATACAGGCCCAGTACAGAGATCCCCAGTATACAGGCCCAGTACAGAATATATCCAGTATACAGGCCCAGGACAGAGTATCCCCAGTATACTGGCCCAGTACAGAGTATCCCCAGTATACAGGTCCAGTACAGAGTATCCCCAGTATACAGGCCCAGTTGAGAATATCCCCAGTATACAGGCCCAATACAGAGTACCCCAATATACAGGCCCAGTACAGAATATCCCCAGTATCCAGGCCCATTACAGCATATCCCCAATATACAGGGCCGGTACAGAATATCCCCAGTATACTGGCCCGGTACAGATTTTCCCCAGTATACAGGCCCAGTACAGAGTATCCCCAGTGTACAGGCCCAGTACAGAGTATCCCCAGCATACAGTCCCAGTACAGAGTATCCTCAGAATGCAGGCCCAGTACATAACATCCCCAGTATACAGGCCCAGTACAGAGTATCCCCAGTATACAGGCCCAGTTGAGAATATCCCCAGTATACAGGCCCAGTACAGAGTATCCCCAATATACAGGCCCAGTACAGAATATCCCCAGTATACAGGCCCATTACAGCGTATCCCCAATATGCAGGCCCAGTACAGAGTATCCCCAGTATACTGGCCCAGTACAGAGTACCCCCAGCATACAGGCCCAGTACACAGTATCCCCAGTATACAGGCCCAGTACAGAGTATCCCCAGTATACAGGCCCAGTACAGAGTATCCCCAGTATACAGGGTCAGTACAGATTATCCCCGTTATACAGGCCCAGTACAGAGTATCCCCGGTATACAGGCCCAGTACAGATTATCCCCAGTATACAGGCCCAGTACAGAGTATCCCCAGTATACAGGCCCAGTACAGAGTATCCCCAGTATACAGGGTCAGGACAGAGTATCCCCATTATACAGGCCCAGTACAGAGTGTCCCCAGTATACAGGCCCAGTACAGAGTATCCCCAGTATACAGGCCCAGCGCAGAGTATCCTCAGTATACAGGCCCAGTACACAGTATCCCCACTGTACAGGCTCAGTACAGAACATCCCCAGTATACAGGCCCAGTACAGAGTATCCCCAGTATACAGGCCCAGCGCAGAGTATCCTCAGTATACAGGCCCAGTACAGAGTATCCTCAGTATACAGGCCCAGTACAGAGACTCCCCGGTATACAGGCCCTGTACAGAGTATCCCCAGTATACAGGCCCAGTACAGAGTATCCCCAGTATACAGGCCCAGCACAGAGTATCCCCAGTATACAGTCCCAGTACAGAATATCCTCAGTATACGGCCCCAGTACAGAGTATCCCCAGTATTCAGGCCCAGTACAGAGTATCCCCCGTATACAGGCCCAGCACAGAGTATCCCCAGTGTACAGGCCCAGCACAGATTCTCCCCAGTACACAGGCCCAGTAGAGAGTATCCTCAGTATACAGGTCCAGTACAGAGTATCCCCAGTATACAGGCCCAGTACAGAGTATCCCCAGTATACAGGCCCAGTACAGAGTATCCCCAGTATACAGGCCTAGTGCAGAGTATCCTCAGAATACAGGCCCAGTACAGAATATCCCCAGTCTACAGGCCCAGTACAGAATTCCCTCAGTATACAGGCCCAGTACAGAGTATCCCCAGTATACAGGCCCAGTACAGAGTATCCCCAGTATACAGGCCCAGTACAGATTATCCCCAGCATAATGGCCCAGTACAGAGAATCCCCAGTATAGAGGCCCAGTACAGATTATCCCCAGTATACAGGCCCAGTACAGAGTATCCCCAGTATACAGGCCCAGTACAAATTATCCACAGTATACAGGCCCTGTACAGAATATCCCCAGTATACAGGCCCAGTACAAATTATCCCCGGTATACAGGCCCAGTACACAGTATCCCCGGTATACAGGCCCTGTACAGAGTATCCGCAGTATACAGGCCCAGTACAGAGTATCCCCAGTATACAGGCCCAGTACAGAGTATCCCCAGTATACAGGCCCAGTACAGAGTATCCCCAGTATACAGGCCCAGTACACATAATCCCCAGTGTACAGGCCCAGTACAGAGCATCCCCAGTATACAGGCCCAGTACAGAGTATCCCCAGTATACAGGCCCAGTACAGAGTATCCCCAGCATACAGGCCCAGTACAGAGTATCCCCAGTGTACAGGCCCAGTACAGAGTATCCCCAGTATACAGGCCCAGTACAGAGTATCCCTAGTATACAGGCTCAGTACAGAGTATCCCCAGTATACAGGCCCAGTACAGAGTGTCCCCAGTATACAGGCCCTGTTGAGAATATCCCCAGTGTACAGGCCCAGTACAGAGAATCACCAGTATACAGGCCCAGTAGAGAGTATCCCCAGTATACAGGCCCAGTACAGAGTATCCCCAGTGTACAGGCCCAATACAGAGTATCCCCAGTATACAGGCCCAGTACAGAGTATCCCAAGGTTACAGGCCCAGTACAGAGTATCCTCAGTATACAGGCCCAGTACAGAACATCCCCAGTATACAGGCCCAGTAGAGAGTAACCCCAGTAGACAGGCCAAGTACAGAGTACCCCCAGTGTACAGGCCCAGTACAGAATATCCCCAGTATACAGGCCCAGTACAAAGTATCCCGGGTATACAGGCCCAGTACAGAGTATCTCCAGTATAAATTCCCAGTACAGAGTATCCCCAGTATACAGGCCCAGTACAGAGTATCCACAGTATACAGGCCTAGTACAGAGTATCCCCAGCATACAGTCCCAGTACAGAGTATCCTCAGTATACAGGCCCAGTACAGAACATCCCCAGTATACAGGCCCAGTAGAGAGTAACCCCAGTAGACAGGCCAAGTACAGAGTATCCCCAGTGTACAGGCCCAGTACAGATTATCCCCAGTAAACAGGCCCAGGACAGAGTATCCCCAGCATACAGGCCCAGTACAGGGTATCCCCAGTATACAGGCCCAGTACACAGTATCCCCAGTATACAGGCCCATTACAGAGTATCCCCAGTATACAGGCTCAGTACAGGGTATCCCCAGTATACAGGCCCAGTACAGAGTAGGCCCAGTAAATATTATCCCCAGTATACAGGCCCAGTACGGAGTATCCCCAGTATACAGGACCCGTACAGCGTATCTCCAGAATACAGGCCAAGTACGGAGTATCCCCAGTATACAGGCCCAGTACAGAGTATCCCCTGTATACAGGCCCAGTACAGAGCACCCCCAGTATACAGGCCCAGTAGAGAGTATCCCCAGTATACAGGCCCAGTACAGAGTATCCCAAGGTTACAGGCCCAGTACACAGTATCTCCAGTATACAGGCCCAGTACAGAGTATCCCCTGTATACAGGCCCAGTACAGAGCACCCCCAGTATACAGGCCCAGTAGAGAGTATCCCCAGTATACAGGCCCAGTACAGAGTATCCCAAGGTTACAGGCCCAGTACACAGTATCTCCAGTATACAGGCCCGGTACAGTGTATCCCAAGGTTACAGGCCCAGTACAGAGTATCTCCAGTATACAGGCCCGGTACAGTGTATCCCCAGTATACAAACGCAGTACACAGTATTCGCAGAATACAGGCACAGTACAGATTATCGCCAGTATACTGGCCAAGTACAGAGTATCGCCAGTATACAGGCCAAGTACAGAGTATCCCCAGTACACAGGCCCAGTACAGAGTATCCACAGTATACGGGCCCAGTACAGAGTATCCCCTGCATACAGGCCCAGTACAGAGTATCCCCAGTATACAGGCCCAGTACAGAGTATCCCCAGTATACAGGCCCAGTACAGAATATCCCCAGTATACAGGCCCAGTACAGAGAATCCCCAGTATACAGGCTCAGTACAGAGTATCCCCAGTATACAGGCTCAGTACAGAGTATTGCCAGTATACAGCCCCAGTACAGATTATCCCCAGTATACAGGCCCAATACAGAGTATCCCCAGCATACAGGCCCAGTACAGACTATCCCCAGTATACAGGCCCAGTACAGAGTATCCCCAGTATACAGGCCCAGTACAGAGTATCCCCAGTATACAGGCCCAGTACAGAGTGTCCCAAGTATACAGGCCCAGTGCAGAGCATCCACAGTGTACAGGCCCAGTACAGAGTATACCGAGTATACAGGCCCAGAACAGAGTATCCCCAATAGACAGGCCCAGTACAGAGTATCCCCAGTATACAGGCCCAGTACAGAGTATACCCGGTCTACTGGCCCAGTACAGAGCATCCCCAGTATACAGGCCCAGTACAGAGATCCCCAGTATACAGGCCCAGTACAGAATATATCCAGTATACAGGCCCAGGACAGAGTATCCCCAGTATACTGGCCCAGTACAGAGTATCCCCAGTATACAGGTCCAGTACAGAGTATCCCCAGTATACAGGCCCAGTTGAGAATATCCCCAGTATACAGGCCCAATACAGAGTACCCCAATATACAGGCCCAGTACAGAATATCCCCAGTATACAGGCCCATTACAGCATATCCCCAATATACAGGGCCGGTACAGAATATCCCCAGTATACTGGCCCAGTACAGATTTTCCCCAGTATACAGGCCCAGTACAGAGTATCCCCAGTGTACAGGCCCAGTACAGAGTATCCCCAGCATACAGTCCCAGTACAGAGTATCCTCAGAATGCAGGCCCAGCACATAACATCCCCAGTATACAGGCCCAGTACAGAGTATCCCCAGTATACAGGCCCAGTTGAGAATATCCCCAGTATACAGGCCCAGTACAGAGTATCCCCAATATACAGGCCCAGTACAGAATATCCCCAGTATACAGGCCCATTACAGCGTATCCCCAATATGCAGGCCCAGTACAGAGTATCCCCAGTATACTGGCCCAGTACAGAGTACCCCCAGCATACAGGCCCAGTACACAGTATCCCCAGTATACAGGCCCAGTACAGAGTATCCCCAGTATACAGGCCCAGTACAGAGTATCCCCAGTATACAGGGTCAGTACAGATTATCCCCATTATACAGGCCCAGTACAGAGTATCCCCGGTATACAGGCCCAGTACAGATTATCCCCAGTATACAGGCCCAGTACAGAGTATCCCCAGTATACAGGCCCAGTACAGAGTATCCCCAGTATACAGGGTCAGGACAGAGTATCCCCATTATACAGGCCCAGTACAGAGTGTCCCCAGTATACAGGCCCAGTACAGAGTATCCCCAGTATACAGGCCCAGCGCAGAGTATCCTCAGTATACAGGCCCAGTACACAGTATCCCCACTGTACAGGCTCAGTACAGAACATCCCCAGTATACAGGCCCAGTACAGAGTATCCCCAGTATACAGGCCCAGCGCAGAGTATCCTCAGTATACAGGCCCAGTACAGAGTATCCTCAGTATACAGGCCCAGTACAGAGACTCCCCGGTATACAGGCCCTGTACAGAGTATCCCCAGTATACAGGCCCAGTACAGAGTATCCCCAGTATACAGGCCCAGCACAGAGTATCCCCAGTATACAGTCCCAGTACAGAATATCCTCAGTATACGGCCCCAGTACAGAGTATCCCCAGTATTCAGGCCCAGTACAGAGTATCCCCCGTATACAGGCCCAGCACAGAGTATCCCCAGTGTACAGGCCCAGCACAGATTCTCCCCAGTACACAGGCCCAGTAGAGAGTATCCTCAGTATACAGGTCCAGTACAGAGTATCCCCAGTATACAGGCCCAGTACAGAGTATCCCCAGTATACAGGCCCAGTACAGAGTATCCCCAGTATACAGGCCTAGTGCAGAGTATCCTCAGAATACAGGCCCAGTACAGAATATCCCCAGTCTACAGGCCCAGTACAGAATTCCCTCAGTATACAGGCCCAGTACAGAGTATCCCCAGTATACAGGCCCAGTACAGAGTATCCCCAGTATACAGGCCCAGTACAGATTATCCCCAGCATAATGGCCCAGTACAGAGAATCCCCAGTATAGAGGCCCAGTACAGATTATCCCCAGTATACAGGCCCAGTACAAATTATCCACAGTATAAAGGCCCTGTACAGAATATCCCCAGTATACAGGCCCAGTACAAATTATCCCCGGTATACAGGCCCAGTACACAGTATCCCCGGTATACAGGCCCTGTACAGAGTATCCGCAGTATACAGGCCCAGTACAGAGTATCCCCAGTATACAGGCCCAGTACAGAGTATCCCCAGTATACAGGCCCAGTACAGAGTATCACCAGTATACAGGCCCAGTACACATAATCCCCAGTGTACAGGCCCAGTACAGAGCATCCCCAGTATACAGGCCCAGTACAGAGTATCCCCAGTATACAGGCCCAGTACAGAGTATCCCCAGCATACAGGCCCAGTACAGAGTATCCCCAGTGTACAGGCCCAGTACAGAGTATCCCCAGTATACAGGCCCAGTACAGAGTATCCCTAGTATACAGGCTCAGTACAGAGTATCCCCAGTATACAGGCCCAGTACAGAGTGTCCCCAGTATACAGGCCCTGTTGAGAATATCCCCAGTGTACAGGCCCAGTACAGAGAATCACCAGTATACAGGCCCAGTAGAGAGTATCCCCAGTATACAGGCCCAGTACAGAGTATCCCCAGTGTACAGGCCCAATACAGAGTATCCCCAGTATACAGGCCCAGTACAGAGTATCCCAAGGTTACAGGCCCAGTTGAGAGTATCCCCAGTATACAGGCCCAGTACAGAGTATCCGCAGTATGCAGGCCCAGTACAGAGTATCCCCAGTATACAGGACCAGTACAAAGTATACCCGGAATACAGGCCCAGTACAGAGACTCCCCGGTATACAGGCCCTGTACAGAGTGTCCACAGTGTACAGGCCCAGTACAGCGTATCCCCAGTATACAGGCTCAGTACAGAGTATCCCGAGTTTACAGGCCAAGTACAGAGTATCCCCAGTATACAGGCCCAGCACAGCGTATCCCCAGTATACAGGCCCAGTACAGAGTATCCCCAGTATACAGGCCCAGTACAGAGTATCCCCAGTATAATGGCCCAGTACAGATTACCCCCATTATACAGGCCCAGTACAGAGTATCCCCAGTATACAGGCCCAGTACAGAGTATCCCCAGTATACAGGCCCAGTACAGATTATCCCCAGTACACAGGCCCAGTAGAGAGTATCCTCAGTATACAGACCCAGTACAGAATATCCCCAGTATACAGGCCCAGTACAGAATACCCTCAGTATACAGGCCCAGCACAGAGTATCCGCAGTATACAGGCCCAGTAGAGAGTATCCCCAGTATACAGGCCCAGTACAGAGTATCCCCAGTATACAGGCCTAGTACAGATTATCCCCATTATACAGGCCCAGTACAGAGTATCCCCAGTATACAGACCCAGTACAGAGTATCCCCAGCATACAGGCCCAGTACAGATTATCCCCAGTACACAGGCCCAGTAGAGATGATCCTCAGTATGCAGGTCCAGTACAGAGTATCCCCAGTATAAATGACCAGTACAGAGTATCCCCAGTATACAGACCCAGTACAGAGTATCCCCAGTATACAGGCCTAGTGTAGAGTATCCCCAGTGTACAGGCCCAGTACAGAATATCCCCAGTATACAGGCCCAGTACAGAGTATCCCCAGTATACAGACCCAGTACAGAGTATCCCCAGTATACAGGCCTAGTGTAGAGTATCCCCAGTGTACAGGCCCAGTACAGAATATCCCCAGTATACAGGCCCAGTACAGAGTATCCCCAGTATGCAGGCCCAGTACAGATTACCCCCGGCATAAAGGCCTGGTACAGAGTATGCCCAGTATACAGGCCCAGTACAGAGTATCCCCAGTATACAGGCCCAGTACAGAGTATCCCCAGAATACAGGCCCACTACAGAGTATCCCCAGTATACAGGCCCAGTACCGACTATCCCCAGTATACAGGCCCAGTACAAATTATCCCCAGTATACAGGCCCAGTACAGAATATCCCCAGTATACAGGCCCAGTACAAATTATCCCCGGTATACAGGCCCAGTACAGAGTATCCCCGGTACACAGGCCCTGTACAGAGTATCCCCAGTATACAGGCCCAGTTCAGAGTATCCCTAGTATACAGGCCCAGTACAGAGTATCCCCAGTATACAGGCCCAGTACAGAGTATCCCCAGTATACAGGCCCAGTACAGAGTATCCCCAGTGTATCGGCCCAGTACAGAGTATCCCCAGTATACAGGCCCAGTACAGAGTATCCCCAGTATACAGGCCCAGTACAGAGTATCCCCAGCATACAGGCCCAGTACAGAGTATCCCCAGTATACAGGCCCAGTACAGAGTATCCCCAGTACACAGGCCCAGTACAGAGTATCCCTAGTATACAGGCTCAGTGCAGAGTATCCCCAGTATACAGGCCCAGTACAGAGTGTCCCCAGTGTACAGGCCCAGTACAGAGTATCCCCAGTATACAGGCCCAGTACAGAGTATCCCCAGTATACAGGCCCAGTACAGAGTATCCCCAGTATACAGGCCTAGTGCAGATTTTCCCCAGTTTAAAGGCCCAGTACAGAATATCCCCAGTATACAGGCCCAGTACAGAATACCCTCAGTATACAGGCCCAGTACAGAGTATCCCCAGTAAACAGGCCCCATACAGAGTATCCCCAGTATACAGGCCCAGTACAGATTATCCCCAGCATCGAGGCCCAGTACAGAGTATCCCCAGTATACAGGCCCAGTACAGAGTATCCCCAGTATACAGGCCCAGTACAGAGTATCCCCAGTATACAGGCCCAGCACAGAGTATCCCCAGTATACAGGCCCAGTACAGAGTATCCCCAGTATACAGGCCCAGTCCAGATTATCCACAGTATACAGGCCCAGTACAGATTATCCCCATTATACAGGCCCAGTACAGAGTATCCCCAGTATACAGGCCCAGTACAGAATAACCTCAGTATACAGGCCCAGTACAGAGTATCCCCAGTAAACAGGCCCCATACAGAGTATCCCCAGTATACAGGCCCAGTACAGATTATCCCCAGCATCGAGGCCCAGTACAGAGTATCCCCAGTATACAGGCCCAGTACAGAGTATCCCCAGTATACAGGCCCAGTACAGAGTATCCCCAGTATACAGGCCCAGCACAGAGTATCCCCAGTATACAGGCCCAGTACAGAGTATCCCCAGTATACAGGCCCAGTACAGATTATCCCCAGTATACAGGCCCAGTACAGATTATCCCCAGTATACAGGCCCAGTACAGATTATCCCCATTATACAGGCCCAGTACAGAGTATCCCCAGTATACAGGCCCAGTACAGATTATCCCCAGTACACAGGCCCAGTAGAGAGTATCCTCAGTATACAGGCCCAGTACAGAGTATCCCCAGTATACAGGCCCAGTACAGAGTATCCCCAGTATACAGGCCCAGCACAGAGTATCACCAGTATACAGGCCCAGTACAGAGTATCCCCAGTATACAGGCCCAGTACAGATTATCCCCAGTATACAGGCCCAGTACAGATTATCCCCATTATACAGGCCCAGTACAGAGTATCCCCAGTATACAGGCCCAGTACAGATTATCCCCAGCATCGAGGCCCAGTACAGAGTATCCACAGTATACAGGCCCAGTACAGAGTATCCCCAGTATACAGGCCCAGTAGAGAGTATCCCCAGTATACAGGCCCAGCACAGAGTATCCCCAGTATACAGGCCCAGTACAGAGTATCCCCAGTATACAGGCCCAGTACAGAGTATCCCCAGTATACAGGCCCAGTACAGAGTATCCCCAGTATACAGGCCCAGCACAGAGTATCCCCAGTATACAGGCCCAGTACAGAGTATCCCCAGTATACAGGCCCAGTACAGATTATCCCCAGTATACAGGCCCAGTACAGATTATCCCCATTATACAGGCCCAGTACAGAGTATCCCCAGTATACAGGCCCAGTACAGAATACCCTCAGTATATAGGCCCAGTACAGAGTATCCCCAGTAAACAGGCCCCATACAGAGTATCCCCAGTATACAGGCCCAGTACAGATTATCCCCAGCATCGAGGCCCAGTACAGAGTATCCCCAGTATACAGGCCCAGTACAGAGTATCCCCAGTATACAGGCCCAGTACAGAGTATCCCCAGTATACAGGCCCAGCACAGAGTATCCCCAGTATACAGGCCCAGTACAGAGTATCCCCAGTATACAGGCCCAGTACAGATTATCCCCAGTATACAGGCCCAGTACAGATTATCCCCAGTATACAGGCCCAGTACAGATTATCCCCATTATACAGGCCCAGTACAGAGTATCCCCAGTATACAGGCCCAGTACAGATTATCCCCAGTACACAGGCCCAGTAGAGAGTATCCTCAGTATACAGGTCCAGTACAGAGTATCCCCAGTATACAGGCCCAGTACAGAGTATCCCCAGTATACAGGCCCAGTACAGAGTATCCCCAGAATACAGGCCTAGTGCAGAGTATCCCCAGTATACAGGCCCAGTACAGAATATCCCCAGTATACAGGCCCATTACAGCGTATCACCAATATACAGGTCCAGTACAGAGTATCCCCAGTATACAGGCTCAGTACAGAGTATCCCCAGTATACAGGCTCAGTACAGAGTATTGCCATTATACAGGCCCAGTACAGATTATCCCCAGTATACAGGCCCAATACAGAGTATCCCCAGCATACAGGCCCAGTACAGACTATCCCCAGTATACAGGCCCGGTACAGAGTATCCCCAGTATACAGGCCCAGTACAGAGTATCCCCAGTATACAGGCCCAATACAGAGTGTCCCAAGTATACAGGCCCAGTACATAGTATCCCCAGTATACAGGCCCAGTGCAGAGTATCCCCAGTATACAGGCCCAGTACAGAGTATCCGCAGTATACAGGCCCAGTAGAGAGTATCCCCAGTATACAGGCCCAGTACAGAGTATCCCCAGTATACAGGACCAGTACAAAGTATACCCGGTATACAGGCCCAGTACAGAGTGTCCCGAGTGTACAGGCGCAGTACAGCGTATCCCCAGTATACAGGCTCAGTACAGAGTATCCCCAGTATACAGGCCAAGTACAGAGTATCCCCAGTATACAGGCCCAGCACAGAGTATCCGCAGTATACAGGCCCAGTAGAGATTATCCCCAGTATACAGGCCCAGTACAGAGTATCCCCAGTATACAGGCCTAGTACAGATTATCCCCATTATACAGGCCCAGTACAGAGTATCCCCAGTATACAGGCCCAGTACAGAGTATCCCCAGCATACAGGCCCAGTACAGATTATCCCCAGTACACAGGCCCAGTCGAGATGTTCCTCAGTATACAGGTCCAGTACAGAGTATCCCCAGTATACAGGCCCAGTACAAAGTATACCCGGTATACAGGCCCAGTACAGAGACTCCCCGGTATACAGGCCAAGTACAAAGAATCCCCAGTATACTGGCCCAGTACAGAATATCCCCAGTATACAGGCCCAGTACAGAGTATCCCCAGTGTACAGACCCAGTACAGAGTATCCCCAGTATACAGGCCTAGTGTAGAGTATCCCCAGTGTACAGGCCCAGTACAGAATATCCCCAGTATACAGGCCCAGTACAGAGTATCCCCAGTATGCAGGCCCAGTACAGATTACCCCCGGCATAAAGGCCTGGTACAGAGTATGCCCAGCATACAGGCCCAGTACAGAGTATCCCCAGTATACAGGCCCAGTACAGAGTATCCCCGGTATACAGGCCCTGTACAGAGTATCCCCAGTATACAGGCCCAGTTCAGAGTATCCCTAGTATACAGGCCCAGTACAGAGTATCCCCAGTATACAGGCCCAGTACAGAGTATCCCCAGTATACAGGCCCAGTACAGAGTAACCCCAGTGTATAGGCCCAGTACAGAGTATCCCCAGTATACAGGCCCAGTACAGAGTATCCCCAGTATACAGGCCCAGTACAGAGTATCCCCAGCATACAGGCCCAGTACAGAATATCCCCAGTATACAGGCCCAGTACAGAGTATCCCCAGTACACAGGCCCAGTACAGAGTATCCCTAGTATACAGGCTCAGTGCAGAGTATCCCCAGTATACAGGCCCAGTACAGAGTGTCCACAGTGTACAGGCCCAGTACAGAGTATCCCCAGTATACAGGCCCAGTACAGAGTATCCCCAGTATACAGGCCCAGTACAGAGTATCCCCAGTATACAGGCCTAGTGCAGATTTTCCCCAGTTTAAAGGCCCAGTACAGAATATCCCCAGTATACAGGCCCAGTACAGAATACCCTCAGTATACAGGCCCAGTACAGAGTATCCCCAGTAAACAGGCCCCATACAGAGTATCCCCAGTATACAGGCCCAGTACAGATTATCCCCAGCATAGAGGCCCAGTACAGAGTATCCCCAGTATACAGGCCCAGTACAGAGTATCCCCAGTATACAGGCGCAGTACAGAGTATCCCCAGTATACAGGCCCAGCACACAGTATCCCCAGTATACAGGCCCAGTACAGAGTATCCCCAGTATACAGGCCCAGTACAGATTATCCCCAGTATACAGGCCCAGTACAGATTATCCCCATTATACAGGCCAAGTACAGAGTATCCCCAGTATACAGGCCCAGTACAGAGTATCCCCAGTATACAGGCCCAGTGCAGAGTATCCCCAGTATGCAGGCCCAGAACAGAGTATCCCCAGTCGACATGCCCAGTACAGAGTATCCCCAGTATACAGGCCCAGTACAGAGTATCCCCAGTATACAGGCCCAGTACAGAGTATCCCCAGTATACAGGCCCAGTACAGAGTATCCCCAGTATACAGGCCAAGTACAGAGTATCCACAGTATACAGGCCCAGTACAAATTATCCCCAGTATACAGGCCCAGTACAGAATATCCCCAGTATACAGGCCCAGTACAAAGTATCCCGGGTATACAGGCCCAGTACAGAGTATCTCCAGTATAAATTCCCAGTACAGAGTATCCCCAGTATACAGGCCCAGTACAGAGTATCCACAGTATACAGGCCCAGTACAGAGTATCCCCAGCATACAGGCCCAGTACAGAGTATCCCCAGTCTACAGGCCCAGTACAGAGTATCCCCAGTATACAGGCACAGTACAGAGTATCCCCAGTATACAGGCCAAGCACAGCGTATCCCCAATATACAGGCCCAGTACAGAGTATCCCCAATATACAGGCCCAGTACAGAAGATCCCCAGTATACAGGCCCATTACAGCGTATCACCAATATACAGGCCCAGTACAGAATATCCCCAGTATACTGGCCCAGTACAGAGTATCCCCAGCATACAGGCCCAGTACAGAATATCCCCAGTATACAGGCCCAGTTGAGAATATCCCCAGTATACAGGCCCAGTACAGAGTATCCCCAGTGCACAGGCCCAGCGCAGAGTATCCTCAGTATACAGGCCCAGTAGAGAGTATCCCCAGTATACAGGCTCAGTACAGAACATCCCCAGTATACAGGCCCAGTACAGAGCATCCCCAGTATACAGGCCCAGCGCAGAGTATCCTCAGTATACAGGCCCAGTCCGAAGTATCCCCAGTATACAGGCCCAGTACAGAGTATCCCCAATATACAGGCCCGGTACAGAGTATCCCCAGTATACAGGCCCAGTACAGGGTATCCCCAGTATACAGGCCCAGTACAGAGTATCCCAAGTACACAGGCACAGGACAGAGTATCCCCAGTATACAGGCCCAGTACAGAGTATCCCCAGTATACAGGCTCAGTACAGAGTATCGCCAGTATACAGGTCCAGTAGAGAGTATCCCCAGTATACAGGCCTAGTACAGAGTATCCCCAGCATACAGTCCCAGTACAGAGTATCCTCAGTATACAGGCCCAGTACAGAACATCCCCAGTATACAGGCCCAGTAGAGAGTAACCCCAGTAGACAGGCCAAGTACAGAGTATCCCCAGTGTACAGGCCCAGTACAGATTATCCCCAGTAAACAGGCCCAGGACAGAGTATCCCCAGCATACAGGCCCAGTACAGGGTATCCCCAGTATACAGGCCCAGTACACATTATCCCCAGTATACAGGCCCAGTACAGAGTATCCCCAGTATACAGGCTCAGTACAGCGTATCCCCAGTATACAGGCCCAGTACAGAGTAGGCCTAGTAAATATTATCCCCAGTATACAGGCCCAGTACGGAGTATCCCCAGTATACAGGACCCGTACAGCGTATCTCCAGAATACAGGCCAACTACGGAGTATCCCCAGTATACAGGCCCAGTACAGAGTATCCCCTGTATACAGGCCCAGTACAGAGCACCCCCAGTATACAGGCCCAGTACAGAGTATCCCCAGAATACAGGCCCAGCACAGAATATCACCAGTATACAGGCCCAGTACCTAGTAACCCCAGTATTCAGGCCCAGTACACAGTATCTCCAGTATACAGGCCCGGTACAGTGTATCCCCAGTATACAGGCCCAGTACAGAATATCCCCAGTATACGGGCCCAGTACAGAGTATCCCCAGTATACAAACGCAGTACACAGTACTCGCAGAATACAGGCACAGTACAGATTATCGCCAGTATACTGGCCAAGTACAGAGTATCGCCAGTATACAGGCCAAGTACAGAGTATCCCCAGTACACAGGCCCAGTACAGAGTATCCACAGTATACAGGCCCAGGACAGAGTATCCCCTGCATACAGGCCCAGTACAGAGTATCCCCAGTATACAGGCCCAGTACAGAGTATCCCCAGTATACAGGCCCAGTACAGAGTATCCCCAGTATACAGGCCCAGTACAGAGTATCCCCAGTATACAGGCTCAGTACAGAGTATCGCCAGTATACAGGCCCAGTACAGATTATCCCCAGTATACAGGCCCAATACAGAGTATCCCCAGCATACAGGCCCAGTACAGACTATCCCCAGTATACAGGCCCAGTACAGAGTATCCCCAGTATACAGGCCCAGTACAGAGTATCCCCAGTATACAGGCCCAGTACAGAGTGTCCCAAGTATACAGGCCCAGTACATAGTATCCCCAGTATACAGGCCCAGTGCAGAGCATCCACAGTGTACAGGCCCAGTACAGAGTATACCGAGTATACAGGCCCAGAACAGAGTATCCCCAATAGACAGGCCCAGTACAGAGTATCCCCAGTATACAGGCCCAGTACAGAGTATACCCGGTCTACTGGCCCAGTACAGAGCATCCCCAGTATACAGGCCCAGTACAGAGATCCCCAGTATACAGGCCCAGTACAGAATATATCCAGTATACAGGCCCAGGACAGAGTATCCCCAGTATACTGGCCCAGTACAGAGTATCCCCAGTATACAGGTCCAGTACAGAGTATCCCCAGTATACAGGCCCAGTTGAGAATATCCCCAGTATACAGGCCCAATACAGAGTACCCCAATATACAGGCCCAGTACAGAATATCCCCAGTATACAGGCCCATTACAGCATATCCCCAATATACAGGCCCGGTACAGAATATCCCCAGTATACTGGCCCAGTACAGATTTTCCCCAGTATACAGGCCCAGTACAGAGTATCCCCAGTGTACAGGCCCAGTACAGAGTATCCCCAGCATACAGTCCCAGTACAGAGTATCCTCAGAATGCAGGCCCAGTACATAACATCCCCAGTATACAGGCCCAGTTGAGAATATCCCCAGTATACAGGCCCAGTACAGAGTATCCCCAATATACAGGCCCAGTACAGAATATCCCCAGTATACAGGCCCATTACAGCGTATCCCCAATATGCAGGCCCAGTACAGAGTATCCCCAGTATACTGGCCCAGTACAGAGTACCCCCAGCATACAGGCCCAGTACACAGTATCCCCAGTATACAGGCCCAGTACAGAGTATCCCCAGTATACAGGCCCAGTACAGAGTATCCCCAGTATACAGGGTCAGTACAGATTATCCCCATTATACAGGCCCAGTACAGAGTATCCCTGGTATACAGGCCCAGTACAGATTATCCCCAGTATACAGGCCCAGTACAGAGTATCCCCAGTATACAGGCCCAGTACAGAGTATCCCCAGTATACAGGGTCTGGACAGAGTATCCCCATTATACAGGCCCAGTACAGAGTGTCCCCAGTATACAGGCACAGTACAGAGTATCCCCAGTATACAGGCCCAGCGCAGAGTATCCTCAGTATACAGGCCCAGTACACAGTATCCCCACTGTACAGGCTCAGTACAGAACATCCCCAGTATACAGGCCCAGTACAGTGTATCCCCAGTATACAGGCCCAGCGCAGAGTATCCTCAGTATACAGGCCCAGTACAGAGTATCCTCAGTATACAGGCCCAGTACAGAGACTCCCCGGTATACAGGCCCTGTACAGAGTATCCCCAGTATACAGGCCCAGTACAGAGTATCCCCAGTATACAGGCCCAGCACAGAGTATCCCCAGTATACAGTCCCAGTACAGAATATCCTCAGTATACGGCCCCAGTACAGAGTATCCCCAGTATTCAGGCCCAGTACAGAGTATCCCCCGTATACAGGCCCAGCACAGAGTATCCCCAGTGTACAGGCCCAGCACAGATTCTCCCCAGTACACAGGCCCAGTAGAGAGTATCCTCAGTATACAGGTCCAGTACAGAGTATCCCCAGTATACAGGCCCAGTACAGTGTATCCCCAGTATACAGGCCCAGTACAGAGTATCCCCAGTATACAGGCCTAGTGCAGAGTATCCTCAGTATACAGGCCCAGTACAGAATATCCCCAGTCTACAGGCCCAGTACAGAATTCCCTCAGTATACAGGCCCAGTACAGAGTATCCCCAGTATACAGGCCCAGTACAGAGTATCCCCAGTATACAGGCCCAGTACAGATTATCCCCAGCATAATGGCCCAGTACAGAGAATCCCCAGTATAGATGCCCAGTACAGATTATCCCCAGTATACAGGCCCAGTACAGAGTATCCCCAGTATACAGGCCCAGTACAAATTATCCACAGTATACAGGCCCTGTACAGAATATCCCCAGTATACAGGCCCAGTACAAATTATCCCCGGTATACAGGCCCAGTACACAGTATCCCCGGTATACAGGCCCTGTACAGAGTATCCGCAGTATACAGGCCCAGTACAGAGTATCCCCAGTATACAGGCCCAGTACAGAGTATCCCCAGTATACAGGCCCAGTACAGAGTATCCCCAGTATACAGGCCCAGTACACAGTATCCCCAGTGTACAGGCCCAGTACAGAGCATCCCCAGTATACAGGCCCAGTACAGAGTATCCCCAGTATACAGGCCCAGTGCAGAGTATCCCCAGCATACAGGCCCAGTACAGAGTATCCCCAGTGTACAGGCCCAGTACAGAGTATCCCCAGTATACAGGCCCAGTACAGAGTATCCCTAGTATACAGGCTCAGTACAGAGTATCCCCAGTATACAGGCCCAGTACAGAGTGTCCCCAGTATACAGGCCCTGTTGAGAATATCCCCAGTGTACAGGCCCAGTACAGAGAATCACCAGTATACAGGCCCAGTAGAGAGTATCCCCAGTATACAGGCCCAGTACAGAGTATCCCCAGTGTACAGGCCCAATACAGAGTATCCCCAGTATACAGGCCCAGTACAGAGTATCCCCAGGTTACAGGCCCAGTTGAGAGTATCCCCAGTATACAGGCCCAGTACAGAGTATCCGCAGTATGCAGGCCCAGTAGAGAGTATCCCCACTATACAGGCCCAGTACAGAGTATCCCCAGTATACAGGACCAGTACAAAGTATACCCGGAATACAGGCCCAGTACAGAGACTCCCCGGTATACAGGCCCTGTACAGAGCGTCCCCAGTGTACAGGCCCAGTACAGCGTATCCCCAGTATACAGGCTCAGTACAGAGTATCCCCAGTTTACAGGCCAAGTACAGCGTATCCCCAGTATACAGGCCCAGCACAGCGTATCCCCAGTATTCAGGCCCAGTACAGAGTATCCCCAGTATACAGGCCCTGTACAGAGTATCCCCAGTATAAAGGCCCAGTACAGATTACCCCCATTATACAGGCCCAGTACAGAGTATCCCCAGTATACAGGCCCAGTACAGAGTATCCCCAGTATACAGGCCCAGTACAGATTATCCCCAGTACACAGGCCCAGTAGAGAGTATCCTCAGTATACAGGTCCAGTACAGAGTATCCCCAGTATTCAGGCCCAGTACAGAGTATCCCCAGTATACAGACCCAGTACAGAATATCCCCAGTATACAGGCCCAGTACAGAATATCCTCAGTATACAGGCCCAGTACAGAGTATCCCCAGTATACAGGCCCAGTACAGAGTATCCCCAGTATGCAGGCCCAGTACAGATTATCCCCAGCATAAAGGCCCAGTACAGAGTATCCCCAGTATACAGGCCCAGTACAGAGTATCCCCAGTATACAGGCCCAGTACAGAGTATCCCCAGTATACAGGCCCAGTACAGAGTATCCCCAGTATACAGGCCCAGTACAGAGTATCCCCATTATACAGGCCCAGTACAAATTATCCCCGGTATACAGGCCCAGTACAGAGTATCCCCGGTATACAGGCCCTGTACAGAGTATCCCCAGTATACAGGCCCAGTACAGAGTATCCCCAGTATACAGGCCCAGTACAGAGTATCCCCAGTATACAGGCCCAGTACAGAGTATCCCCAGTATACAGGCCCAGTACAGAGTATCCCCAGTGTACAGGCCCAGTACAGAATATCCCCAGTATACAGGCCCAGTACAGAGTATCCCCAGTATACAGACCCAGTACAGAGTATCCCCAGTATACAGGCCTAGTGTAGAGTATCCCCAGTGTACAGGCCCAGTACAGAATATCCCCAGTATACAGGCCCAGTACAGAGTATCCCCAGTATGCAGGCCCAGTACAGATTACCCCCGGCATAAAGGCCTGGTACAGAGTATGCCCAGTATACAGGCCCAGTACAGAGTATCCCCAGTATACAGGCCCAGTACAGAGTATCCCCAGAATACAGGCCCAGTACAGAGTATCCCCAGTATACAGGCCCAGTACCGACTATCCCCAGTATACAGGCCCAGTACAAATTATCCCCAGTATACAGGCCCAGTACAGAATATCCCCAGTATACAGGCCCAGTACAAATTATCCCCGGTATACAGGCCCAGTACAGAGTATCCCCGGTACACAGGCCCTGTACAGAGTATCCCCAGTATACAGGCCCAGTACAGTGTATCCCCAGTATACAGGCCCAGTACAGAGTATCCCCAGTGTATCGGCCCAGTACAGAGTATCCCCAGTATACAGGCCCAGTACAGAGTATCCCCAGTATACAGGCCCAGTACAGAGTATCCCCAGCATACAGGCCCAGTACAGAGTATCCCCAGTATACAGGCCCAGTACAGAGTATCCCCAGTACACAGGCCCAGTACAGAGTATCCCTAGTATACAGGCTCAGTGCAGAGTATCCCCAGTATACAGGCCCGGTACAGAGTGTCCCCAGTGTACAGGCCCAGTACAGAGTATCCCCAGTATACAGGCCCAGTACAGAGTATCCCCAGTATACAGGCCCAGTACAGAGTATCCCCAGTATACAGGCCTAGTGCAGATTTTCCCCAGTTTAAAGGCCCAGTACAGAATATCCCCAGTATACAGGCCCAGTACAGAATACCCTCAGTATACAAGCCCAGTACAGAGTATCCCCAGTAAACAGGCCCCATACAGAGTATCCCCAGTATACAGGCCCAGTACAGATTATCCCCAGCATCGAGGCCCAGTACAGAGTATCCCCAGTATACAGGCCCAGTACAGAGTATCCCCAGTATACAGGCCCAGTACAGAGTATCCCCAGTATACAGGCCCAGCACAGAGTATCCCCAGTATACAGGCCCAGTACAGAGTATCCCCAGTATACAGGCCCAGTACAGATTATCCACAGTATACAGGCCCAGTACAGATTATCCCCATTATACAGGCCCAGTACAGAGTATCCCCAGTATACAGGCCCAGTACAGAATACCCTCAGTATACAGGCCCAGTACAGAGTATCCCCAGTAAACAGGCCCCATACAGAGTATCCCCAGTATACAGGCCCAGTACAGATTATCCCCAGCATCGAGGCCCAGTACAGAGTATCCCCAGTATACAGGCCCAGTACACAGTATCCCCAGTATACAGGCCCAGTACAGAGTATCCCCAGTATACAGGCCCAGCACAGAGTATCCCCAGTATACAGGCCCAGTACAGAGTATCCCCAGTATACAGGCCCAGTACAGATTATCCCCTGTATACAGGCCCAGTACAGATTATCCCCAGTATACAGGCCCAGTACAGATTATCCCCATTATACAGGCCCAGTACAGAGTATCCCCAGTCTACAGGCCCAGTACAGATTATCCCCAGTACACAGGCCCAGTAGAGAGTATCCTCAGTATACAGGCCCAGTACAGAGTATCCCCAGTATACAGGCCCAGTACAGAGTATCCCCAGTATACAGGCCCAGCACAGAGTATCCCCAGTATACAGGCCCAGTACAGAGTATCCCCAGTATACAGGCCCAGTACAGATTATCCCCAGTATACAGGCCCAGTACAGATTATCCCCATTATACAGGCCCAGTACAGAGTATCCCCAGTATACAGGCCCAGTACAGATTATCCCCAGCATCGAGGCCCAGTACAGAGTATCCACAGTATACAGGCCCAGTACAGAGTATCCCCAGTATACAGGCCCAGTACAGAGTATCCCCAGTATACAGGCCCAGCACAGAGTATCCCCAGTATACAGGCCCAGTACAGAGTATCCCCAGTATACAGGCCCAGTACAGAGTATCCCCAGTATACAGGCCCAGTACAGAGTATCCCCAGTATACAGGCCCAGCACAGAGTATCCCCAGTATACAGGCCCAGTACAGAGTATCCCCAGTATACAAGCCCAGTACAGATTATCCCCAGTATACAGGCCCAGTACAGATTATCCCCATTATACAGGCCCAGTACAGAGTATCCCCAGTATAAAGGCCCAGTACAGAATACCCTCAGTATACAGGCCCAGTACAGAGTATCCCCAGTAAACATGCCCCATACAGAGTATCCCCAGTATACAGGCCCAGTACAGATTATCCCCAGCATCGAGGCCCAGTACAGAGTATCCCCAGTATACAGGCCCAGTACAGAGTATCCCCAGTATACAGGCCCAGTACAGAGTATCCCCAGTATACAGGCCCAGCACAGAGTATCCCCAGTATACAGGCCCAGTACAGAGTATCCCCAGTATACAGGCCCAGTAGAGATTATCCCCAGTATACAGGCCCAGTACAGATTATCCCCAGTATACAGGCCCAGTACAGATTATCCCCATTATACAGGCCCAGTACAGAGTATCCCCAGTATACAGGCCCAGTACAGATTATCCCCAGTACACAGGCCCAGTAGAGAGTATCCTCAGTATACAGGTCCAGTACAGAGTATCCCCAGTATACAGGCCCAGTACAGAGTATCCCCAGTATACAGGCCCAGTACAGAGTATCCCCAGAATACAGGCCTAGTGCAGAGTATCCCCAGTATACAGGCCCAGTACAGAATATCCCCAGTATACAGGCCCATTACAGCGTATCACCAAAATACAGGTCCAGTACAGAGTATCCCCAGTATACAGGCTCAGTACAGAGTATCCCCAGTATACAGGCTCAGTACAGAGTATTGCCATTATACAGGCCCAGTACAGATTATCCCCAGTATACAGGCCCAATACAGAGTATCCCCAGCATACAGGCCCAGTACAGACTATCCCCAGTATACAGGCCCGGTACAGAGTATCCCCAGTATACAGGCCCAGTACAGAGTATCCCCAGTATACAGGCCCAATACAGAGTGTCCCAAGTATACAGGCCCAGTACATAGTATCCCCAGTATACAGGCCCAGTGCAGAGTATCCCCAGTATACAGGCCCAGTACAGAGTATCCGCAGTATACAGGCCCAGTAGAGAGTATCCCCAGTATACAGGCCCAGTACAGAGTATCCCCAGTATACAGGACCAGTACAAAGTATACCCGGTATACAGGCTCAGTACAGAGACTCCCCGGTATACAGGCCCTGTACAGAGTGTCCCGAGTGTACAGGCGCAGTACAGCGTATCCCCAGTATACAGGCTCAGTACAGAGTATCCCCAGTATACAGGCCAAGTACAGAGTATCCCCAGTATACAGGCCCAGCACAGAGTATCCGCAGTATACAGGCCCAGTAGAGATTATCCCCAGTATACAGGCCCAGTACAGAGTATCCCCAGTATACAGGCCTAGTACAGATTATCCCCATTATAAAGGCCCAGTACAGAGTATCCCCAGTATACAGGCCCAGTACAGAGTATCCCCAGCATACAGGCCCAGTACAGATTATCCCTAGTACACAGGCCCAGTCGAGATGATCCTCAGTATATAGGTCCAGTACAGAGTATCCCCAGTATACAGGCCCAGTACAAAGTATACCCGGTATACAGGCCCAGTACAGAGACTCCCCGGTATACAGGCCAAGTACAGAGAATCCCCAGTATACTGGCCCAGTACAGAATATCCCCAGTATACAGGCCCAGTACAGAGTATCCCCAGTGTACAGACCCAGTACAGAGTATCCCCAGTATACAGGCCTAGTGTAGAGTATCCCCAGTGTACAGGCCCAGTACAGAATATCCCCAGTATACAGGCCCAGTACAGAGTATCCCCAGTATGCAGGCCCAGTACAGATTACCCCCGGCATAAAGGCCTGGTACAGAGTATGCCCAGTATACAGGCCCAGTACAGAGTATCCCCAGTATACAGGCCCAGTACAGAGTATCCCCGGTATACAGGCCCTGTACAGAGTATCCCCAGTATACAGGCCCAGTTCAGAGTATCCCTAGTATACAGGCCCAGTACAGAGTATCCCCAGTATACAGGCCCAGTACAGAGTATCCCCAGTATACAGGCCCAGTACAGAGTAACCCCAGTGTATAGGCCCAGTACAGAGTATCCCCAGTATACAGGCCCAGTACAGAGTATCCCCAGTATACAGGCCCAGTACAGAGTATCCCCAGCATACAGGCCCAGTACAGAATATCCCCAGTATACAGGCCCAGTACAGAGTATCCCCAGTACACAGGCCCAGTACAGAGTATCCCTAGTATACAGGCTCAGTGCAGAGTATCCCCAGTATACAGGCCCAGTACAGAGTGTCCACAGTGTACAGGCCCAGTACAGAGTATCCCCAGTATACAGGCCCAGTACAGAGTATCCCCAGTATACAGGCCCAGTACAGAGTATCCCCAGTATACAGGCCTAGTGCAGATTTTCCCCAGTTTAAAGGCCCAGTACAGAATATCCCCAGTATACAGGCCCAGTACAGAATACCCTCTGTATACAGGCCCAGTACAGAGTATCCCCAGTAAACAGGCCCCATACAGAGTATCCCCAGTATACAGGCCCAGTTCAGATTATCCCCAGCATAGAGGCCCAGTACAGAGTATCCCCAGTATACAGGCCCAGTACAGAGTATCCCCAGTATACAGGCGCAGTACAGAGTATCCCCAGTATACAGGCCCAGCACAGAGTATCCCCAGTATACAGGCCCAGTACAGAGTATCCCCAGTATACAGGCCCAGTACAGATTATCCCCAGTATACAGGCCCAGTACAGATTATCCCCATTATACAGGCCAAGTACAGAGTATCCCCAGTATACAGGCCCAGTAGAGAGTATCCTCAGTATACAGGTCCAGTACAGAGTATCCCCAGTATACAGGCCCAGTACAGAGTATCCCCAGTATACAGGCCCAGTACAGAGTATCCCCAGAATACAGGCCTAGTGCAGAGTATCCCCAGTATACAGGCCCAGTACAGAATATCCCCAGTATACAGGCCCATTACAGCGTATCACCAATATACAGGTCCAGTACAGAGTATCACCAGTATACAGGCTCAGTACAGAGTATCCCCAGTATACAGGCTCAGTACAGAGTATTGCCAGTATACAGGCCCAGTACAGATTATCCCCAGTATACAGGCCCAATACAGAGTATCCCCAGCATACAGGCCGAGTACAGACTATCCCCAGTATACAGGCCCGGTACAGAATATCCCCAGTATACAGGCCCAGTACAGAGTATCCCCAGTATACAGGCCCAGTACAGAGTGTCCCAAGTATACAGGCCCAGTACATAGTATCCCCAGTATACAGGCCCAGTGCAGAGAATCCACAGTATACAGGCCCAGTACAGAGTATACCGAGTATACAGGCCCAGTACAGAGTATCCCCAGTATACAGGCCCAGTACAGAGTATCCCCAATAGACCGGCCCAGTACAGAGTATCCCCAGTATACAGGCCCAGTACAGAGTATACCCGGTATACAGGCCAAGTACAGAGTATCCCCAGTATACTGGCCCAGTACAGAGCATCCCCAGTATACAGGCCCAATACAGAGTATCCCCAGTACACAGGCCCAGTACAGAGTATCCCCAGTATACAGGCCCAGTACAGAGTATCCCCAGTATACAGGCCCAGTACAGAGTATCCCCAGTGTACAGGCCCAATACAGAGTATCCCCAGTATACAGGCCCAGTCCAGAGTATCCCCAGGTTGCAGGCCCAGTTGAGAGTATCCCCAGTATACAGGCCCAGTACAGAGTATCCGCAGTATACAGGCCCAGTAGAGAGTATCCCCAGTATACAGGCCCAGTACAGAGTATCCCCAGTATACAGGACCAGTACAAAGTATACCCGGTATACAGGCCCAGTACAGAGACTCCCCGGTATACAGGCCCTGTACAGAGTGTCCCCAGTGTACAGGCGCAGTACAGCGTATCCCCAGTATACAGGCTCAGTACAGAGTATCCCCAGTATACAGGCCAAGTAGAGAGTATCCCCAGTATACAGGCCCAGCACAGAGTATCCGCAGTATACAGGCCCAGTAGAGAGTATCCCCAGTATACAGGCCCAGTACAGAGTATCCCCAGTATACAGGCCTAGTACAGATTATCCCCATTATACAGGCCCAGTACAGAGTATCCCCAGTATACAGGCCCAGTACAGAGTATCCCCAGCATACAGGCCCAGTACAGATTATCCCCAGTACACAGGCCCAGTCGAGATGATCCTCAGTATACAGGTCCAGTACAGAGTATCCCCAGTATAAAGGCCCAGTACAGAGTATCCCCAGTATACAGACCCAGTACAGAGTATCCCCAGTATACAGCCTAGTGTAGAGTATCCCCAGTGTACAGGCCCAGTACAGAATATCCCCAGTATACAGGCCCAGTACAGAGTATCCCCAGTATACAGACCCAGTATAGAGTATCCCCAGTATACAGGCCCAGTACAGAGTATCCCCAGTGTATAGGCCCAGTACAGAGTATCCCCAGTATACAGGCCCAGTACAGAGTATCCCCAGTATACAGGCCCAGTATAGAGTATCCCCAGTATACAGGCCCAGTACAGAGTATCCCCAGCATACAGGCCCAGTACAGAGTATCCCCAGTATACAGGCCCAGTACAGAGTATCCCCAGTACACAGGCCCAGTACAGAGTATCCCTAGGATACAGGCTCAGTACAGAGTATCCCCAGTATACAGGCCCAGTACAGAGTATACCCGGTATACAGGCCAAGTACAGAGTATCCCCAGTATACTGGCCCAGTACAGAGCATCCCCAGTATACAGGCCCAATACAGAGTATCCCCAGTACACAGGCCCAGTACAGAGTATCCCCAGTATACAGGCCCAGTACAGAGTATCCCCAGTATACAGGCCCAGTACAGAGTATCCCCAGTGTACAGGCCCAATACAGAGTATCCCCAGTATACAGGCCCAGTCCAGAGTATCCCCAGGTTGCAGGCCCAGTTGAGAGTATCCCCAGTATACAGGCCCAGTACAGAGTATCCGCAGTATACAGGCCCAGTAGAGAGTATCCCCAGTATACAGGCCCAGTACAGAGTATCCCCAGTATACAGGACCAGTACAAAGTATACCCGGTATACAGGCCCAGTACAGAGACTCCCCGGTATACAGGCCCTGTACAGAGTGTCCCCAGTGTACAGGCGCAGTACAGCGTATCCCCAGTATACAGGCCCAGTACAGAGTATCCCCAGTATGCAGGCCCAGTACAGATTACCCCCGGCATAAAGGCCTGGTACAGAGTATGCCCAGTATACAGGCGCAGTACAGAGTATCCCCAGTATACTGGCCCAGTACAGAGCATCCCCAGTATACAGGCCCAATACAGAGTATCCCCAGTACACAGGCCCAGTACAGAGTATCCCCAGTATACAGGCCCAGTACAGAGTATCCCCAGTATACAGGCCCAGTACAGAGTATCCCCAGTGTACAGGCCCAATATAGAGTATCCCCAGTATACAGGCCCAGTCCAGAGTATCCCCAGGTTGCAGGCCCAGTTGAGAGTATCCCCAGTATACAGGCCCAGTACAGAGTATCCGCAGTATACAGGCCCAGTAGAGTGTATCCCCAGTATACAGGCCCAGTACAGAGTATCCCCAGTATACAGGACCAGTACAAAGTATACCCGGTATACAGGCCCAGTACAGAGACTCCCCGGTATACAGGCCCTGTACAGAGTGTCCCCAGTGTACAGGCGCAGTACAGCGTATCCCCAGTATACAGGCTCAGTACAGAGTATCCCCAGTATACAGGCCAAGTACAGAGTATCCCCAGTATACAGGCCCAGCACAGAGTATCCGCAGTATACAGGCCCAGTAGAGAGTATCCCCAGTATACAGGCCCAGTACAGAGTATCCCCAGTATACAGGCCTAGTACAGATTATCCCCATTATACAGGCCCAGTACAGAGTATCCCCTGTATACAGGCCCAGTACAGAGTATCCCCAGCATACAGGCCCAGTACAGATTATCCCCAGTACACAGGCCCAGTCGAGATGATCCTCAGTATACAGGTCCAGTACAGAGTATCCGCAGTATAAAGGCCCAGTACAGAGTATCCCCAGTATACAGACCCAGTACAGAGTATCCCCAGTATACAGCCTAGTGTAGAGTATCCCCAGTGTACAGGCCCAGTACAGATTATCCCCAGTATACAGGCCCAATACAGAGTATCCCCAGGATACAGGCCGAGTACAGACTATCCCCAATATACAGGCCCGGTACAGAATATCCCCAGTATACAGGCCCAGTACAGAGTATCCCCAGTATACAGGCCCAGTACAGAGTGTCCCAAGTATACAGGCCCAGTACATAGTATCCCCAGTATACAGGCCCAGTGCAGAGAATCCACAGTATACAGGCCCAGTACAGAGTATACCGAGTATACAGGCCCAGTACAGAGTATCCCCAGTATACAGGCCCAGTACAGAGTATCCCCAATAGACCGGCCCAGTACAGAGTATCCCCAGTATACAGGCCCAGTACAGAGTATACCCGGTATACAGGCCAAGTACAGAGTATCCCCAGTATACTGGCCCAGTACAGAGCATCCCCAGTATACAGGCCCAATACAGAGTATCCCCAGTACACAGGCCCAGTACAGAGTATCCCCAGTATACAGGCCCAGTACAGAGTATCCCCAGTATACAGGCCCAGTACAGAGTATCCCCAGTGTACAGGCCCAATACAGAGTATCCCCAGTATACAGGCCCAGTCCAGAGTATCCAAAGGTTGCAGGCCCAGTTGAGAGTATCCCCAGTATACAGGCCCAGTACAGAGTATCCGCAGTATACAGGCCCAGTAGAGAGTATCCCCAGTATACAGGCCCAGTACAGAGTATCCCCAGTATACAGGACCAGTACAAAGTATACCCGGTATACAGGCCCAGTACAGAGACTCCCCGGTATACAGGCCCTGTACAGAGTGTCCCCAGTGTACAGGCGCAGTACAGCGTATCCCCAGTATACAGGCTCAGTACAGAGTATCCCCAGTATACAGGCCAAGTAGAGAGTATCCCCAGTATACAGGCCCAGCACAGAGTATCCGCAGTATACAGGCCCAGTAGAGAGTATCCCCAGTATACAGGCCCAGTACAGAGTATCCCAGTATACAGGCCTAGTACAGATTATCCCCATTATACAGGCCCAGTACAGAGTATCCCCAGTATACAGGCCCAGTACAGAGTATCCCCAGCATACAGGCCCAGTACAGATTATCCCCAGTACACAGGCCCAGTCGAGATGATCCTCAGTATACAGGTCCAGTACAGAGTATCCCCAGTATAAAGGCCCAGTACAGAGTATCCCCAGTATACAGACCCAGTACAGAGTATCCCCAGTATACAGCCTAGTGTAGAGTATCCCCAGTGTACAGGCCCAGTACAGAATATCCCCAGTATACAGGCCCAGTACAGAGTATCCCCAGTATACAGACCCAGTATAGAGTATCCCCAGTATACAGGCCCAGTACAGAGTATCCCCAGTATACAGGCCCAGTACAGAGTATCCCCAGCATACAGGCCCAGTACAGAGTATCCCCAGTATACAGGCCCAGTACAGAGTATCCCCAGTACACAGGCCCAGTACAGAGTATCCCTAGGATACAGGCTCAGTACAGAGTATCCCCAGTATACAGGCCCAGTACAGAGTATACCCGGTATACAGGCCAAGTACAGAGTATCCCCAGTATACTGGCCCAGTACAGAGCATCCCCAGTATACAGGCCCAATACAGAGTATCCCCAGTACACAGGCCCAGTACAGAGTATCCCCAGTATACAGGCCCAGTACAGAGTATCCCCAGTATACAGGCCCAGTACAGAGTATCCCCAGTGTACAGGCCCAATACAGAGTATCCCCAGTATACAGGCCCAGTCCAGAGTATCCCCAGGTTGCAGGCCCAGTTGAGAGTATCCCCAGTATACAGGCCCAGTACAGAATATCCGCAGTATACAGGCCCAGTAGAGAGTATCCCCAGTATACAGGCCCAGTACAGAGTATCCCCAGTATACAGGACCAGTACAAAGTATACCCGGTATACAGGCCCAGTACAGAGACTCCCCGGTATACAGGCCCTGTACAGAGTGTCCCCAGTGTACAGGCGCAGTACAGCGTATCCCCAGTATACAGGCCCAGTACAGAGTATCCCCAGTATGCAGGCCCAGTACAGATTACCCCCGGCATAAAGGCCTGGTACAGAGTATGCCCAGTATACAGGCGCAGTACAGAGTATCCCCAGTATACTGGCCCAGTACAGAGCATCCCCAGTATACAGGCCCAATACAGAGTATCCCCAGTACACAGGCCCAGTACAGAGTATCCCCAGTATACAGGCCCAGTACAGAGTATCCCCAGTATACAGGCCCAGTACAGAGTATCCCCAGTGTACAGGCCCAATACAGAGTATCCCCAGTATACAGGCCCAGTCCAGAGTATCCCCAGGTTGCAGGCCCAGTTGAGAGTATCCCCAGTATACAGGCCCAGTACAGAGTATCCGCAGTATACAGGCCCAGTAGAGTGTATCCCCAGTATACAGGCCCAGTACAGAGTATCCCCAGTATACAGGACCAGTACAAAGTATACCCGGTATACAGGCCCAGTACAGAGACTCCCCGGTATACAGGCCCTGTACAGAGTGTCCCCAGTGTACAGGCGCAGTACAGCGTATCCCCAGTATACAGGCTCAGTACAGAGTATCCCCAGTATACAGGCCAAGTACAGAGTATCCCCAGTATACAGGCCCAGCACAGAGTATCCGCAGTATACAGGCCCAGTAGAGAGTATCCCCAGTATACAGGCCCAGTACAGAGTATCCCCAGTATACAGGCCTAGTACAGATTATCCCCATTATACAGGCCCAGTACAGAGTATCCCCAGTATACAGGCCCAGTACAGAGTATCCCCAGCATACAGGCCCAGTACAGATTATCCCCAGTACACAGGCCCAGTCGAGATGATCCTCAGTATACAGGTCCAGTACAGAGTATCCCCAGTATAAAGGCCCAGTACAGAGTATCCCCAGTATACAGACCCAGTACAGAGTATCCCCAGTATACAGCCTAGTGTAGAGTATCCCCAGTGTACAGGCCCAGTACAGAATATCCCCAGTATACAGGCCCAGTACAGAGTATCCCCAGTATACAGACCCAGTACAGAGTATCCCCAGTATACAGGCCTAGTGTAGAGTATCCCCAGTGTACAGGCCCAGTACAGAATATCCCCAGTATACAGGCCCAGTACAGAGTATCCCCAGTATGCAGGCCCAGTACAGATTACCCCCGGCATAAAGGCCTGGTACAGAGTATGCCCAGTATACAGGCCCAGTACAGAGTATCCCCAGTATACAGGCCCAGTACAGAGTATCCCCAGTATACAGGCCCACCCAGTACAGAGTATCCCCAGTATACAGGCCAGTACCGAGTATCCCCAGTATACGGCCCAGTACAAATTATCCCCGGTATACAGGCCCAGTACAGAGTATCCCCGGTATACAGGCCCTGTACAGAGTATCCCCAGTATACAGGCCCAGTTCAGAGTATCCCTAGTATACAGGCCCAGTACAGAGTATGCCCCAGTCTCCAGGCCCAGAACAGAGTATCCCCAGTATACAGGCCCAGTACAGAGTATCCCCAGTGTATAGGCCCAGTACAGAGCATCCCCAGTATACAGGCCCAATACAGAGTATCCCCAGTACACAGGCCCAGTACAGAGTATCCCAGTATACAGGCCCAGTACAGAGTATCCCCAGTATACAGGCCCAGTACAGAGTATCCCCAGTGTACAGGCCCAATACAGAGTATCCCCAGTATACAGGCCCAGTCCAGAGTATCCCCAGGTTGCAGGCCCAGTTGAGAGTATCCCCAGTATACAGGCCCAGTACAGAGTATCCGCAGTATACAGGCCCAGTAGAGTGTATCCCCAGTATACAGGCCCAGTACAGAGTATCCCAGTATACAGGACCAGTACAAAGTATACCCGGTATACAGGCCCAGTACAGAGACTCCCCGGTATACAGGCCCTGTACAGAGTGTCCCCAGTGTACAGGCGCAGTACAGCGTATCCCCAGTATACAGGCTCAGTACAGAGTATCCCCAGCATACAGGCCAAGTACAGAGTATCCCCAGTATACAGGCCCAGCACAGAGTATCCGCAGTATACAGGCCCAGTAGAGAGTATCCCCAGTATACAGGCCCAGTACAGAGTATCCCCAGTATACAGGCCTAGTGCAGATTATCCCCATTATACAGGCCCAGTACAGAGTATCCCCAGTATACAGGCCCAGTACAGAGTATCCCCAGCATACAGGCCCAGTACAGATTATCCCCAGTACACAGGCCAGTCGAGATGATCCTCAGTATACAGGTCAGTACAGAGTATCCCCAGTATAAAGGCCCAGTACAGAGTATCCCCAGTATACAGACCCAGTACAGAGTATCCCCAGTATACAGCCTAGTGTAGAGTATCCCCAGTGTACAGGCCCAGTACAGAATATCCCCAGTATACAGGCCCAGTACAGAGTATTCCCCAGTATACAGACCCAGTACAGAGTATCCCCAGTATACAGGCCTAGTGTAGAGTATCCCCAGTGTACAGGCCCAGTACAGAATATCCCCAGTATACAGGCCCAGTACAGAGTATCCCCAGTATGCAGGCCCAGTACAGATTACCCCCGGCATAAAGGCCTGGTACAGAGTATGCCAGTATACAGGCCCAGTACAGAGTATCCCCAGTATACAGGCCCAGTACAGAGTATCCCCAGTATACAGGCCCAGTACAGAGTATCCCCAGTATACAGGCCCAGTACCGAGTATCCCAGTATACAGGCCCAGTACAAATTATCCCCGGTATACAGGCCCAGTACAGAGTATCCCCGGTATACAGGCCCTGTACAGAGTATCCCCAGTATACAGGCCCAGTTCAGAGTATCCCTAGTATACAGGCCCAGTACAGAGTATCCCCAGTCTACAGGCCCAGAACAGAGTATCCCCAGTATACAGGCCCAGTACAGAGTATCCCAGTGTATAGGCCCAGTACAGAGCATCCCCAGTATACAGGCCCAATACAGAGTATCCCCAGTACACAGGCCCAGTACAGAGTATCCCAGTATACAGGCCCAGTACAGAGTATCCCCAGTATACAGGCCCAGTACAGAGTATCCCCAGTGTACAGGCCCAATACAGAGTATCCCCAGTATACAGGGCCAGTCCAGAGTATCCCCAGGTTGCAGGCCCAGTTGAGAGTATCCCCAGTATACAGGCCCAGTACAGAGTATCCGCAGTATACAGGCCCAGTAGAGAGTATCCCCAGTATACAGGCCCAGTACAGAGTATCCCCAGTATACAGGACCAGTACAAAGTATACCCGGTATACAGGCCCAGTACAGAGACTCCCCGGTATACAGGCCCTGTACAGAGTGTCCCCAGTGTACAGGCGTCAGTACAGCGTATCCCCAGTATACAGGCTCAGTACAGAGTATCCCCAGTATACAGGCCAAGTAGAGAGTATCCCCAGTATACAGGCACAGCACAGAGTATCCGCAGTATACAGGCCCAGTAGAGAGTATCCCCAGTATACAGGCCCAGTACAGAGTATCCCAGTATACAGGCCTAGTACAGATTATCCCCATTATACAGGCCCAGTACAGAGTATCCCCAGTATACAGGCCCAGTACAGAGTATCCCCAGCATGCAGGCCCAGTACAGATTATCCCCAGTACACAGGCCCAGTCGAGATGATCCTCAGTATACAGGTCCAGTACAGAGTATCCCCAGTATAAAGGCCCAGTACAGAGTATCCCCAGTATACAGACCCAGTACAGAGTATCCCCAGTATACAGCCTAGTGTAGAGTATCCCCAGTGTACAGGCCCAGTACAGAATATCCCCAGTATACAGGCCCAGTACAGAGTATCCCCAGTATACAGACCCAGTACAGAGTATCCCCAGTATACAGGCCTAGTGTAGAGTATCCCCAGTGTACAGGCCCAGTACAGAATATCCCCAGTATACAGGCCAGGTACAGAGTATCCCCAGTATGCAGGCCCAGTACAGATTACCCCCGGCATAAAGGCCTGGTACAGAGTATGCCCAGTATACAGGCCCAGTACAGAGTATCCCCAGTATACAGGCCCAGTACAGAGTATCCCCAGTATACAGGCCCAGTACAGAGTACCCCAGTATACAGGCCCAGTACTGAGTATCCCCAGTATACAGGCCCAGTACAAATTATCCCCAGTATACAGGCCCAGTACAGAATATCCCCAGTATACAGGCCCAGTACAGAGTATCCCCAGTGTATAGGCCCAGTACAGAGTATCCCCAGTATACAGGCCCAGTATAGAGTATCCCCAGTATACAGGCCCAGTACAGAGTATCCCCAGCATACAGGCCCAGTACAGAGTATCCCCAGTATACAGGCCCAGTACAGAGTATCCCCAGTACACAGGCCCAGTACAGAGTATCCCTAGGATACAGGCTCAGTACAGATTATCCCCAGTATACAGGCCCAGTACAGAGTATACCCGGTATACAGGCCAAGTACAGAGTATCCCCAGTATACTGGCCCAGTACAGAGCATCCCCAGTATACAGGCCCAATACAGAGTATCCCCAGTACACAGGCCCAGTACAGAGTATCCCCAGTATACAGGCCCAGTACAGAGTATCCCCAGTATACAGGCCCAGTACAGAGTATCCCCAGTGTACAGGCCCAATACAGAGTATCCCCAGTATACAGGCCCAGTCCAGAGTATCCCCAGGTTGCAGGCCCAGTTGAGAGTATCCCCAGTATACAGGCCCAGTACAGAGTATCCGCAGTATACAGGCCCAGTAGAGAGTATCCCCAGTATACAGGCCCAGTACAGAGTATCCCCAGTATACAGGACCAGTACAAAGTATACCCGGTATACAGGCCCAGTACAGAGACTCCCCGGTATACAGGCCCTGTACAGAGTGTCCCCAGTGTACAGGCGCAGTACAGCGTATCCCCAGTATACAGGCCCAGTACAGAGTATCCCCAGTATGCAGGCCCAGTACAGATTACCCCCGGCATAAAGGCCTGGTACAGAGTATGCCCAGTATACAGGCGCAGTACAGAGTATCCCCAGTATACTGGCCCAGTACAGAGCATCCCCAGTATACAGGCCCAATACAGAGTATCCCCAGTACACAGGCCCAGTACAGAGTATCCCCAGTATACAGGCCCAGTACAGAGTATCCCCAGTATACAGGCCCAGTACAGAGTATCCCCAGTGTACAGGCCCAATACAGAGTATCCCCAGTATACAGGCCCAGTCCAGAGTATCCCCAGGTTGCAGGCCCAGTTGAGAGTATCCCCAGTATACAGGCCCAGTACAGAGTATCCGCAGTATACAGGCCCAGTAGAGTGTATCCCCAGTATACAGGCCCAGTACAGAGTATCCCCAGTATACAGGACCAGTACAAAGTATACCCGGTATACAGGCCCAGTACAGAGACTCCCCGGTATACAGGCCCTGTACAGAGTGTCCCCAGTGTACAGGCGCAGTACAGCGTATCCGCAGTATACAGGCTCAGTACAGAGTATCCCCAGTATACAGGCCAAGTACAGAGTATCCCCAGTATACAGGCCCAGCACAGAGTATCCGCAGTATACAGGCCCAGTAGAGAGTATCCCCAGTATACAGGCCCAGTACAGAGTATCCCCAGTATACAGGCCTAGTACAGATTATCCCCATTATACAGGCCCAGTACAGAGTATCCCCAGTATACAGGCCCAGTACAGAGTATCCCCAGCATACAGGCCCAGTACAGATTATCCCCAGTACACAGTCCCAGTCGAGATGATCCTCAGTATACAGGTCCAGTACAGAGTATCCCCAGTATAAAGGCCCAGTACAGAGTATCCCCAGTATACAGACCCAGTACAGAGTATCCCCAGTATACAGCCTAGTGTAGAGTATCCCCAGTGTACAGGCCCAGTACAGAATATCCCCAGTATACAGGCCCAGTACAGAGTATCCCCAGTATACAGACCCAGTACAGAGTATCCCCAGTATACAGGCCTAGTGTAGAGTATCCCCAGTGTACAGGCCCAGTACAGAATATCCCCAGTATACAGGCCCAGTACAGAGTATCCCCAGTATGCAGGCCCAGTACAGATTACCCCCGGCATAAAGGCCTGGTACAGAGTATGCCAAGTATACAGGCCCAGTACAGAGTATCCCCAGTATACAGGCCCAGTACAGAGTATCCCCAGTATACAGGCCCAGTACAGAGTATCCCCAGTATACAGGCCCAGTACCGAGTATCCCCAGTATACAGGCCCAGTACAAATTATCCCCGGTATACAGGCCCAGTACAGAGTATCCCCGGTATACAGGCCCTGTACAGAGTATCCCCAGTATACAGGCCCAGTTCAGAGTATCCCTAGTATACAGGCCCAGTACAGAGTATCCCCAGTCTACAGGCCCAGAACAGAGTATCCCCAGTATACAGGCCCAGTACAGAGTATCCCCAGTGTATAGGCCCAGTACAGAGTATCCCCAGTATACAGGCCCAGTATAGAGTATCCCCAGTATACAGGCCCAGTACAGAGTATCCCCAGCATACAGGCCCAGTACAGAGTATCCCCAGTATACAGGCCCAGTACAGAGTATCCCCAGTACACAGGCCCAGTACAGAGTATCCCTAGTACACAGGCTCATAACAGAGTATCCCCAGTATACAGGCCCAGTACAGAGTATACCCGGTATACAGGCCAAGTACAGAGTATCCCCAGTATACTGGCCCAGTACAGAGCCTCCCCAGTATACAGGCCCAATACAGAGTATCCCCAGTACACAGGCCCAGTACAGAGTATCCCCAGTATACAGGCCCAGTACAGAGTATCCCCAGTATACAGGCCCAGTACAGAGTATCCCCAGTGTACAGGCCCAATACAGAGTATCCCCAGTATACAGGCCCAGTCCAGAGTATCCCCAGGTTGCAGGCCCAGTTGAGAGTATCCCCAGTATACAGGCCCAGTACAGAGTATCCGCAGTATACAGGCCCAGTAGAGAGTATCCCCAGTATACAGGCCCAGTACAGAGTATCCCCAGTATACAGGACCAGTACAAAGTATACCCGGTATACAGGCCCAGTACAGAGACTCCCCGGTATACAGGCCCTGTACAGAGTGTCCCCAGTGTACAGGCGCAGTACAGCGTATCCCCAGTATACAGGCTCAGTACAGAGTATCCCCAGTATACAGGCCAAGTACAGAGTATCCCCAGTATACAGGCCCAGCACAGAGTATCCGCAGTATACAGGCCCAGTATAGAGTATCCCCAGTATACAGGCCCAGTACAGAGTATCCCCAGTATACAGGCCTAGTACAGATTATCCCCATTATACAGGCCCAGTACAGAGTATCCCCAGTATACAGGCCCAGTACAGAGTATCCCCAGCATACAGGCCCAGTACAGATTATCCCCAGTACACAGGCCCAGTCGAGATGATCCTCAGTATACAGGTCCAGTACAGAGTATCCCCAGTATAAAGGCCCAGTACAGAGTATCCCCAGTATACAGACCCAGTACAGAGTATCCCCAGTATACAGGCCTAGTGTAGAGTATCCCCAGTGTACAGGCCCAGTACAGAATATCCCCAGTATACAGGCCCAGTACAGAGTATCCCCAGTGTACAGACCCAGTACAGAGTATCCCCAGTATACAGGCTTAGTGTAGAGTATCCCCAGTGTACAGGCCCAGTACAGAATATCCCCAGTATACAGGCCCAGTACAGAGTATCCCCAGTATGCAGGCCCAGTACAGATTACCCCCGGCATAAAGGCCTGGTACAGATTATGCCCAGTATACAGGCCCAGTACAGAGAATCCCCAGTATACAGGCCCAGTACAGAGTATCCCTGGTATACAGGCCCTGTACAGAGTATCCCCAGTCTACAGGCCCAGTTCAGAGTATCCCCAGTATACAGGCCCAGTACAGAGTAACCCCAGTGTATAGGCCCAGTACAGAGTATCCCCAGTATACAGGCCCAGTACAGAATATCCCCAGTATACAGGCCCAGTACAGAGTATCCCCAGTATACAGGCCCAGTACAGATTATCCCCAGCATACAGGCCCAGTACAGAGTATCCCCAGTATACAGGCCCAGTACAGAGTATCCCCAGTATACAGGCCCAGTACAGAGTATCCCCAGTATACAGGCCCAGCACAGAGTATCCCCAGTATACAGGCCCAGTACAGAGTATCCCCAGTATACAGGCCCAGCACAGATTATCCCCAGTATACAGGCCCAGTACAGATTATCCCCATTATACAGGCCCAGTACAGAGTATCCCCAGTATACAGGCCCAGTACAGATTATCCCCAGTACACAGGCCCAGTAGAGAGTATCCTCAGTATACAGGTCCAGTACAGAGTATCCCCAGTATACAGGCCCAGTACAGAGTATCCCCAGTATACAGGCCCAGTACAGAGTATCACCAGAATACAGGCCTAGTGCAGAGTATCCCCAGTATACAGGCCCAGTACGGCATATCCCCAGTATACAGGCCCATTACAGCGTATCACCAATATACAGGTCCAGTACAGAGTATCCCCAGTATACAGGCTCAGTACAGAGTATCCCCAGTATACAGGCTCAGTACAGAGTATTGCCAGTATACAGGCCCAGTACAGATTATCCCCAGTATACAGGCCCAATACAGAGTATCCCCAGCATACAGGCCCAGTACAGATTATCCCCAGTATACAGGCCCGGTACAGAGTATCCCAAGTATACAGGCCCAGTACAGAGTATCCCCAGTATACAGGCCCAGTACAGAGTGTCCCAAGTATACAGGCCCAGTACATAGTATCCCCAGTATACAAGCCCAGTGCAGAGAATCCACAGTATACAGGCCCAGTACAGAGTATAGCGAGTATACAGGCCCAGTACAGAGTATCCCCAGTATACAGGCCCAGTACAGAGAATCCCCAATAGACCGGCCCAGTACAGAGTATCCCCAGTATACAGGCCCAGTACAGAGTATACCCGGTATACAGGCCAAGTACTGAGTATCCCCAGTATACTGGCCCAGTACAGAGCATCCCCAGTATACAGGCCCAATACAGAGTATCCCCAGTACACAGGCCCAGTACAGAGTATCCCCAGTATACAGGCCCAGTACAGAGTATCCCCAGTATACAGGCCCAGTACAGAGTATCCCCAGTGTACAGGCCCAATACAGAGTATCCCCAGTATACAGGCCCAGTCCAGAGTATCCCCAGGTTGCAGGCCCAGTTGAGAGTATCCCCAGTATACAGGCCCAGTACAGAGTATCCGCAGTATACAGGCCCAGTAGAGAGTATCCCCAGTATACAGGCCCAGTACAGAGTATCCCCAGTATACAGGACCAGTACAAAGTATACCCGGTATACAGGCCCAGTACAGAGACTCCCCAGTATACAGGCCTAGTACAGATTATCCCCATTATACAGGCCCAGTACAGAGTATCCCCAGTATACAGGCCCAGTACAGAGTATCCCCAGCATACAGGCCCAGTACAGATTATCCCCAGTACACAGGCCCAGTCGAGATGATCCTCAGTATACAGGTCCAGTACAGAGTATCCCCAGTATAAAGGCCCAGTACAGAGTATCCCCAGTATACAGACCCAGTACAGAGTATCCCCAGTATACAGCCTAGTGTAGAGTATCCCCAGTGTACAGGCCCAGTACAGAATATCCCCAGTATACAGGCCCAGTACAGAGTATCCCCAGTATACAGACCCAGTACAGAGTATCCCCAGTATACAGGCCTAGTGTAGAGTATCCCCAGTGTACAGGCCCAGTACAGAATATCCCCAGTATACAGGCCCAGTACAGAGTATCCCCAGTATGCAGGCCCAGTACAGATTACCCCCGGCATAAAGGCCTTGTACAGAGTATGCCCAGTATACAGGCCCAGTACAGAGTATCCCCAGTATACAGGCCCAGTGCAGAGTATCCCCAGTATACAGGCCCAGTACAGAGTATCCCCAGTATACAGGCCCAGTACCGAGTATCCCCAGTATACAGGCCCAGTACAAATTATCCCCAGTATACAGGCCCAGTACAGAATATCCCCAGTATACAGGCCCAGTACAAATTATCCCCGGTATACAGGCCCAGTACAGAGTATCCCCGGTATACAGGCCCTGTACAGAGTATCCCCAGTATACAGGCCCAGTTCAGAGTAACCCTAGTATACAGGCCCAGTACAGATTATCCCCAGTCTACAGGCCCAGAACAGAGTATCCCCAGTATACAGGCCCAGTACAGAGTATCCCCAGTGTATAGGCCCAGTACAGAGTATCCCCAGTATACAGGCCCAGTATAGAGTATCCCCAGTATACAGGCCCAGTACAGAGTATCCCCAGCATACAGGCCCAGTACAGAGTATCCCCAGTATACAGGCCCAGTACAGAGTATCCCCAGTACACAGGCCCAGTACAGAGTATCCCTAGTATACAGGCTCAGTACAGAGTATCCCCAGTATACAGGCCCAGTACAGAGTATTCCCGGTATACAGGCCAAGTACAGAGTATCCCCAGTATACTGGTCCAGTACAGAGCATCCCCAGTATACAGGCCCAATACAGAGTATCCCCAGTACACAGGCCCAGTACAGAGTATCCCCAGTATACAGGCCCAGTACAGAGTATCCCCAGTATACAGGCCCAGTACAGAGTATCCCGAGTGTACAGGCCCAATACAGAGTATCCCCAGTATACAGGCCCAGTCCAGAGTATCCCCAGGTTGCAGGCCCAGTTGAGAGTATCCCCAGTATACAGGCCCAGTACAGAGTATCCGCAGTATACAGGCCCAGTAGAGAGTATCCCCAGTATACAGGCCCAGTACAGAGTATCCCCAGTATACAGGACCAGTACAAAGTATACCCGGTATACAGGCCCAGTACAGAGACTCCCCGGTATACAGGCCCTGTACAGAGTGTCCCCAGTGTACAGGCGCAGTACAGCGTATCCCCAGTATACAGGCTCAGTACAGAGTATCCCCAGTATACAGGCCAAGTACAGAGTATCCCCAGTATACAGGCCCAGCACAGAGTATCCGCAGTATACAGGCCCAGTAGAGAGTATCCCCAGTATACAGGCCCAGTACAGAGTATCCCCAGTATACAGGCCTAGTACAGATTATCCCCATTATACAGGCCCAGTACAGAGTATCCCCAGTATACAGGCCCAGTACAGAGTATCCCCAGTATACAGGCCTAGTACAGATTATCCCCATTATACAGGCCCAGTACAGAGTATCCCGAGTGTACAGGCCCAATACAGAGTATCCCCAGTATACAGGCCCAGTCCAGAGTATCCCCAGGTTGCAGGCCCAGTTGAGAGTATCCCCAGTATACAGGCCCAGTACAGAGTATCCGCAGTATACAGGCCCAGTAGAGAGTATCCCCAGTATACAGGCCCAGTACAGAGTATCCCCAGTATACAGGACCAGTACAAAGTATACCCGGTATACAGGCCCAGTACAGAGACTCCCCGGTATACAGGCCCTGTACAGAGTGTCCCCAGTGTACAGGCGCAGTACAGCGTATCCCCAGTATACAGGCTCAGTACAGAGTATCCCCAGTATACAGGCCAAGTACAGAGTATCCCCAGTATACAGGCCCAGCACAGAGTATCCGCAGTATACAGGCCCAGTAGAGAGTATCCCCAGTATACAGGCCCAGTACAGAGTATCCCCAGTATACAGGCCTAGTACAGATTATCCCCATTATACAGGCCCAGTACAGAGTATCCCCAGTATACAGGCCCAGTACAGAGTATCCCCAGCATACAGGCCCAGTACAGATTATCCTCAGTACACAGGCCCAGTCGAGATGATCCTCAGTATACAGGTCCAGTACAGAGTATCCCCAGTATAAAGGCCCAGTACAGAGTATCCCCAGTATACAGACCCAGTACAGAGTATCCCCAGTATACAGGCCTAGTGTAGAGTATCCCCAGTGTACAGGCCCAGTACAGAATATCCCCAGTATACAGGCCCAGTACAGAGTATCCCCAGTGTACAGACCCAGTACAGAGTATCCCCAGTATACAGGCCTAGTGTAGAGTATCCCCAGTGTACAGGCCCAGTACAGAATATCCCCAGTATACAGGCCCAGTACAGAATATCCCCAGTATGCAGGCCCAGTACAGATTACCCCCGGCATAAAGGCCTGGTACAGAGTATGCCCAGTATACAGGCCCAGTAAAGAGTTTCCCCAGTATACAGGCCCAGTACAGAGTATCCCCGGTATACAGGCCCTGTACAGAGTATCCCCAGTATACAGGCCCAGTTCAGAGTATCCCTAGTATACAGGCCCAGTACAGAGTATCCCCAGTATACAGGGCCAGTACAGAGTATCCCCAGTATACAGGCCCAGTACAGAGTAACCCCAGTGTATAGGCCCAGTACAGAGTATCCCCAGTATACAGGCCCAGTACAGAGTATCCCCAGTATACAGGCCCAGTACAGAGTATCCCCAGCATACAGGCCCAGTACAGAATATCCCCAGTATACAGGCCCAGTACAGAGTATCCCCAGTACACAGGCCCAGTACAGAGTATCCCTAGTATACAGGCTCAGTGCAGAGTATCCACAGTATACAGGCCCAGTACAGAGTGTCCCCAGTGTACAGGCCCAGTACAGAGTATCCCCAGTATACAGGCCCAGTACAGAGTATCCCCAGTATACAGGCCCAGTACAGAGTATCCCCAGTATACAGGCCTAGTGCAGATTTTCCCCAGTTTAAAGGCCCAGTACAGAATATCCCCAGTATACAGGCCCAGTACAGAATACCCTCAGTATACAGGCCCAGTACAGAGTATCCCCAGTAAACAGGCCCCATACAGAGTATCCCCAGTATACAGGCCCAGTACAGATTATCCCCAGCATAGAGGCCCAGTACAGAGTATCCCCAGTATACAGGCCCAGTACAGAGTATCCCCAGTATACAGGCCCAGTACAGAGTATCCCCAGTATACAGGCCCAGCACAGAGTATCCCCAGTATACAGGCCCAGTACAGAGTATCCCCAGTATACAGGCCCAGTACAGATTATCCCCAGTATACAGGCCCAGTACAGATTATCCCCATTATACAGGCCCAGTACAGAGTATCCCCAGTATACAGGCCCAGTACAGATTATCCCCAGTACACAGGCCCAGTAGAGAGTATCCTCAGTATACAGGTCCAGTACAGAGTATCCCCAGTATACAGGCCCAGTACAGAGTATCCCCAGTATACAGGCCCAGTACAGAGTATCCCCAGAATACAGGCCTAGTGCAGAGTATCCCCAGTATACAGGCCCAGTACAGAATATCCCCAGTATACAGGCCCATTACAGCGTATCACCAATATACAGGTCCAGTACAGAGTATCCCCAGTATACAGGCTCAGTACAGAGTATCCCCAGTATACAGGCTCAGTACAGAGTATTGCCAGTATACAGGCCCAGTACAGATTATCCCCAGTATACAGGCCCAATACAGAGTATCCCCAGCATACAGGCCCAGTACAGACTATCCCCAGTATACAGGCCCAGTACAGAGTATCCCCAGTATACAGGCCCAGTACAGAGTATCCCCAGTATACAGGCCCAGTACAGAGTGTCCCAAGTATACAGGCCCAGTACATAGTATCCCCAGTATACAGGCCCAGTGCAGAGAATCCACAGTATACTGGCACAGTACAGAGTATACCGAGTATACAGGCCCAGTACAGAGTATCCCCAGTATACAGGCCCAGTACAGAGAATCCCCAATAGACCGGCCCAGTACAGAGTATCCCCAGTATACAGGCCCAGTACAGAGTATACCCGGTATACAGGCCAAGTACAGAGTATCCCCAGTATACTGGCCCAGTACAGAGCATCCCCAGTATACAGGCCCAATACAGAGTATCCCCAGTACACAGGCCCAGTACAGAGTATCCCCAGTATACAGGCCCAGTACAGAGTATCCCCAGTATACAGGCCCAGTACAGAGTATCCCCAGTGTACAGGCCCAATACAGAGTATCCCCAGTATACAGGCCCAGTCCAGAGTATCCCCAGGTTGCAGGCCCAGTTGAGAGTATCCCCAGTATACAGGCCCAGTACAGAGTATCCGCAGTATACAGGCCCAGTAGAGAGTATCCCCAGTATACAGGCCCAGTACAGAGTATCCCCAGTATACAGGACCAGTACAAAGTATAACCGGTATACAGGCCCAGTACAGAGACTCCCCGGTATACAGGCCCTTTACAGAGTGTCCCCAGTGTACAGGCGCAGTACAGCGTATCCCCAGAATACAGGCTCAGTACAGAGTATCCCCAGTATACAGGCCAAGTACAGAGTATCCCCAGTATACAGGCCCAGCACAGAGTATCCGCAGTATACAGGCCCAGTAGAGAGTATCCCCAGTATACAGGCCCAGTACAGAATATCCCCAGTATACAGGCCTAGTACAGATTATCCCCATTATACTGGCCCAGTACAGAGTATCCCCAGTATACAGGCCCAGTACAGAGTATCCCCAGCATACAGGCCCAGTACAGATTATCCCCAGTACACAGGCCCAGTCGAGATGATCCTCAGTATACAGGTCCAGTACAGAGTATCCCCAGTATAAAGGCCCAGTACAGAGTATCCCCAGTATACAGACCCAGTACAGAGTATCCCCAGTATACAGCCTAGTGTAGAGTATCCCCAGTGTACAGGCCCAGTACAGAATATCCCCAGTATACAGGCCCAGTACAGAGTATCCCCAGTATACAGACCCAGTACAGAGTATCCCCAGTATACAGGCCTAGTGTAGAGTATCCCCAGTGTACAGGCCCAGTACAGAATATCCCCAGTATACAGGCCCAGTACAGAGTATCCCCAGTGTACAGGCCCAGTACAGAATATCCCCAGTATACAGGCCCAGTACAGAATATCCCCAGTATACAGGCCCAGTACAGAATATCCCCAGTATACAGGCCCAGTACAGAATATCCCCAGTATACAGGCCCAGTAGAGAGTATCCCCAGTATGCAGGCCCAGTACAGATTACCCCCGGCATAAAGGCCTGGTACAGAGTATGCCCAGTATACAGGCCCAGTACAGAGTATCCCCAGTATACAGGCCCAGTACAGAGTATCCCCAGTATACAGGCCCAGTACAGAGTATCCCCAGTATACAGGCCCAGTACCGAGTATCCCCAGTATACAGGCCCAGTACAAATTATCCCCAGTATACAGGCCCAGTACAGAATATCCCCAGTATACAGGCCCAGTACAAATTATCCCCGGTATACAGGCCCAGTACAGAGTATCCCCGGTATACAGGCCCTGTACAGAGTATCCCCAGTATACAGGCCCAGTTCAGAGTATCCCTAGTATACAGGCCCAGTACAGAGTATCCCCAGTCTACAGGCCCAGAACAGAGTATCCCCAGTATACAGGCCCAGTACAGAGTATCCCCAGTGTATAGGCCCAGTACAGAGTATCCCCAGTATACAGGCCCAGTATAGAGTATCCCCAGTATACAGGCCCAGTACAGAGTATCCCCAGCATACAGGCCCAGTACAGAGTATCCCCAGTATACAGGCCCAGTACAGAGTATCCCCAGTACACAGGCCCAGTACAGAGTATCCCTAGTATACAGGCTCAGTACAGAGTATCCCCAGTATACAGGCCCAGTACAGAGTGTCCCCAGTGTACAGGCCCAGTACAGAGTATCCCCAGTATACAGGCCCAGTACAGAGTATCCCCAGTATACAGGCCCAGTACAGAGTATCCCCAGTATACAGGCCTAGTGCAGATTTTCCCCAGTTTAAAGGCCCAGTACAGAATATCCCCAGTATACAGGCCCAGTACAGAATACCCTCAGTATACAGGCCCAGTACAAAGTATCCCCAGTAAACAGGCCCCGTACAGAGTATCCCCAGTATACAGGCCCAGTACAGATTACCCCAGCATAGAGGCCCAGTACAGAGTATCCCCAGTATACAGGCCCAGTACAGAGTATCCCCAGTATACAGGCCCAGTACAGAGTATCCCCAGTATACAGGCCCAGCACAGAGTATCCCCAGTATACAGGCCCAGTACAGAGTATCCCCAGTATACAGGCCCAGTACAGATTATCCCCAGTATACAGGCCCAGTACAGATTATCCCCATTATACAGGCCCAGTACAGAGTATCCCCAGTATACAGGCCCAGTACAGATTATCCCCAGTACACAGGCCCAGTAGAGAGTATCTTCAGTATACAGGTCCACTACAGAGTATCCCCAGTATACAGGCCCAGTACAGAGTATCCCAAGTATACAGGCCCAGTACAGAGTATCCCCAGAATACAGGCCTAGTGCAGAGTATCCCCAGTATACAGGCCCAGTACAGATTATCCCCAGTATACAGGCCCAGTACAGATTATCCCCATTATACAGGCCCAGTACAGAGTATCCCCAGTATACAGACCCAGTACAGATTATCCCCAGTACACAGGCCCAGTAGAGAGTATCCTCAGTATACAGGTCCAGTACAGAGTATCCCCAGTATACAGGCCCAGTACAGAGTATCCCCAGTATACAGGCCCAGTACAGAGTATCCCCAGAATACAGGCCTAGTGCAGAGTATCCCCAGTATACAGGCCCAGTACAGAATATCCCCAGTATACAGGCCCATTACAGCGTATCACCAATATACAGGTCCAGTACAGAGTATCCCCAGTATACAGGCTCAGTACAGAGTATCCCCAATATACAGGCTCAGTACAGAGTATTGCCAGTATACAGGCCCAGTACAGATTATCCCCAGTATACAGGCCCAATACAGAGTATCCCCAGCATACAGGCCCAGTACAGACTATCCCCAGTATACAGGCCCGGTACAGAGTATCCCCAGTATACAGGCCCAGTACAGAGTATCCCCAGTATACAGGCCCAGTACAGAGTGTCCCAAGTATACAGGCCCAGTACAAAGTATACCGAGTGTACAGGCCCAGTACAGAGTATCCCCAGTATACAGGCCCAGTACAGAGTATCCCCAATAGACCGGCCCAGTACAGAGTATCCCCAGTATACAGGCCCAGTACAGAGTATACCCGATATACAGGCCAAGTACAGAGTATCCCCAGTATACTGGCCCAGTACAGAGCATCCCCAGTATACAGGCCCAATACAGAGTATCCCCAGTACACAGGCCCAGTACAGAGTATCCCCAGTATACAGGCCCAGTACAGAGTATCCCCAGTATACAGGCCCAGTACAGAGTATCCCCAGTGTACAGGCCCAATACAGTGTATCCCCAGTATACAGGCCCAGTCCAGAGTATCCCCAGGTTGCAGGCCCAGTTGAGAGTATCCCCAGTATACAGGCCCAGTACAGAGTATCCGCAGTATACAGGCCCAGTAGAGAGTATCCCCAGTATACAGGCCCAGTACAGAGTATCCCCAGTATACAGGACCAGTACAAAGTATACCCGGTATACAGGCCCAGTACAGAGACTCCCCGGTATACAGGCCCTGTACAGAGTGTCCCCAGTGTACAGGCGCAGTACAGCGTATCCCCAGTATACAGGCTCAGTACAGAGTATCCCCAGTATACAGGCCAAGTACAGAGTATCCCCAGTATACAGGCCCAGCACAGAGTATCCGCAGTATACAGGCCCAGTAGAGAGTATCCCCAGTATACAGGCCTAGTACAGATTATCCCCATTATACAGGCCCAGTACAGAGTATCCCCAGTATACAGGCCCAGTACAGAGTATCCCCAGCATACAGGCCCAGTACAGATTATCCCCAGTACACAGGCCCAGTAGAGATGATCCTCAGTATACAGGTCCAGTACAGAGTATCCCCAGTATAAAGGCCCAGTACAGAGTATCCCCAGTATACAGACCCAGTACAGAGTATCCCCAGTATACAGGCCTAGTGTAGAGTATCCCCAGTGTACAGGCCCAGGACAGAATATCCCCAGTATACAGGCCCAGTACAGAGTATCCCCAGTATGCAGGCCCAGTACAGATTACTCCCGGCATAAAGGCCTGGTACAGAGTATGCCCAGTATACAGGCCCAGTACAGAGTATCCCCAGTATACAGGCCCAGTACAGAGTATCCCCAGTATACAGGCCCAGTACAGAGTATCCCCAGTATACAGGCTCAGTACAGAGTATCCCCAGTATACAGGCTCAGTACAGAGTATTGCCAGTATACAGGCCCAGTACAGATTATCCCCAGTATACAGGCCCAATACAGAGTATCCCCAGCATACAGGCCCAGTACAGACTATCCCCAGTATACAGGCCCGGTACAGAGTATCCCCAGTATACAGGCCCAGTACAGAGTATCCCCAGTATACAGGCCCAGTACAGAGTGTCCCAAGTATACAGGCCCAGTACATAGTATCCCCAGTATACAGGCCCAGTGCAGAGAATCCACAGTATACAGGCCCAGTACAGAGTATACCGAGTATACAGGCCCAGTACAGAGTATCCCCAGTATACAGGCCCAGTAGAGAGTATCCCCAATATACCGGCCCAGTACAGAGTATCCCCAGTATACAGGCCCAGTACAGAGTATACCCGGTATACAGGCCAAGTACAGAGTATCCACAGTATACAGGCCCAGTACAGAGTGTCCCCAGTGTACAGGCCCAGTACAGAGTATCCCCAGTATACAGGCCCAGTACAGAGTACCCCCAGTATACAGGCCCAGTACAGAGTATCCCCAGTATACAGGCCTAGTGCAGATTTTCCCCAGTTTAAAGGCCCAGTACAGAATATCCACAGTATACAGGCCCAGTACAGAATACCCTCAGTATACAGGCCCAGTACAGAGTATCCCCAGTAAACAGGCCCCGTACAGAGTATCCCCAGTATACAGGCCCAGTACAGATTATCCCCAGCATAGAGGCCCAGTACAGAGTATCCCCAGTATACAGGCCCAGTACAGAGTATCCCCAGTATACAGGCCCAGTACAGCGTATCCCCAGTATACAGGCCCAGCACAGAGTATCCCCAGTATACAGGCCCAGTACAGAGTATCCCCAGTATACAGGCCCAGTACAGATTTTCCCCAGTATACAGGCCCAGTACAGATTATCCCCATTATACAGGCCCAGTACAGAGTATCCCCAGTATACAGGCCCAGTACAGATTATCCCCAGTACACAGGCCCAGTAGAGAGTATCCTCAGTATACAGGTCCAGTACAGAGTATCCCCAGTATACAGGCCCAGTACAGAGTATCCCCAGTATACAGGCCCAGTACAGAGTATCCCCAGAATACAGGCCTAGTGCAGAGTATCCCCAGTATACAGGCCCAGTACAGAATATCCCCAGTATACAGGCCCATTACAGCGTATCACCAATATACAGGTCCAGTACAGAGTATCCCCAGTATACAGGCTCAGTACAGAGTATCCCCAGTATTCAGGCTCAGTACAGAGTATTGCCAGTATACAGGCCCAGTACAGATTATCCCCAGTATACAGGCCCAATACAGAGTATCCCCAGCATACAGGCCCAGTACAGACTATCCCCAGTATACAGGCCCGGTACAGAGTATCCCCAGTATACAGGCCCAGTACAGAGTATCCCCAGTATACAGGCCCAGTACAGAGTGTCCCAAGTATACAGGCCCAGTACATAGTATCCCCAGTATACAGGCCCAGTGCAGAGAATCCACAGTATACAGGCCCAGTACAGAGTATACCGAGTATACAGGCCCAGTACAGAGTATCCCCAGTATACAGGCCCAGTACAGACTATCCCCAATATACCGGCCCAGTACAGAGTATCCCCAGTATACAGGCCCAGTACAGAGTATACCCGGTATACAGGCCAAGTACAGAGTATCCACAGTATACAGGCCCAGTACAGATTATCGCCAGTATACTGGCCCAGTACAGAGTATCCCCAGTATACTGGCCCAGTACAGAGTATCCCCAGTATACAGGTTCAGTACAGAGTATCCCCAGTATACAGGCCCAGTTGAGAATATCCCCAGTATACAGGCCCAATACAGAGTACCCCAATATACAGGCCCAGTACAGAATATCCCCAGTGTACAGGCCCATTACAGCATATCCCCAATATACAGGCCCGGCACAGAATATCCCCAGTATACTGGCCCAGTACAGATTATCCCCAGTATACAGGCCCAGTACAGAGTATCCCCAGTGTGCAGGCCCAGTACAAAGTATGCCCAGCATACAGTCCCAGTACAGAGTATCCTCAGTATGCAGGCCCAGTACATAACATCCCCAGTATACAGGCCCAGTACAGAGTATCCCCAGTATACAGGCCCAGTTGAGAATATCCCCAGTATACAGGCCCAGTACAGAGTATCCCCAATATACAGGCCCAGTACAGAATATCCACAGTATACAGGCTCATTACAGCGTATCCCCAATATGCAGGCCCAATACAGAGTATCCCCAGTATACTGGTCCAGTACAGAGTACCCCCAGCATACAGGCCCAGTACAGAGTATCCCCAGTGTACAGGCCCAGTTGAGAATATCCCCAGTATACAGGCCCAGTACAGAGAATCACGAGTATACAGGCCCAGTACAGAGTATCCCCGGTATACAGGCCCAGTACAGATTATCCCCAGTATACAGGCCCAGTACAGAGTATCCCCAGTATACAGGCCCAGTACAGAGCATCCCCAGTATACAGGCTCAGTACAGAGTATCCCCATTATACAGGCCCAGTACAGAGTGTCCCCAGTATACAGGCCCAGTGCAGAGTATCCCCAGTATACAGGCCCAGCGCAGAGTATCCTCAGTATACAGGCCCAGTACACAGTATCCCCACTGTACAGGCTCAGTACAGAACATCCCCAGTATACAGGCCCAGTACAGAGTATCCCCAGTATACAGGCCCAGCGCAGAGTATCCCCAGTATACAGGCCCAGTACAGAGTATCCCGAGTATACAGGCTCAGTACAGAGTATCCCCAGTATACAGGCCCAGTGCAGAGTGTCCCCAGTATACAGGCCCAGTTGAGAATATCCCCAGTGTACAGGCCCAGTACAGAGAATCACCAGTATACAGGCCCAGTAGAGAGTATCCCCAGTATACAGGCCCAGTACAGAGTATCCCCAGTGTACAGGCCCAATACAGAGTATCCCCAGTATACAGGCCCAGTACAGAGTATCCACAGGTTACAGGCCCAGTTGAGAGTATCCCCAGTATACAGGCCCAGTACAGAGTATCCCCAGTGTACAGGCCCAGTACAGAATATCCCCAGTATACAGGCCCAGTACAGAGTATCCCCAGTGTACAGGCCCAGTACAGAGTATCCCCAGTATACAGGCCCATTACAGCGTATCCCCAGTATACAGGCCCAGTACAGAGTATCCCCAGTATACTGGCCCAGTACAGGGTATCCCCAGTTTGCAGGTCCAGTACAGAGTATCCCCAGTATACAGGCCAAGTACAGAGTATCCCCAGTATACAGGCCCAGTACAGATTATCCCCAGTATACAGGCCCAGTACAGAGTATCCCCAGTAAACAGGCCAGTACAGAGTATCCCCAGTATACAGGCCCAGTACAGAGTATGCACAGTATACAGGCCCAGTACAGAGTATCCAAAGTATACAGGCCCAGTACAAATTATCCCCAGTATACAGGCCCAGTACAGAATATCCCCAGTATACAGGCCCAGTACAAAGTATCCCCGGTATACAGGCCCAGTACAGAGTATCCCCAGTATACAGGCCCTTTACAGAGTATCCCCAGTATACAGGCCCAGTACAGAGTATCCCCAGTATACAGGCCCTTTACAGAGTATCCCCAGTATACAGGCCCAGTACAGAATATCCCCAGCATACAGGCCCAGTACAGAGTATCCCCAGTATACAGGCCCAGTACAGAGTATCCCCAGTATACAGGCCCTTTACAGAGTATCCCCAGTATACAGGCCCAGTACAGAATATCCCCAGCATACAGGCCCTTTACAGAGTATCCCCAGTATACAGGCCCAGTACAGAATATCCCCAGCATACAGGCCCAGTACAGAGTATCCCCAGTATACAGGCCCAGTACAGAGTATCCCCAGTACACAGGCCCAGTACAGAGTATCCCTAGTATACAGGCTCAGTACAGAGTGTCCCCAGTATACAGGCCCAGTACAGAGTGTCCCCAGTGTACAGGCCCAGTACAGAGTATCCCCAGTATACAGGCCCAGTACAGAGTATCCCCAGTATACAGGCCCAGTACAGAGCATCCCCAGTAAACAGGCCCCGTACAGAATACCCTCAGTATAGAGGCCCAGTACAGAGTATCCCCAGTAAACAGGCCCCGTACAGAGTATCCCCAGTATACAGGCCCAGTACAGATTATCCCCAGCATAGAGGCCCAGTACAGAGTATCCCCAGTATACAGGCCCAGTACAGAGTATCCCCAGTATACAGGCCCAGTACAGAGTATCCCCAGTATACAGGCCCAGCACAGAGTATCCCCAGTATACAGGCCCAGTACAGAGTATCCCCAGTATACAGGCCCAGTACAGATTATCCCCAGATTACAGGCCCAGTACAGATTATCCCCATTATACAGGCCCAGTACAGAGTATCCCCAGTATACAGGCCCAGTACAGATTATCCCCAGTACACAGGCCCAGTACAGAGTATACCCGGTATACAGGCCAAGTACAGAGTATCCACAGTATACAGGCCCAGTACAGATTATCGCCAGTATACTGGCCCAGTACAGAGTATCCCCAGTATACTGGCCCAGTACAGAGTATCCCCAGTATACAGGTTCAGTACAGAGTATCCCCAGTATACAGGCCCAGTTGAGAATATCCCCAGTATACAGGCCCAATACAGAGTACCCCAATATACAGGCCCAGTACAGAATATCCCCAGTGTACAGGCCCATTACAGCATATCCCCAATATACAGGCCCGGCACAGAATATCCCCAGTATACTGGCCCAGTACAGATTATCCCCAGTATACAGGCCCAGTACAGAGTATCACCAGTGTGCAGGCCCAGTACAGAGTATGCCCAGCATACAGTCCCAGTACAGAGTATCCTCAGTATGCAGGCCCAGTACATAACATCCCCAGTATACAGGCCCAGTACAGAGTATCCCCAGTATACAGGCCCAGTTGAGAATATCCCCAGTATACAGGCCCAGTACAGAGTATCCCCAATATACAGGCCCAGTACAGAATATCCACAGTATACAGGCTCATTACAGCGTATCCCCAATATGCAGGCCCAATACAGAGTATCCCCAGTATACTGGTCCAATACAGAGTACCCCCAGCATACAGGCCCAGTACAGAGTATCCCCAGTGTACAGGCCCAGTTGAGAATATCCCCAGTATACAGGCCCAGTACAGAGAATCACGAGTATACAGGCCCAGTACAGAGTATCCCCGGTATACAGGCCCAGTACAGAGTATCCCCAGTGTACAGGCCCAGTACAGACTACCCTCAGTATACAGGCCCAGTACAGAGTATCCCCAGTATACAGGCCAAGTACAGAGTATCCCCAGTATACAGGCCCAGTACAGATTATCCCCAGTATACAGGCCCAGTACAGAGTATCCCCAGTAAACAGGCCAGTACAGAGTATCCCCAGTATACAGGCCCAGTACAGAGTATGCACAGTATACAGGCCCAGTACAGAGTATCCACAGTATACAGGCCCAGTACAAATTATCCCCAGTATACAGGCACTTTACAGAGTATCCCCAGTATACAGGCCCAGTACAGAGTATCCCCAGTATACAGGCCCTTTACAGAGTATCCCCAGTATACAGGCCCAGTACAGAATATCCCCAGCATACAGGCCCAGTACAGAGTATCCCCAGTATACAGGCCCAGTACAGAGTATCCCCAGTACACAGGCCCAGTACAGAGTATCCCTAGTATACAGGCTCAGTACAGAGTGTCCCCAGTATACAGGCCCAGTACAGAGTGTCCCCAGTGTACAGGCCCAGTACAGAGTATCCCCAGTATACAGGCCCAGTACAGAGTATCCCCAGTATACAGGCCCAGTACAGAGCATCCCCAGTAAACAGGCCCCGTACAGAATACCCTCAGTATAGAGGCCCAGTACAGAGTATCCCCAGTAAACAGGCCCCGTACAGAGTATCCCCAGAATACAGGCCTAGTGCAGAGTATCCCCAGTATACAGGCCCAGTACAGAATATCCCCAGTATACAGGCCCATTACAGCGTATCACCAATATACAGGTCCAGTACAGAGTATCCCCAGTATACAGGCTCAGTACAGAGTATCCCCAGTATACAGGCTCAGTACAGAGTATTGCCAGTATACAGGCCCAGTACAGATTATCCCCAGTATACAGGCCCAATACAGAGTATCCCCAGCATACAGGCCCAGTACAGACTATCCCCAGTATACAGGCCCAGTACAGAGTATCCCCAGTATACAGGCCCAGTACAGAGTGTCCCAAGTATACAGGCCCAGTACATAGTATCCCCAGTATACAGGCCCAGTGCAGAGAATCCACAGTATACAGGCCCAGTACAGAGTATACCGAGTATACAGGCCCAGTACAGAGTATCCCCAGTATACAGGCCCAGTACAGAGTATCCCCAATAGACCGGCCCAGTACAGAGTATCCCCAGTATACAGGCCCAGTACAGAGTATACCCGGTATACAGGCCAAGTACAGAGTATCCACAGTATACAGGCCCAGTACAGATTATCGCCAGTATACTGGCCCAGTACAGAGTATCCCCAGTATACTGGCCCAGTACAGAGTATCCCCAGTATACAGGTTCAGTACAGAGTATCCCCAGTATACAGGCCCAGTTGAGAATATCCCCAGTATACAGGCCAAATACAGAGTACCCCAATATACAGGCCCAGTACAGAATATCCCCAGTGTACAGGCCCATTACAGCATATCCCCAATATACAGGCCCGGCACAGAATATCCCCAGTATACTGGCCCAGTACAGATTATCCCCAGTATACAGGCCCAGTACAGAGTATCCCCAGTGTACAGGCCCAGTACAGAGTATCCCCAGCATACAGTCCCAGTACAGAGTATCCTCAGTATGCAGGCCCAGTACATAACATCCCCAGTATACAGGTCCAGTACAGAGTATCCCCAGTATACAGGCCCAGTTGAGAATATCCCCAGTATACAGGCCCAGTAGAGAGTATCCCCAATATACAGGCCCAGTACAGAATATCCACAGTATACAGGCTCATTACAGCGTATCCCCAATATGCAGGCCCAATACAGAGTATCCCCAGTATACTGGTCCAGTACAGAGTACCCCCAGCATACAGGCCCAGTACAGAGTATCCCCAGTGTACAGGCCCAGTTGAGAATATCCCCAGTATACAGGCCCAGTACAGAGAATCACCAGTATACAGGCCCAGTACAGAGTATCCCCGGTATACAGGCCCAGTACAGATTATCCCCAGTATACAGGCCCAGTACAGAGTATCCCCAGTATACAGGCCCAGTACAGAGTATCCCCAGTATACAGGCTCAGTACAGAGTATCCCCATTATACAGGGCCAGTACAGAGTGTCCCCAGTATACAGGCCCAGTACAGAGTATCCCCAGTATACAGGCCCAGCGCAGAGTATCCTCAGTATACAGGCCCAGTACACAGTATCCCCACTGTACAGGCTCAGTACAGAACATCCCCAGTATACAGGCCCAGTACAGAGTATCCCCAGTATACAGGCCCAGCGCAGAGTATCCCCAGTATACAGGCCCAGTACAGAGTATCCCTAGTATACAGGCTCAGTACAGAGTATCCCCAGTATACAGGCCCAGTGCAGAGTGTCCCCAGTATATAGGCCCAGTTGAGAATATCCCCAGTGTACAGGCCCAGTACAGAGAATCACCAGTATACAGGCCCAGTAGAGAGTATCCCCAGTATACAGGCCCAGTACAGAGTATCCCCAGTGTACAGGCCCAATACAGAGTATCCCCAGTATACAGGCCCAGTACAGAGCAGCCCCAGGTTACAGGCCCAGTTGAGAGTATCCCCAGTATACAGGTCCAGTACAGAGTATCCCCAGTGTACAGGCCCAGTACAGAGTATCCCCAGTATACAGGCCCAGTACAGAGTATCCCCAGTGTACAGGCCCAGTACAGAGTATCCCCAGTATACAGGCCCATTACAGCGTATCCCCAGTATACAGGCCCAGTACAGAGCATCCCCAGTATACTGGCCCAGTACAGGGTATCCCCAGTATACAGGTCCAGTACAGAGTACCCCCAGCATACAGGCCCAGTACAGAGTATCCCCAGTGTACAGGCCCAGTTGAGAATATCCCCAGTATACAGGCCCAGTACAGAGAATCACGAGTATACAGGCCCAGTACAGAGTATCCCCGGTATACAGGCCCAGTACAGATTATACCCAGTATACAGGCTCAGTACAGAGTATCCCCAGTGTACAGGCCCAGTACAGAGTATCCCCAGTATACAGGCCCATTACAGCGTATCCCCAGTATACAGGCCCAGTACAGAGTATCCCCAGTATACTGGCCCAGTACAGGGTATCCCCAGTTTGCAGGTCCAGTACAGAGTATCCCCAGTGTACAGGCCCAGTACAGAATACCCTCAGTATACAGGCCCAGTACAGAGTATCCCCAGTATACAGGCCAAGTACAGAGTATCCCCAGTATACAGGCCCAGTACAGATTATCCCCAGTATACAGGCCCAGTACAGAGTATCCCCAGTAAACAGGCCAGTACAGAGTATCCCCAGTATACAGGCCCAGTACAGAGTATGCACAGTATACAGGCCCAGTACAGAGTATCCACAGTATACAGGCCCAGTACAAATTATCCCCAGTATACAGGCACTTTACAGAGTATCCCCAGTATACAGGCCCAGTACAGAGTATCCCCAGTATACAGGCCCTTTACAGAGTATCCCCAGTATACAGGCCCAGTACAGAATTATCCCCAGTATACAGGCCCATTTGAGAATATCCCCAGTATACAGGCCCAGTACAGGGTATCCCCAGTATACAGGCCCAGTAGAGAGTATCCCCAGTACACAGGCCCAGTACAGAGTATCCCCAGTATACAGGCCCAGTACAAAATATCCCCGGTATACAGGCCCAGTACAGAGTATCCCCGGTATACAGGCCCAGTGCAGAGTATCCTCAGTATACAGGCCTAGTACAGAGTATCCCCAGTATACAGGCCCAGTACAGAGTATCCCCAGTATACATGGCCAGTACAGAGTATCCCCAGTGTACAGGCCCAGTGCAGAGTATCCCCAGTATACAGGCCAAGTACAGAGTATCCCCAGTACACAGGCCCAGTACAGAGTATCCCCAGTATACAGGCCCAGTACAGAGTACCCCAGTATACAGGCCCAGTATAGAATATCCCCAGTATACAGGCCCAGTACAGAGTATCCCCAGTATACAGGCCCAGTTGAGAGTATCCCCAGTATACAGGCCGAGTACAGAGTATCCGCAGTATACAGGCCCAGTAGAGAGTATCCCCAGTATACAGGCCCAGTGCAGAGTATCCCCAGTATACAGGCCCAGTACAAATTATCCCCGGTATACAGGCCCAGTACAGAGTATCCCCAGTATACAGGCCCAGTACAGAGTATCCCCAGTATACAGGCCCAGTACAGAGTATCCCCAGTATACAGGCCCAGTACAGAGTATCCCCAGTATACAGGCCCAGTACAGAGTATCCCCAGTATACAGGCCCAGTACAGAGCATCGCCAGTATACAGGCCCAGTACAGAGTATCCTCAGTATACTGGCCCAGTATAGAATATCCCCAGTATACAGGCCCAGTACAGAGTATCCCCAGTATACAGGCCCAGTACAGAGTATCCCCAGTATACAGGCCCAGTACAGAGTATCCCCAGTATACAGGCCCAGTACAGAGTATTCCCAGTATACAGGCCCAGTACAAATTATCCCCAGTATACAGGCCCAGTACAGAATATCCCCAGTGTACAGGCCCAGTACAAAGTATCACCGATATACAGGCCCAGTACAGAGTATCCCCGGTATACAGGCCCAGTACAGAATATCCCCAGTATACAGGCCCAGTACAGAGTATCCCCAGTATACAGGCCCAGTACAGAGTATCCCCAGTATACAGGCCCAGTACAGAGTATCCCCAGTATACCGGCCCAGTACAGAGCATCCCCAGTATACTGGTCCCGTACAGAGATCCCCAGCATACAGGCCCAGTACAGAGTATCCCCAGTATACAGGTCCAGTACAGAGTATCCCCAGTATACAGGCCCAGTTGAGAATATCCCCAGTATACAGGCCCAGTAGAGAGTATCCCCAATATACAGGCCCAGTACAGAATATCCACAGTATACAGGCTCATTACAGCGTATCCCCAATAGGCAGGCCCAATACAGAGTATCCCCAGTATACTGGTCCAGTACAGAGTACCCCCAGCATACAGGCCCAGTACAGAGTATCCCCAGTGTACAGGCCCAGTTGAGAATATCCCCAGTATACAGGCCCAGTACAGAGAATCACCAGTATACAGGCCCAGTACAGAGTATCCCCGGTATACAGGCCCAGTACAGATTATCCCCAGTATACAGGCCCAGTACAGAGTATCCCCAGTATACAGGCCCAGTACAGAGTATCCCCAGTATACAGGCTCAGTACAGAGTATCCCCATTATACAGGGCCAGTACAGAGTGTCCCCAGTATACAGGCCAAGTACAGAGTATCCCCAGTATACAGGCCCAGCGCAGAGTATCCTCAGTATACAGGCCCAGTACACAGTATCCCCACTGTACAGGCTCAGTACAGAACATCCCCAGTATACAGGCCCAGTACAGAGTATCCCCAGTATACAGGCCCAGCGCAGAGTATCCCCAGTATACAGGCCCAGTACAGAGTATCCCTAGTATACAGGCTCAGTACAGAGTATCCCCAGTATACAGGCCCAGTGCAGAGTGTCCCCAGTATATAGGCCCAGTTGAGAATATCCCCAGTGTACAGGCCCAGTACAGAGAATCACCAGTATACAGGCCCAGTAGAGAGTATCCCCAGTATACAGGCCCAGTACAGAGTATCCCCAGTGTACAGGCCCAATACAGAGTATCCCCAGTATACAGGCCCAGTACAGAGCATCCCCAGGTTACAGGCCCAGTTGAGAGTATCCCCAGTATACAGGTCCAGTACAGAGTATCCCCAGTGTACAGGCCCAGTACAGAGTATCCCCAGTATACAGGCCCAGTACAGAGTATCCCCAGTGTACAGGCCCAGTACAGAGTATCCCCAGTATACAGGCCCATTACAGCGTATCCCCAGTATACAGGCCCAGTACAGAGCATCCCCAGTATACTGGCCCAGTACAGGGTATCCCCAGTATACAGGTCCAGTACAGAGTATCCCCAGTGTACAGGCCCAGTACAGAATACCCTCAGTATACAGGCCTAGTACAGATTATCCCCAGTATACAGGCCCAGTACAGAGTATCCCCAGTATACAGGCCCAGTACAGAGTATCCCCAGTATACAGGCCCAGTACAGAGTATGCACAGTATACAGGCCCAGTACAGAGTATCCACAGTATACAGGCCCAGTACAAATTATCCCCAGTATACAGGCCCAGTACAGAATATCCCCAGTATACAGGCCCAGTACAAAGTATCCCCGGTATACAGGCCCAGTACAGAGTATCCCCAGTATACAGGCCCTTGACAGAGTATCCCCAGTATACAGGCCCAGTACAGAGTATCGCCAGTATACCGGCCCCGTACAGAGTATCCCCAGTTTACAGGCCCAGTTCAGAGTATCCCCAATAGACCGGCCCAATACAGAGTATCCCCAGTATACAGGCCCAGTACAGAGTATCGCCAGTATACCGGCCCAGTACAGAGTATCCCCAGTTTACAGGCCCATTACAGAGTATCCCCAATAGACCGGCCCAGTACAGAGTATCCCCAGTATACAGGCCCAGTACAGAGTATCATCAGTATACAGGCCCAGTACAGAGTATCCCCAATTTACAGGCCCAGTACAGAGTATCCCCAATAGACCGGCCCAGTACAGAGTATCCCCGGTATACAGGCCCAGTACAGAGTATCCCCAGTATACAGCCCCAGTACAGAGTATCCCCAGTATACAGGCCCAGGACAGAGTATCCCCAGTATACAGGCCCAGTACAGAGTATCCCCAGTATACAGGCCCAGTACAGAGTATCCCCAGTATACAGGCCCAGTACAGATTATCCCCAGTAAACAGGCCCAGTACAGAGTATCCCCAGTATACAGGCCCATTACAGTGTATCCCCAGTATACAGGCCCAGTACAGAGTATCCCCAGTATACTGGCCCAGTACAGGGTATCCCCAGTATACAGGTCCAGTACAGAGTATCCCCAGTGTACAGGCCCAGTTGAGAGTATCCCCAGTATACAGGCTCATTACAGCGTATCCCCAATATACAGGCCCAGTACAGGGTATCCCCAGTATACTGGCCCAGGACAGAGGATCCCCAGTTTACAGGCCCAGTACAGATTATCCCCAGTATACAGGCCCATTTGAGAATATCCCCAGTATACAGGCCCAGTACAGAGTATCCCCAGTATACAGGCCCAGTAGAGAGTATCCCCAGTACACAGGCCCAGTACAGAGTATCCCCAGTATACAGGCCCAGTACAAAATATCCCCGGTATACAGGCCCAGTACAGAGTATCCCCGGTATACAGGCCCAGTGCAGAGTATCCTCAGTATACAGGCCTAGTACAGAGTATCCCCAGTATACAGGCCCAGTACAGAGTATCCCCAGTATACATGGCCAGTACAGAGTATCCCCAGTGTACAGGCCCAGTGCAGAGTATCCCCAGTATACAGGCCAAGTACAGAGTATCCCCAGTACACAGGCCCAGTACAGAGTATCCCCAGTATACAGGCCCAGTACAGAGTACCCCAGTATACAGGCCCAGTATAGAATATCCCCAGTATACAGGCCCAGTACAGAGTATCCCCAGTATACAGGCCCAGTTGAGAGTATCCCCAGTATACAGGCCGAGTACAGAGTATCCGCAGTATACAGGCCCAGTAGAGAGTATCCCCAGTATACAGGCCCAGTGCAGAGTATCCCCAGTATACAGGCCCAGTACAAATTATCCCCGGTATACAGGCCCAGTACAGAGTATCCCCAGTATACAGGCCCAGTACAGAGTATCCCCAGTATACAGGCCCAGTACAGAGTATCCCCAGTATACAGGCCCAGTACAGAGTATCCCCAGTATACAGGCCCAGTACAGAGTATCCCCAGTATACAGGCCCAGTACAGAGCATCGCCAGTATACAGGCCCAGTACAGAGTATCCTCAGTATACTGGCCCAGTATAGAATATCCCCAGTATACAGGCCCAGTACAGAGTATCCCCAGTATACAGGCCCAGTACAGAGTATCCCCAGTATACAGGCCCAGTACAGAGTATCCCCAGTATACAGGCCCAGTACAGAGTATTCCCAGTATACAGGCCCAGTACAAATTATCCCCAGTATACAGGCCCAGTACAGAATATCCCCAGTGTACAGGCCCAGTACAAAGTATCACCGATATACAGGCCCAGTACAGAGTATCCCCGGTATACAGGCCCAGTACAGAATATCCCCAGTATACAGGCCCAGTACAGAGTATCCCCAGTATACAGGCCCAGTACAGAGTATCCCCAGTATACAGGCCCAGTACAGAGTATCCCCAGTATACCGGCCCAGTACAGAGCATCCCCAGTATACTGGTCCCGTACAGAGATCCCCAGCATACAGGCCCAGTACAGAGTATCCCCAGTATACAGGCCCAGTACAGAGTATCCCCAGTATACAGGCCCAGTACAGAGTATCCCCAAGTATACAGGCCCAGTACAGTGTATCCCCAGTATACAGGCCCAGTACAGCGTATCCCCAGTAAACAGGCCCAGTACAGAGTATCCCCAGTATACAGGCCCATTACAGCGTATCCCCAGTATACAGGCGCAGTACAGAGTATCCCCAGTATGCTGGCCCAGTACAGAGTATCCCCAGTATACAGACCCAGTACAGAGTATCCCCAGTATACAGGCCCAGTACAGAGTATCCCCAGTATACAGGCCTAGTGCAGATTTTCCCCAGTTTAAAGGCCCAGTACAGAATATCCCCAGTACACAGGCCCAGTACAGAATACCCTCAGTATACAGGCCCTGTACAGAGTATCCCCAGTAAACAGGCCCCGTACAGAGTATCCCCAGTATACAGGCCCAGTACAGATTATCCCCAGCATAGAGGCCCAGTACAGAGTATCCCCAGTATACAGGCCCAGTAGAGAGTATCCCCAGTATACAGGCCCAGTACAGAGTATCCCCAGTATACAGGCCCAGAACAGAGTATCCCCAGTATACAGGCCCAGTACAGAGTATCCCCAGTATACAGGCCCAGTACAGATTATCCCCAGTATACAGGCCCAGTACAGATTATCCCCATTATACAGGCGCAGTACAGAGTATCCCCAGTATACAGGCCCAGTACAGATTATCCCCAGTACACAGGCCCAGTAGAGAGTATCCTCAGTATACAGGTCCAGTACAGAGTATCCCCAGTATACAGGCCCAGTACAGAGTATCCCCAGTATACAGGCCCAGTACAGAGTATCCCCAGAATACAGGCCTAGTGCAGAGTATCCCCAGTATACAGGCCCAGTACAGAATATCCCCAGTATACAGGCCCATTACAGCGTATCACCAATATACAGGTGCAGTACAGAGTATCCCCAGTATACAGGCCCAGTACAGAGTATCCCCAGTATACAGGCCCATTACAGTGTATCCCCAGTATACAGGCCCAGTACAGAGTATCCCCAGTATACTGGCCCAGTACAGGGTATCCCCAGTATACAGGTCCAGTACAGAGTATCCCCAGTGTACAGGCCCAGTTGAGAGTATCCCCAGTATACAGGCTCATTACAGCGTATCCCCAATATACAGGCCCAGTACAGGGTATCCCCAGTATACTGGCCCAGGACAGAGGATCCCCAGTTTACAGGCCCAGTACAGATTATCCCCAGTATACAGGCCCATTTGAGAATATCCCCAGTATACAGGCCCAGTACAGAGTATCCCCAGTATACAGGCCCAGTAGAGAGTATCCCCAGTACACAGGCCCAGTACAGAGTATCCCCAGTATACAGGCCCAGTACAAAATATCCCCGGTATACAGGCCCAGTACAGAGTATCCCCGGTATACAGGCCCAGTGCAGAGTATCCTCAGTATACAGGCCTAGTACAGAGTATCCCCAGTATACAGGCCCAGTACAGAGTATCCCCAGTATACATGGCCAGTACAGAGTATCCCCAGTGTACAGGCCCAGTGCAGAGTATCCCCAGTATACAGGCCAAGTACAGAGTATCCCCAGTACACAGGCCCAGTACAGAGTATCCCCAGTATACAGGCCCAGTACAGAGTACCCCAGTATACAGGCCCAGTATAGAATATCCCCAGTATACAGGCCCAGTACAGAGTATCCCCAGTATACAGGCCCAGTTGAGAGTATCCCCAGTATACAGGCCGAGTACAGAGTATCCGCAGTATACAGGCCCAGTAGAGAGTATCCCCAGTATACAGGCCCAGTGCAGAGTATCCCCAGTATACAGGCCCAGTACAAATTATCCCCGGTATACAGGCCCAGTACAGAGTATCCCCAGTATACAGGCCCAGTACAGTGTATCCCCAGTATACAGGCCCAGTACAGAGTATCCCCAGTATACAGGCCCAGTACAGAGTATCCCCAGTATACAGGCCCAGTACAGAGTATCCCCAGTATACAGGCCCAGTACAGAGCATCGCCAGTATACAGGCCCAGTACAGAGTATCCTCAGTATACTGGCCCAGTATAGAATATCCCCAGTATACAGGCCCAGTACAGAGTATCCCCAGTATACAGGCCCAGTACAGAGTATCCCCAGTATACAGGCCCAGTACAGAGTATCCCCAGTATACAGGCCCAGTACAGAGTATTCCCAGTATACAGGCCCAGTACAAATTATCCCCAGTATACAGGCCCAGTACAGAATATCCCCAGTGTACAGGCCCAGTACAAAGTATCACCGATATACAGGCCCAGTACAGAGTATCCCCGGTATACAGGCCCAGTACAGAATATCCCCAGTATACAGGCTCAGTACAGAGTATCCCCAGTATACAGGCCCAGTACAGAGTATCCCCAGTATACAGGCCCAGTACAGAGTATCCCCAGTATACCGGCCCAGTACAGAGCATCCCCAGTATACTGGTCCCGTACAGAGATCCCCAGCATACAGGCCCAGTACAGAGTATCCCCAGTATACAGGCCCAGTACAGAGTATCCCCAGTATACAGGCCCAGTACAGAGTATCCCCAAGTATACAGGCCCAGTACAGTGTATCCCCAGTATACAGGCCCAGTACAGCGTATCCCCAGTAAACAGGCCCAGTACAGAGTATCCCCAGTATACAGGCCCATTACAGCGTATCCCCAGTATACAGGCGCAGTACAGAGTATCCCCAGTATGCTGGCCCAGTACAGAGTATCCCCAGTATACAGACCCAGTACAGAGTATCCCCAGTATACAGGCCCAGTACAGAGTATCCCCAGTATACAGGCCTAGTGCAGATTTTCCCCAGTTTAAAGGCCCAGTACAGAATATCCCCAGTACACAGGCCCAGTACAGAATACCCTCAGTATACAGGCCCTGTACAGAGTATCCCCAGTAAACAGGCCCCGTACAGAGTATCCCCAGTATACAGGCCCAGTACAGATTATCCCCAGCATAGAGGCCCAGTACAGAGTATCCCCAGTATACAGGCCCAGTAGAGAGTATCCCCAGTATACAGGCCCAGTACAGAGTATCCCCAGTATACAGGCCCAGAACAGAGTATCCCCAGTATACAGGCCCAGTACAGAGTATCCCCAGTATACAGGCCCAGTACAGATTATCCCCAGTATACAGGCCCAGTACAGATTATCCCCATTATACAGGCCCAGTACAGAGTATCCCCAGTATACAGGCCCAGTACAGATTATCCCCAGTACACAGGCCCAGTAGAGAGTATCCTCAGTATACAGGTCCAGTACAGAGTATCCCCAGTATACAGGCCCAGTACAGAGTATCCCCAGTATACAGGCCCAGTACAGAGTATCCCCAGAATACAGGCCTAGTGCAGAGTATCCCCAGTATACAGGCCCAGTACAGAATATCCCCAGTATACAGGCCCATTACAGCGTATCACCAATATACAGGTGCAGTACAGAGTATCCCCAGTATACAGGCTCAGTACAGAGTATCCCCAGTGTACAGCCTCAGTACAGAGTATTGCCAGTATACAGGCCCAGTACAGATTATCCCCAGTATACAGGCCCAATACAGAGTATCCCCAGCATACAGGCCCTGTACAGACTATCCCCAGTATACAGGCCCGGTACAGAGTATCCCCAGTATACAGGCCCAGTACAGAGTATCCCCAGTATACAGGCCCAGTACAGAGTGTCCCAAGTATACAGGCCCAGTACATAGTATCCCCAGTATACAGGCCCAGTGCAGAGAATCCACAGTATACAGGCCCAGTACAGAGTATACCGAGTATACAGGCCCAGTACAGAGTATCCCCAGTATACAGGCCCAGTACAGAGTATCCTACAGAGGTCCTACAAGTAGAATTTAGGGAGTTAGGAGCCAAACTAAAAAGTAGGACCTCGAAGGTAGTAATCTCTGGATTACTACCAGTGCCACGTGCTAGTAAGAGTACAGAGAACAGGATAGTTAGGCTAAATACGTGGCTTGAGCAGTGGTGTAAGAGGGAGGGTTTTAAATTTTTGAGGCATTGGAACCAGTTTTGTGGTAGGTGTGACCTATACAAAAGGGACGGTCTACACCTGTGCAGAGATGGAACTGATGTTCTCGGGGTAATTTTTGATAAAGCAGTTCGGGAGCATTTAAACTAGTATGGCAGGGGGCTAGAAACCTATGTAGTGAAATAGAGGAAAGTGAAAGGCAGACAGAAATAAATGATAAAAGGGTGAGGAACAAAAAACAAAGGGCCAAACTAATTCATAAAAAATGTGAGCATAAAAAAAGCCTGAGGGTTTTATACCTTAATGCGAGAAGCATCAGGAACAAGGTAGATGAATTAGCTGTGGAAATAGAGGTTAATAATTATGATCTAATTGGGATTACGGAAACATGGTTGCAGGGTGAGCAGGGCTGGGAGCTTAACATACAGGGGTATTCAGTATTTAGGAAGGATCGACAAAAAAGAAAGGGAGGAGGGGTAGCATTGCTAGTAAAAGAGGGGATAAATGCAATTGAAAGGAAGGATATTAACTCAGTTAATACAGAATCTATATGGGTGGAGCTAAGAAATAGCGAGGGGCGAAAAACATTAATAGGAGTGGTATATAGGCCTCCAAATAGTAAAATAGAGGTTAGGGAGGGCATCACGAGGGAAATTAGAGAAGCGTGCAATAAGAGCACAGCTGTCATCATAGGTGACTTTAACTTACATATAGATTGGACTAGCCTAATCAGTAAAAATAATGAGGAGGAGGAATTCCTTGAGTGTTTGAGGGATGGTTATCTGGATCAATATGTCGAGGAACCAACTCGGGAACAGGCTATATTGGACTGGGTACTGTGCAATGAGAAGGGACTAATCAGTAATCTTGTTGTACGGGGACCCTTGGGTCAGAGCGATCATAACATGATCGATTTCTCACTCGAAATGGAGAGCGAAGAAATTGACTCAGAGACTAAGGTCCTGAATTTAAACAAGGGGAATTATGATGCCATGAGACGGGAACTGAGTAGGTCTGAGTGGACAACGTTCCTGGGAGGACTGGAGGTAGATAAACAATGGCAAACATTTAAAGATAGAATGACAAAATTGCAAAAATTGTTTATACCAATCTGGCATAAAAGGAAATCTAAAAAGGTGACTCAACCGTGGATAACAGGGGAAATTAGAGACAGCATAAAATCCAAAGATAGGGCGTATAAAATAGCCAAAAAAAGCGCCAGAGCGGAAGATTGGGAACAGTTTAAGATAGAGCAAAGGAGGGCAAAGGGCATAATCAAGAGGGGCAAAATAGCTTACGAAAACAAGCTGGCGGAAAATATAAAAACTAACTCCAAAAGCTTTTATAAGTATATCAAAAGGAAAAGACTGGTGAAAACCAAAGTTGGTCCATTGCAGTCAGATACGGGGGAATATATAATGGGAAATAAGGAAATGGCAGATCAACTAAATGCATACTTTGGGTCAGTCTTTACGAAGGAAGACACAAAAAACCTCCCTGGGATATCGGGAAAAATAGGGACATTGGCAAAGGAGGAACTGACGCAAATCAATATCTCTAAGGATATGGTGTTAAGGAAGCTAAAGGGATTGAAGGTGGACAAATCCCCAGGGCCTGATAACATGCATCCTAGGGTACTGAAGGAGGTGGCCCTAGAGATAGCGGATGCACTAAGGATGATTTTTCAGAATTCATTAGACTCGGGAACAGTACCGATGGATTGGAGGGTAGCTAACGTTACCCCACTATTCAAAAAGGGGGGTAGGGAAAAAGCAGGTAATTACAGACCTGTAAGCCTTACATCAGTTGTGGGCAAAATGCTGGAGTCCATCATTAAGGATGAAATAGCGGAGCACTTAGCAAATGGGGACAGGATAGGACAGAGTCAACATGGATTTACAAAGGGTAAATCGTGCTTGACTAATCTATTGGAATTTTTTGAGGGAGTAACTGGTAGAATAGATGGGGGAGAGCCAGTAGATGTGGTGTACCTGGACTTCCAAAAGGCCTTCGATAAGGTCCCACATAAAAGATTAGCATGGAAAATTGAGGCTCATGGGATAAAGGGGAAAGTTTTGGCGTGGATAGGGAACTGGCTGTCAGATAGAAAACAGAGAGTTGGAATAAACGGCTCATTTTCTGAATGGCAGGCAGTAACAAGTGGGGTACCACAGGGATCTGTCCTGGGCCCCCAGCTGTTCACAATTTACATTAATGACCTGGATCAGGGAGTCGGATGCAGCATTTCCAAATTTGCAGACGACACTAAACTAGGAGGGGGGGTGGGCTCAGAGGAAGAGACCAGGAAGCTCCAGAGCGATTTGGACAGACTGGGCGATTGGGCGGATAAATGGCAGATGCACTATAATGTGGACAAGTGCGAAGTTATCCACCTTGGGTGCAGGAACGGGAGGGCAAATTATTATTTAAATGGCAATAGATTGGGAGAGGGGGAAGTACAGAGAGACCTGGGTGTTCTTGTACACCAGTCACTGAAGGCGAGCATGCAGGTGCAACAGGCGGTCAAGAAGGCAAACGGTATGCTGGCCTTCATAGCAAAAGGGTTAGAATACAGGAACAGGGATACCTTGCTGCAGCTGTACAGGGCACTGGTGAGACCACACCTCGAGTACTGTGTACAGTTTTGGTCGCCTCATCTGAGGAAGGATGTTCTTGCCATGGAGGGGGTGCAGCGGCGATTCACCAGGCTGATACCAGGAATGGCGGGAATGACCTATGAGGAGAGACTATGTAGTTTAGGGATGTACACACTGGAGTTTAGAAGATTGAGAGGGGACCTCATAGAAGTGTATAAAATTCTGACAGGTCTAGACAGACTGGATGCAGAAGGAATGTTTCCCTTGGCGGGTGAGAACAGAACTAGAGGACATAATTTAAGGATAAGGGCTAAACCATTTAGGACAGAGATGAGGGGGAATTTCTTCACTCAGAGAGTGGTGAACCTGTGGAACTCATTGCCACAGAGGGCAGTGTACGCCAGCTCATTAAATATATTTAAGAGGGAATTAGATATATTTCTACGGGCAAAAGGGGTTAAGGGTTACGGAGAGAAGGCGGGGACGGGATACTGAATTAAAGGATCAGCCATGATCTCATCGAATGGCGGAGCAGGCACGAAGGGCCGAATGGCCTACTCCTGCTCCTATCTTCTATGTATCTATGTATCTATCCCCAATAGACCGGCCCAGTACAGAGTATCCCCAGTATACAGGCCCAGTACAGAGTATACCCGGTATACAGGCCCAGTAGAGAGCATCCCCAGTATACAGGCCCAGTACAGAGATCCCCAGTATACAGGCCCAGTACAGAATATCTCCAGTATACAGGCCCAGGACAGAGTATCCCCAGTACACTGGCCCAGTACAGAGTATCCCCAGTATACAGGTTCAGTACAGAGTATCCCCAGTATACAGGCCCAGTTGAGAATATCCCCAGTATACAGGCCCAATACAGAGTACCCCAATATACAGGCCCAGTACAGAATATCCCCAGTGTACAGGCCCATTACAGCATATCCCCAATATACAGGCCCGGTACAGAATATCCCCAGTATACTGGCCCAGTACAGATTATCCCCAGTATACAGGCCCAGTACAGAGTATCCCCAGTGTACAGGCCCAGTACAGAGTATCCCCAGCACACAGTCCCAGTACAGAGTATCCTCAGTATGCAGGCCCAGTACATAACATCCCCAGTATACAGGCCCAGTACAGAGTACCCCCAGCACACAGGCCCAGTACAGAGTATCCCCAGTGTACAGGCCCAGTTGAGAATATCCCCAGTATACAGGCCCAGTACAGAGAATCACCAGTATACAGGCCCAGTACAGAGTATCCCCGGTATACAGGCCCAGTACAGATTATCCCCAGTATACAGGCCCAGTACATAGTAACCCCAGTATACAGGCCCAGTACAGAGTATCCCCAGTATACAGGCTCAGTACAGAGTATCCCCATTATACAGGCCCAGTACAGAGTGTCCCCAGTATACAGGCCCAGTACAGAGTATCCCCAGTATACAGGCCCAGCGCAGAGTATCCTCAGTATACAGGCCCAGTACACAGTATCCCCACTGTACAGGCTCAGTACAGAACATCTCCAGTATACAGGCCCAGTACAGAGTATCCCCAGTATACAAGCCCAGCGCAGAGTATCCCCAGTATACAGGCCCAGTACAGAGTATCCCTAGTATACAGGCTCAGTGCAGAGTATCCCCAGTATACAGGCCCAGTGCAGAGTGTCCCCAGTATACAGGCCCAGTTGAGAATATCCCCAGTGTACAGGCCCAGTACAGAGAATCACCAGTATACAGGCCCAGTAGAGAGTATCCCCAGTATACAGGCCCAGTACAGAGTATCCCCAGTGTACAGGCCCAATACAGAGTATCCCCAGTATACAGGCCCAGTACAGAGTATCCCCAGGTTACAGGCCCAGTTGAGAGTATCCCCAGTATACAGGCCCAGTACAGAGTATCCCCAGTGTACAGGCCCAGTACAGAGTATCCCCAGTATACCGGCCCAGTACAGAGTATCCCCAGTGTACAGGCCCAGTACAGAGTATCCCCAGTATACAGGCCCATTCCAGCATATCCCCAGTATACAGGCCCAGTACAGAGTATCCCCAGTATACTGGCCCAGTACAGGGTATCCCCAGTATACAGGTCCAGTACAGAATATCCCCAGTGTACAGGCCCAGTTGAGAATATCCCCAGTATACAGGCCCAGTACAGAATACCCTCAGTATACAGGCCCAGTACAGAGTATCCCCAGTATACAGGCCAAGTACAGAGTATCCCCAGTATACAGGCCCAGTACAGATTATCCCCAGTATACAGGCCCAGTACAGAGTATCCCCAGTATACAGGCCCAGTACAGAGTATCCCCAGTATACAGGCCCAGTACAGAGTATGCACAGTATACAGGCCCAGTACAGAGTATCCACAGTATACAGGCCCAGTACAAATTATCCCCAGTATACAGGCCCAGTACAGAATATCCCCAGTATACAGGCCCAGTACAAAGTATCCCCGGTATACAGGCCCAGTACAGAGTATCCCCAGTATACAGGCCCTTTACAGAGTATCCCCAGTATACAGGCCCAGTACAGAGTATCGCCAGTATACCGGCCCCGTACAGAGTATCCCCAGTTTACAGGCCCAGTGCAGAGTATCCCCAATAGACCGGCCCAGTACAGAGTATCCCCAGTATACAGGCCCAGTACAGAGTATCGCCAGTATACCGGCCCAGTACAGAGTATCCCCAGTTTACAGGCCCAGTACAGAGTATCCCCAATAGACCGGCCCAGTACAGAGTATCCCCAGTATACAGGCCCAGTACAGAGTATCATCAGTATACAGGCCCAGTACAGAGTATCCCCAATTTACAGGCCCAGTACAGAGTATCCACAATAGACCGGCCCAGTACAGAGTATCCCCGGTATACAGGCCCAGTACAGAGTATCCCCAGTATACAGGCCCAGTAGAGAGTATCCCCAGTATACAGGCCCAGTACAGAGTATCCCCAGTATACAGGCCCAGTACAAAATATCCCCGGTATACAGGCCCAGTACAGAGTATCCCCGGTATACAGGCCCAGTGCAGAGTATCCCCAGTATACAGGCCTAGTACAGAGTATCCCCAGTATACAGGCCCAGTACAGAGTATCCCCAGTATACAGGCCCAGTACAGAGTATCCCCAGTGTACAGGCCCAGTGCAGAGTATCCCCAGTATACAGGCCAAGTACAGAGTATCCCCAGTACACAGGCCCAGTACAGAGTATCCCCAGTATACAGGCCCAGTACAGTGTACCCCAGTATACAGGCCCAGTATAGAATATCCCCAGTATACAGGCCCAGTACAGAGTATCCCCAGTATACAGGCCCAGTTGAGAGTATCCCCAGTATACAGGCCGAGTACAGAGTATCCGCAGTATACAGGCCCAGTCGAGAGTATCCCCAGTATACAGGCCCAGTGCAGAGTATCCCCAGTATACAGGCCCAGTACAAAGTATCCCCGGTATACAGGCCCAGTACAGAGTATCCCCAGTATACAGGCCCAGTACAGAGTATCCCCAGTATACAGGCCCAGTACAGAGTATCCCCAGTATACAGGCCCAGTACAGAGTATCCCCAGTATACAGGCCCAGTACAGAGCATCCCCAGTATACAGGTCCAGTACAGAGCATCGCCAGTATACAGGCCCAGTACAGAGTATCCTCAGTATACTGGCCCAGTACAGAATATTGCCAGTATACAGGCCCAGTACAGAGTATCCCCAGTATACAGGCCCAGTACAGAGTATCCCCAGTATACAGGCCCAGTACAGAGTATCCCCAGTATACAGGCCCAGTACAGAGTATTCCCAGTATACAGGCCCAGTACAAATTATCCCCAGTATACAGGCCCAGTACAGAATATCCCCAGTGTACAGGCCCAGTACAAAGTATCCCCGGTATACAGGCCCAGTACAGAGTATCCCCGGTATACAGGCCCAGTACAGAATATCCCCAGTACACAGGCCCAGTACAGAGTGTCCCCAGTATACAGGCCCAGGACAGAGTATCCCCAGTATACAGGCCCAGTACAGAGTATCCCCAGTATACCGGCCCAGTACAGAGCATCCCCAGTATACTGGTCCAGTACAGAGATCCCCAGCATACAGGCCCAGTACAGAGTATCCCCAGTATACAGGCCCAGTACAGAGTATCCCCAGTATACAGGCCCAGTACAGAGTATCCCCAAGTATACAGGCCCAGTACAGAGAACCCCCAGTATACAGGCCCAGTACAGCGTATTCCCAGTAAACAGGCCCAGTACAGGGTATCCCCAGTATACAGGCCCATTACAGCGTATCCCCAGTAAACAGGCGCAGTACAGAGTATCCCCAGTATACTGGCCCAGTACAGGGTATCCCCAGTATACAGGTCCAGGACAGAGTATCCCCAGTGTACAGGCCCAGTAGAGAGTATCCCCAGTATACAGGCCCAGTGCAGAGTATCCCCAGTATACAGGCCCAGTACAAGGTATCCCCGGTATACAGGCCCAGTACAGAGTATCCCCAGTATACAGGCCCAGTTCAGAGTATCCCCAGTATACAGGCCCAGTACAGAGTATCCCCAGTATACAGGCCCAGTACAGAGTATCCCCAGTATACAGGCCCAGTACAGAGTATCCCCAGTATACAGGCCCAGTACAGAGCATCGCCAGTATACAGGCCCAGTACAGAGTATCCTCAGTATACTGGCCCAGTACAGAATATCCCCAGTATACAGGCCCAGTACAGAGTATCCCCAGTATACAGGCCCAGTACAGAGTATCCCCAGTATACAGGCCCAGTACAGAGTATCCCCAGTATACAGGCCCAGTACAGAGTATTCCCAGTATACAGGCCCAGTACAAATTATCCCCAGTATACAGGCCCAGTACAGAATATCCCCAGTATACAGGCCCAGTACAAAGTATCCCCGGTATACAGGCCCAGTACAGAGTATCCCCGGTATACAGGCCCAGTACAGAATATCCCCAGTATACAGGCCCAGTACAGAGTATCCCCAGTATACAGGCCCAGTACAGAATATCCCCAGTATACAGGCCCAGTACAGAGTATCCCCAGTATACAGGCCCAGTACAGAGTATCCCCAGTGTACAGGCCCAGTACAGAGTACCCCCAGTATACAGGCCCAGTACAGAGTATCCCCAGTATACTGGCCCAGTACAGAGTATCCCCAGTATACAGGCCTGGTGCAGAGTATCCCCAGTATACAGGCCCAGTACAGAATATTCCCAGTATACAGGCCCAGTACAGAATATCCTCAGTATACAGGCCCAGTACAGAGTATCCCCAGTATACAGGCCCAGTACAGAGTATCCCCAGTATACAGGCCCAGTACAGATTCTCCCCAGTATACAGGCCCAGTACAAATTTTCCCCAGTATACAGGCCCAGTACAGAGTATCCCCAGTATACAGGCCCAGTACAGAGTATCCCCAATATACAGGCCCAGTACAGAGTATCCCCAGAATACAGGCCCAGTACAGAGTACCCCCAGTATACAGGCCCAGTACAGAGTATCCCCAGTATACAGGCCCAGTACAGTGTATCCCCAGTATACAGGCCCAGTACAGAATATCCCCCATATACAGGCCCAGTACAGAGTATCCCCAGTATACAGGCCCAGTACAGACTATCCCCAGTATACAGGCCCAGTACAGAATATCCCCAGTATACAGGCCCAGTACAATGTATCCCCGGTATACAGGCCCAGTACAGAGTATCCCCGGTATACAGGCCCAGTACAGAATATCCCCAGTATACAGGCCCAGTACAGAGTATCCCCAGTATACAGGCCCAGTACAGAGTATCCCCAGTATACAGGCCCAGTACAGAGTATCCCCAGTATACAGGCCCAGTACAGAGTATCCCCAGTGTACATGCCCAGTACAGAGTACCCCCAGTATACAGGCCCAGTACAGAGTATCCCCAGTATACTGGCCCAGTACAGAGTATCCCCAGTATACAGGCCTGGTGCAGAGTATCCCCAGTATACAGGCCCAGTACAGAATATTCCCAGTATACAGGCCCAGTACAGAATATCCTCAGTATACAGGCCCAGTACAGAGTATCCCCAGTATACAGGCCCAGTACAGAGTATCCCCAGTATACAGGCCCAGTACAGATTCTCCCCAGTATACAGGCCCAGTACAAAGTTTCCCCAGTATACAGGCCCAGTACAGAGTATCCCCAGTATACAGGCCCAGTACAGAGTATCCCCAATATACAGGCCCAGTACAGAGTATCCCCAGAATACAGGCCCAGTACAGAGTACCCCCAGTATACAGGCCCAGTACAGAGTATCCCCAGTATACAGGCCCAGTACAGTGTATCCCCAGTATACAGGCCCAGTACAGAATATCCCCCGTATACAGGCCCAGTACAGAGTATCCCCAGTATACAGGCCCAGTACAGACTATCCCCAGTATACAGGCCCAGTACAGAGTATCCCCAGTATACAGGCCCAGTACAGACTATCCCCAGTATACAGGCCCAGTACAGACTATCCCCAGTATACAGGCCCAGTACAGAGTATCCCCAGTATACAGGCCCGGTACAGAGTATCCCCAGTATACAGGCCCAGTACAGACTATCCCCAGTATACAGGCCCAGTACAGTGTATCCCCAGTATACAGGCCCAGTACAGAATATCCCCCGTATACAGGCCCAGTACAGAGTATCCCCAGTATAGAGGCCCAGTACAGACTATCCCCAGTATACAGGCCCAGTACAGAGTATCCCCAGTATACAGGCCCAGTACAGAGTATCCCCAGTATACAGGCCCAGTACAGACTATCCCCAGTATACAGGCCCAGTACAGAGTATCCCCAGTATACAGGCCCGGTACAGATTATCCCCAGTATACAAGCCCAGTACAGAGTGGGAATCGTGCATGTGAGGTCCTTGTGTGTAGAGCACTTGTTTGGTGTCTGTGCATCTGGAATGCGTGCGTGTGCGGTCCATGTGCGTGGGGTCTGTGGCCTTGACTTTCATTGGGCCGTGAGGCGGGCTTTGAGGCGAGCAGCGGGGTTAAAATCGCAAAAAATGGAGGGTGTGATCCCCCCCCCCCCGCCTAACTCCCGACTCCGAGCAATTTTAACTCAGGCTTGTCTGATGGTGCCGACTCCGTCCCGCATCCAACAGGCGGGTCTGGTCTTTGAACCCCTTAATTACCAGTAAATGGCCTCTGTAATCCTATTTTAACAGGCCCTTGCGAATTTAACCCTTTTCCCACGTAAAACACGCCTGGTGGGAATCACAAATGTGAAACCTGGCGGGAGCACTATTGGATTGCTGACTATCAACAGCAGGTCAACCATTAAATAGGAGATTTGATCAGCCATCATTTGCAAGTGGCAGGACTTCGTGGTCTCAGGTCTGGGGCAACTTTTAGAAGGCTTAAGCACACCTGTGGAAGGTTGGAGCCTCACACCCATCTCCAATGTGACCTCCTGGGAAACCCCTCTCGCCACCTTCACTCAGCGCTTCCTCAATGGAGGCATATACCAGCATGGGAGCCATTTATTTCCTTCCATTCTGGGCATTAGATGAGCTCGAACACCAGCCGCGGCAGCTGCAGAACCAGGAACAACAGCAGCAGCAACAGGAGCGCCAGGCTGCTGCTCACCCACCTGAAGCTGCACAGGCCAGAAGGGACCAGTGCCTGGAAGTGGCTTCAGAACACCTTTCTGCACATCAAGGGGCCATGGGGACCCGTTTCTGCACTGGCAGTCCTACTCAGAAGGACTTCCATAAAGGTCTGGTTTCTCTGTTCAATAGATGACCATCGCTCCTCCAGAGATGTCATTCTATTATGAACACTCACCATGTTTTCTGCACTGTGGTGACTTATCTCCTCCATGGAGGTTGCCATCCTTTCCATCGTGATGCGTTGATGCGCCAATGACTCCACAAAGGCTCTGCTCATGGTCGCTATGGACTTCTCCATTCGCTCCACACTCGCATCGACCCTGGAGACAAAACCTGCCAGAGACTCCTGCATCTGTTCCTGGAGGTCCAGCACCGCTGATCTTATGGATGGACCCAGAGTCAGAGGGTCGACATGCAGCTGAGCCGAGCTGGCAGAGTCCTGCGCCCTCTGACTAGCACTCTCCACTGCTGTCCCTGTCTCCACAACCTGCTGATGCTCACTTGTGAGCTGTGATACACCAGGTGACAACACTGCTCTATGTCCCGAAGGTCCCACCGAGGTGTGAGTGTCTGCACTGGTGCTGGGTGCGCTGCATTCTGCTGACCCTGCACCCTCAGAGGTTGTAGCTTCCTCTGAGGAGTCTGGATGCTCAGGCTGTTCCTCCTGGCTAGTGGGGACGGCTGCTTGCGATGGTCCTGTGGGGGAGTAAAGGAAAGAGTCAGAGATGTGATGCCAAGGTTACATGCACATTGCATATTGCAGATGCTCATAAGTCCATCTGTTAGAACTTCAGAATCATTATCAGTGACTCATGCAATGCCAATGAGAGAGATGGAAAACTATTCTGTCATCAGCTTACTGTGATACACCCGTCTGTCTGTCCCCACTTGCGCATCTTCCTCCACTCCTACGATCTCCAGGACCACCTCCTCCCAGGGGGTGAGTTGGGCTAGTGAGGGTGGCCCTCCTCCTGTCCTCGCTCTTTCTCGCTTATTGTGAGCTCTCTTTTCCTGCAATGAGGGAGACAAGTGGAGCTTGAGTGAGAATGAAGGAGTGAGTGTAGAGATTCCATAGCATAGATACTTAGAAGGAGACAAAGATGGAGTGAGGTGGCAAGACCAAGGGCCCTCCCTGTGTGTTGTCAGTTGTGTTCAAAGCATCAGAGTGATAGGGAGTGTGAGGGCTGCATAGCCGAATAGTTATGTGAATGTGACCATAGAGAGAAAGGGAAATGGATAAGGGTGCGTGGATGTCAGTGTCAAGTGGGATGTGAAGGAAGAGATTGCTAAAGCTGAGTGCTGGTGAGGAAAGGTTCAGACTGAGGGTGATGGGAAATTCATACTCACTTTTCCAGTGCGCAGGTCATGAAATCTCTTCCTGCACTGAATCCAGGTTCTGCAGGGTACTGAAAATGAGTTGACCTCCTCTGCCTCCTGGATCCACACAGCCTTGGTCTGCTGGGGAGGCTTCTTCCTCCCTGAAGAAGGGAAGAGCACCTCTTTATGAGCTCCTGCTCCCTCAACTAAAGCTTGCAGGGCAATGTCATCAAACCTGGGAGCAGACCTAGGTCTCTTGATGGTCATTCTGCCTCCAGGTACCTCTAGCATGAAAGGCCAAAAGGTTGGCAGTCTGCAGAAGAAGCAAGGCTTGTTGCAGACCTTAAATGCAGCAGCAATAATGACGTCATCGGAGGGGACTTTCAGTCATGAAACATCCCTTTGCAAAGGCTTCCCACACGTTGGAAATCAATTGGCCAATTGAGTTAAAATTGCATCAATCTCCCAAACACGAAATTCGGATAACATGACAACATCCCGCACCTGAGCTAAAATTACCTCGTGTGTTTGTGGTCCGTGTGTGTGGGATCTGTGCTTGTGGGGTCTGTGTGTGTGGGGTCCGTGTGTGTGGGGTCCGTGTGTGTGGGGTCCGTGTGTGTGGGGTCTGTGTGTGTGGGGTCCGTGTGTGTGGGGTCCGTGTGTGTGGGGTCTGTGTGTGTGGGGTCCGTGTGTGTGGGGTCCGTGTGTGTGGGGTCTGTGTGTGTGGGGTCTGTGCATGTGGGGTCCGTGTGTGTGGGGTCCGTGTGTGTGGGGTCTGTGCATGTGGGGTCTCTGTGTGTGGGGTCCGTGCGTGTGGGGTCTGTGCATGTGGGGTCTGTGTGTGTGGGGTCCGTGTGTGTGGGGCCTGTGTGTGTGGGGTCCGTTTGTGTGGGGTCCGTGCGTGTGGGGTCCGTGTGTGTGGGGTCTGTGTGCATGGGGTCTGTGTGTGTGGGGCCTGTGTGTGTGGGGTCTGTGTGTGTGGGGTCTGTGTGCATGGGGTCTGTGTGCATGGGGTCTGTGTGCATGGGGTCTGTGTGTGTGGGGCCTGTGTGTGTGGGGTCTGTGTGTGTGGGGCCTGTGTGTGTGGGGTCTGTGTGTGTGGGGTCTGTGTGCATGGGGTCTGTGTGCATGGGGTCTGTGTGCATGGGGTCTGTGTGTGTGGAGCCTGTGTGTGTGGGGTCTGTGTGTGTGGGGCCTGTGTGTGTGGGGTCCGTTTGTGTGGGGTCCATGTATGTGGGGTCTGTGCGTGTGGGGTCCGTTTGTGTGGGGCCTGTGTGTGTGGGGTCCGTTTGTGTAGGGTCTGTGCGTGTGGGGTCTGTGTGTGTGGAGCCTGTGTGTGTGGGGGCCGTGTGTGTGGGGTCCGTGTGTGTGGGGTCTGTGTGTGTGGGGTCCGTGTGTGTGGGGTCTGTGCGTGTGGGGTCTGTGTGTGTGGGGTCTGTGTGTGTGGGGTCCGTGTGTGTGGGGTCTGTGCGTGTGGGGTCTGTGTGTGTGGGGTCTGTGTGTGTGGGGTCCGTGTGTGTGGGGTCTGTGTGTGTGGGGTCTGTGTGTGTGGGGTCCGTGTGTGTGGAGCCTGTGTGTGTGGGCCATGTGTGTGGGGTCCGTGTGTGTGGGGTCCGTGTGTGTGGAGCCTGTGTGTGGGGGCCATGTGTGTGTGGGGTCCGTGTGTGTGGGGTCTGTGTGTGTGGGGTCCGTGTGTGTGGGGTCTGTGTGTGGGGGGTCCGTGTGTGTGGGGTCTGTGTGTGTGGGGTCCGTGTGTGTGGGGTCCGTGTGTGTGGGGTCTGTGTGTGTGGGGTCCGTGTGTGTGGGGTCTGTGTGTGTGGGGTCCGTGTGTGTGGGGTCTGTGTGTGTGGGGTCCGTGTGTGTGGGGTCTGTGTGTGTGGGGTCCGTGTGTGTGGGGTCTGTGTGTGGGGGTTCTGTGTATGTGGGGTCTGTGTGTGTGGGGTCCGTGTGTGTGGGGTCCATGTATGTGGGGTCTGTGTGTGTGGGGTCTGTGTGTGTGGGGTCCGTGTGTGTGGGGTCTGTGTGTGGGGGTTCTGTGTATGTAGACTCTGTGTGTGTGACGACTGTGTGTGTGGAGTCTGTGTGTGTGGGGGCCGTGTGTGTGGGGTCCGTGTGTGTGGGGTCCATGTGTGTGGGGTCTGTGCGTGTGGGGTCCGTGTGTGTGGGGTCCGTGTGTGTGGGGTCTGTGTGTGTGGGGTCTGTGCATGTGGGGTCCGTGTGTGTGGGGTCCGTGTGTGTGGGGTCTGTGCATGTGGGGTCCGTGTGTGTGGGGTCCGTGTGTGTGGGGTCTGTGCATGTGGGGTCTCTGTGTGTGGGGTCCGTGTGTGTGGGGTCCGTGTGTGTGGGGTCTGTGCATGTGGGGTCCGTGTGTGTGGGGTCTGTGCATGTGGGGTCTGTGTGTGTGGGGTCCATGTGTGTGGGGTCCGTGTGTGTGGGGTCCGTGTGTGTGGGGTCCGTGCGTGTGGGGTCTGTGCATGTGGGGTCCGTGTGTGTGGGGTCTGTGCATGTGGGGTCTGTGTGTGTGGGGTCCATGTGTGTGGGGTCCGTGTGTGTGGGGTCCGTGTGTGTGGGGTCTGTGTGTGTGGGTTCTGTGCGTGTGGGGTCTGTGCGTGTGGGGTCTGTGCGTGTGGGGTCCATGTATGTGGAGCCTGTGTGTGTGGGGTTTGTGCATGTGGGGTCCGTGTGTGTGGGGTCTGTGCGTGTGGGGTCTGTGCGTGTGGGGTGTTTGGGGTCTGTGTGTGTGGGGTCTGTGTGAATGGGGTCTGTGTGTGTGGAGTCTGTGTGAATGGGGTCTGTGTGTGTGTGAAGTCTGTGCATGTGGGGTCTGTGTGCGTGGAGTCTGTGTCTGTGGGGTCTGTGTTTGTGGGGTCTTTGCGTGTGGCGTCATGGGGGTGATTTTCATTCAGAAGTCGGGAAGGAGGCGGGAGTACAACTTTTGGGCTTGTAGTCCCGCCTCCATCGAGATACAGCCAATACACGTGATTTTAACTTGATTGACCTTGTTGAGCCCGCCCAGCGGGCTCAACAGGCCAATTAAGGGCCACCCAGCAACAGGTGACCTCACAGACTGAAATTTCATCTGTCAAGAGATCTTGACAGATGAAATATCAGTGTCTCACAGCTGTTTGAAGCTGTCAAACACTGACAGTCTTACTTCTAACCTGTGTCCTTCTACACAGACTCAGTTAGAAATCTCACCGGCACAGAAAGCTGCAGGCTGTCACTTTTAACAGTTCGCAGCCATTCTGCTTTCTGTGCCGGTTAGATGACAGACTCCCGAAACCTAGAGGAAAGAAGGCTAAAAAGGTAAGTACAGGTAATTTAAACTTCTTTACACACTTTAGACACACCAAACACACTTACCTTTGCACTCATGCACCCATCACTCACCTGAACACCGACATCTCGACCCCTCCAAGTCCTTCAACCCGACGGCCCGCCTCCTCTAACTTGGCGTGGTTGGAGCCGTTGGGAATCCCACACTTCAAGCTTTAAAATAGGGATTAGGCTAAAAACTGCCTGTTAACTACCTGCTAACAGGCAGTTAATTGGCACTAATCCCTTCCCGCCTCGGGTAGGCGGGTCCCAGTGCAGGGCGGGAACCCGCCCCCTTTGAAACATAGAAACATAGAAACATAGAAGATAGGAGCAGGAGTAGGCCATTCGGCCCCTCGAGCCTGCTCCGCCATTCAATGCGATCATGGCTGATCATCTAAATTCAGTACCCGGTGTGGTAAACCACTTTTATCGTTCACTATCGTTACACTATGGTTATCACTGTTTATATCGTTACACTATGGTTATCACTGTTTACACTGTTGTGTCACTACACAAGGTCACCTCTTGTCACGCTGTTATACCTGGGCTGACCACAGCTGACTCCGCCCATGGCTCCGCCTGCTTGCCCAGGTATAAAGGTGGTCGACTGGCTGGTATTCCTCCTTGTTGGACCCGATCGCCCACGAGGGTGGGCTCTGTTATTTAGCCAATAAAAACCTATAGTTACTATCTTAACTCGTCGCTTTTCATTGGATGGATTGATAGGTATATCAATCGGTCCCTGCCTTCTCCCCATACCCCTTGACCCCTTTAGCCTTAAGAAATATATTCAACTACTTCTTGAATATATTTAATGAATTGGCCTCTGCTGCCTTCTGTGGTAGAGAATTCCACAGGTTCACCACTCTCTAGGTGAAGAAATTCCTCCCATTTCTGTCCTAAATAGCCTACCCCTTATCCTTAGACTGTGATCCCTGGTTCTGGACTCCCCGACCATCGGGAACATCCTTCCTGCATCTAGTCTGCCCAGTCCTGTCAGAATTTTATAAGTTTCAATGAGATCCCCTCTCATTCTTCTAAACTTCAGCGAGTACAAGCCCAATCGACCCAATCCCTCCTCATACGTCATTCCTGCCATCCCAGGTATCAGCCTGGTGAATCTTCGCTGAACTCCTTCCATGGCAAGAACATCCTTCCTCAGATAAGGCGACCAAAACTGCACACAATACTCAAGATGTGGTCTCACCAAGGCCCTGTACAACTGCAGCAAGACATCCTTGTTCCTGTACTCAAACCCTCTCGCTACGAAGGCCAACATACCATTTGCCTTCTTAACCGCCTGCTGCACGTGCATGCTTACCTTCAACGACTGGTGCACAAGGACGCCCAGGTCTCGTTGCACTTCCCCTTCTCCCAATCTATTGCTATTCAGATAATAATCTGCCTTCCTGTTTTTGCCACCAAAGTGGATAACCTCACATTTATCCACGTTATATTGCATCTGCCATGCTTCTGCCCAATCACCCAACCTGTCCAAATCATCCTGGAGTTTCTCGGCATCCTCCTCACTGCACACACGCCCACCCAGCATTGTGTCGTCTGCAAATTTGGAGATATTACATTTAGTTCCCTTGTCTAAATCATTAATATATATTGTGAATAGCTGGGGTCCAAGGACCGATCCCTGTGGTACCCCACTAGTCACTGCCTGCCACTCGGAAAAAGACCCGTTTATTCCAACACTTTGCTTTCTGTCTGCCAACCAGTTCTCTATCCAAGTCAATACCTTGCCCCCAATCCCATGTGCCTTAACGTTACACGCTAATCTCTTATGCGGGACCTTATCGAAAGCCTTCTGAAAGTCAAAATACACCACATCCATTGGTTCTCCCTTATCTATTTTGCCAGTTACATCCTCAAAAAATTCCAGTAGATTAGTCAAGCACGATTTACCTTTTGTAAATCCATGTTGACTTTGTCCGATCCTGTCTGTTTTCCAAGTGCAATGCTATTACATCTTTTATAATGGACTCTAGCATTTTCCCCACTACCGATGTCAGGCTTACCGGTCTGTAATTCCCCGTTTTCTCTCTACCACCTTTTTTGAATAGTGGGGTAACATTAGCTGCCCTCCAATCCATGGGTACTGTTCCAGATTTCATCAAATGTTGGAAGATGATCAGCAAAGCATCTACTATTTCTAGGGCCACTTCCTTAAGTACCCTAGGATGTAGATTATCAGGCCCTGGGGATTTATCGGCCTTCAATCCCATCAATTTCCCTAACACCATTTCCCTACAAATACTGATTTCTTTCAGTTGCTCCCTTTCATCAGACCCTATGTTCCCCGACATCTCTGGGAGGTTATTTGTGTCCTCCTTTGTGAAGACAGAACCAAAATATGTATTTAATTGGTCTGCCATTTCTTTGTTCCCCATTATAAATTCCCCTGATTCTGACTGCAAGGGACCTATGCTTGACTTCACCAATCTTTTTCTCTTCACGTATCTATAAAAGCTTTTACAGTCAGTTTCTATGTTCCCACCAAGCTTACTCTCATATTCTATTTTCCCCCTCTTAATTAATCCCTTTGCCCTCCTTTGTTGAATCCTAAACTGCTCCCAATCCTCAGGTTTACTGCTTTTTCTGGCCAATTTATATGTCCTCTCCTTGGATCTTATGCTATCCCTAATTTCCCTTGTTAGCCACGGTTGAGTCACCTTTTTGGTGAGTGGCTTGTTGGCAATCTTCTTCATCCCTCCATCTGCACCTGACTTTATGGCCAGAGGGTGCGCGATGCCCCAATGGCCATCTGTCAGCCAGCACCCATGGCCCTTTCTGGGTACGCACACGCACATTCAACTCAGGGCATCATGTAAGGGCTGATCCACCATGGGGGGGCATGAGATGACAACTCAAGGCATCATGTAAGGGCTGATCCACCATGGGGGGGCATGAGATGACAACTCAGGGCATCATGTAAGGGCTGATCCACCATGGGGGGGCATGAGATGACAACTCAGGGCAGCATGTTTCAGAACTTCCCGTCCTTTCTCCTGCAGGGCAAGCTGGCCAGGAACTGGAGGGAACAGATTCGTACTGGCGGGGGCCCTCCTCATCTGCAGGAACTGACGGACCTGGAGGAAAGAGTCCACCAGATTGTTGGAGGCTGGATGATTGGTCCTGTCACCACTGGAGCTGCCGACCCCATTGTGCACAGCGATGGTAAGGTCATCACCTTTCTGAACTGTCTCCTTCCACTTGTCCCCCCCACCAGCATGCTTTTTCAGTCTGGACCCATGTCAGAGCATTGCAGCACTCTTGCATCCCTTGCTGCCACCCTGGCCTTTCGCTAAATCCACTCTTCAACCTCCCTGCTTTCAGATGCTGCATCACCAGCTCGGGAGCCGGGCCATCTAGCTGCCAGGGACACTGACTCCGGAGGCGACGAGCAGGAGGAAGCTGGACTATCCGTCCCACCCTCAGGCGAGCCAGCCCATCTGCAGACTGGGGATAGTGCTTCCCTGGAAGGGAGCGGGGGGGATGGATCTGAGGAGGAACCAGTTGCAGGAACCAGTGGCCTCCAGCAGCGCAAGGGGGGTAGGGAAGTTCGGGAGCCGTCTACCCGGAGGGCGCGTCAGGCCACGATGACTGCTGCACAGAGGGCAGAAGAGGTGCATTCCCTCACAGAAATGAACGCCCAGGCTCGACTCAGGCACACTGTGCTGATGGCTGCAGTTGCAAGGATGCCTGAAGCCATCGAGACACTGGCAAGGAGTGTGCAAGACATCGGGGCAGCACAGGAAAGGAGTGCCCAGGGCGTGGGGACATCACTGGAAAGGACTGTGCAGGGCGTCGCAACATCACTGGAAAGGACTGTCCATGGCTTCACCGATGCACTGGCACCTGCCACGCAAGTGCTGAGTGCTGCCACGCAGTCTCTCGCTGGCCTCATGTAGAGGCAGATTGAGGCCACAGAAGCACTGACTGCTGCCACCCTCCATGGATCAGGCAGGATTACCCGGGGCCCTTGCAGCACCACAGCAGGCCAGCAATCTGTGGACCAGCCGATGGGTTCGCATGCTGCGGTGCTGCCCCGTCAGAGTGCCAGTGTGTCGGCCGACCACGGAGCAGGTGTCCGCTCTCAGGATGTCAGCATTCCTGATGCCAATGCTGGCACGTCTCCACTGCAGCTGCCATCACCTGCAGGACAGACTGCTTCCACCCATGCCCAATTGGAGCAGTCAGCATCCGGCCCCTCCAAGCCCAGAGTCCGCCCAGGCCGTCCCTCAGGGGCATCAGTGCTTTCGGACAGTCAGCAGGCATCCCCCAGTCTTCATACAGCCACTGCGGTCCCATTACGGAGGAGCTGCAGGGAGGGAAGGGGCCGTTCTCACAAGAGAAGTAGATCACCATCAAAGCGGAAAGAGTAGAAGGTGCTGCTGAAATGTCCTATTTCTAGAAATCAAGGCCGTGGATGCTGGTCTGAATGTTAGTCATGTTTTGGATAGTGTCCCGGGTGTGTGTGCCACTTGGTCTGAATGTTAGTCATGTTTTGGATAGTCTCCCGGGTGTGTGAGGCACTTGATCTGAATGTTAGTCATGTTTTGGATAGTCTCCCGGGTGTGCGAGTCACGGATGTGTTAGTTTGTTAGTTAAGCTTTCAGTTGCCATTGCTTTGTCATGCTGGAAGGAAGCACAGTTTTCAAAATAAACAAAGAATTTTAATGTCATTGGCCATGTCTGCTATTTACAATCATTATGGCCTTCATAGGCTTTGGGTTATCCGAATGGTTCCATTCGTGGTCTTCGAATGGCACCAAGCAGTCCGTGAGAGGGGCCTAGAACCGACTCCTTATCAGCCTCAGACGGACGGCCCTTCCACTTTCTCGGACCCTCCCATCTTGGTCCTCCTCCTCCTCCTCCTCCTCCTCCTCCTCCTTCTCCTGCTCCTGCTCCTGCTCCTCCTCCTGCTCCTCCTCCTCCTCTGCTGGTCCTTCAATGTCTGCTGGCATTGGCTGGGTGCGCAGGGTGGCGAGGTTATGGAGCATGCAGCAGACAGCGACGAAGTGGGAGACTCTCTCTGGTGAATACTGCAAGGCTCCTCCCGAATGGTCCAAACAGCGGAACCGTTGCTTGAGCACGCCGATTGTGTGCTCCACAATGTTCCTCATCGCCTGATGGCTGACGTTGTAGTGCTCTTCTGCAGGGGTGCTGGGCGTACGGAGCGGGGTCATCAGCCATGGGCACAGTGGATAGCCCTTGTCGCCGAGAAGCCAGCCTTCTGGGTGAGCCTGGGCCTCGAAAAGGTCAGCGACTGAAGTCTGGCGCAGGATGAAAGCGTCGTGGCTGCTGCCTGGGAACTGTGCATTGACCGCCAGGATCAGCTGCCGGTGGTCACAGACCAGCTGCACATTCAAGGAGTGGAACCCCTTGCGGTTGCGGAACTCCTCAGGATTCTGTACAGGCGCCCGCAAAGCCACGTGCGTGCAGTCAATGGCGCCCTGCACCATGGGGAAGTCCGCTATTGCCGCGAAGCCCTCTGCGCGCTCCCGCTGTTTCTCCGATGTCACATTGAAGGATATGTACTGACGCTGCCTTTCAAACAGGGCATCTGTAACCTGCTGGATGCAGCTATGCACCGCAAACTGGGATATGTTGGCAATGTCCCCAGTTGCTGACTGGAAGGAGCCGGTCGCATAGAAATTCAATGCCACTGTTACCTTCACAGCCACCGACAGAGAGGTCCTGCACCTTATCTGCGGCTGCAGATCTTCCTGAAGCAGGTGGCACAGCTCAGTCACCACCTCCTTTCGGAATCGCAGCCTCCTAACACACTGCTCCTCCGACATGTTGAGATAAGAGAACTGCTGCCTGAATACCCTGGCAGCGTAAGGTCTGGTGTGGCTGTGATGAAATATGTCATTCATCAGACTCTGTCTTTAACCACACATATTGTATTGCCTGCTCCTGTGTTTGTATTGCCTGCTCCTGTGTTTTCACCCTGTATTGTATATAGTGCACCGCCCCCTTTCTCCCCATTGGGTGTGTCGGCTCCGCCCATACCTGGCCCTACGTAAGACAAGCCCAGGCTTGTCTTGCTGCAGAACAGCAGAGATGGACCGCATGGTCGATGACCACCACTTGCAGGCAACCTTCCCCTATCTCGACAACGTCACCATCTGCGGCCACAACCAACAGGACCACGACTCAAACCTCGCGAGGTTTCTGAAAACCACACAAAAACTCAACCTCACTTACAACGAGGACAAGTGCGTTTTCAACACCACGCGCCTCTGCATACTAGGCAGCGTGGTGGAGAATGGGGAAATCGGACCAGGCCCTGACTGATTGCGCCCCCTACGGGAGCTGCCCCTGCCCAACACACCCAAAGCCCTGAAAAGGTGCCTGGGGTTATTCTCGTATTATGCCCAATGGGTCCCTAACTACTCCGATAAAGCCCGCCCCCTCTTGAAAGCATCCTCTTTCCCGCTCTCTGCCTTCAAAAGCATTAAGCAGGATATTGAGCGGGCCACGCGACAGGCAGTGGACGAGAACACGCCCTTTCAAGTGGAAAGTGATGCGTCTGACTTTGCCTTGGCAGCCACCCTCAACCAGGCGGGGCGGCCCGTAGCTTTCTTCTCGAGGACCCTCCAGGGGCCCGAGATCAGACACTCCTCCGTGGAAAAGGAGGCCCAAGCCATCGTGGAGGCAGTGCGCCACTGGCAGCACTACCTAGCCGGCAAACGCTTCGCCCTACTTACCGACCAGCGGTCGGTAGCGTTTATGTTCAATAATAAACAGAGGGGGAAGATTAAAAATGATAAGATTCTTAGGTGGCGGATCGAGCTCTCCACCTTCGAGTACGACATCATATACCGGTCGGGGGCCCTTAACGAATCCCCCGACGCCCTCTCACGAGGGATGTGTGCCAACGCCACCGGGGATCGGCTACAGACCCTCCACAACGACCTCTGCCATCCAGGGGTCACACGGCTGTTCCACTTCATAAAGTCCCGCAACTTACCCTACTCGATTGAGGAAGTCCGGTCTCTGACCAGGAACTGCCGCACTTGCGCTGAGTGCAAGCCTCGGTTCTACCGCCCTGATAGAGCCCACCTAATCAAAGCTACACGGCCCTTTGAGCGGCTTAGCTTAGATTTCAAGGGCCCCCTCCCATCCGTCGACCGCAATGTTTACTTCCTGAACATTGTGGACGAATACTCCCGTTTCCCATTCGCCTTCCCCTGCCCAGACATGACCAGCGCCACGGTCATTAAATGCCTCAACAGCCTGTTCTGCTTGTTCGGTATGCCAAGCTATATCCACACAGATAGGGGGGCGTCCTTCATGAGTGAAGAGCTACGCCAGTACATGCTGTCCAAGGGGATTGCCACGAGCCGTACCACCAGCTACAACCCCCGGGGTAACGGTCAGGTGGAGCGAGAGAACGGGACAGTATGGAGGGCAGTCACTCTAACTCTAAGGACCAAGGGCCTCCCTATCTCCCGCTGGCAGGAAGTCCTCCCAGATGTGCTCCACTCAATATGGTCACTATTGTGTACCGCCACTAATGCCACGCCTCATGAGCTAATGTTTGTGTTTCCCCGGAAATCCACCTCAGGCGTATCCATACCGTCATTGCTCTCCACCCCAGGTCCGGTACTTCTGCGGAAGCATGTGAGGGGCCACAAGACGGACCCTCTCGTGGAGCCAGTGCACCTGCTCCACGCCAACCCACAATATGCGTATGTCCGGCACGCCGACGGACGGGAGGACACTGTGTCCATAAAAGATCTCGCCCCAGCCGGTAACAACAGCAACAACGACAACGACTACAACAACAACGGCAACAACGACAACAACCACAACAACTATTACCCACCCACTCCACCCACTATTCTTTCATCACCCCCGGAAGAACACCAGCCAACGGTACCCTCACCACCTACTCCTTCAACAACCCCGGTGGCGCCCCCGGCAGAGACCCAGGAGGTCACCTGGGACACCCAGCCGGCACCCGCGGCACCGCAACCGTTACGTCGGTCACAGAGGACTATCACACCCCCGGACAGACTAAATCTGTAGAAGGGGTGAATGTGATGAAATATGTCATTCATCAGACTCTGTATTTAACTACACATATTGTATTGCCTGCTCCTGTGTTTGTATTGCCTGCTCCTGTGTTTTCACCCTGTATTGTATATAGTGCACCGCCCCCTTTCTCCCCATTGGGTGTGTCGGCTCCGCCCATACCTGGCCCTACTTAAGACAAGCCCAGGCTTGTCTTGCAGCAGAACAGCAGAATGCTAGGTGAAGCTAGGTGAAGACACAGGCATCTTTCTTTGCTAATAAAAGCCTTGTTTTATCCAGTTAACTTTGAGCCTTGAAGTTATTGAGGCGCATCAGTGGCGACGTCTGTTGGCCCTCCTCCGTCTGGCCATTCCTGGCCCTCTCTCCCTCCGTCCCTGTGCCCTTTCCAGATGGTCGAGCAGCAGGACGTTCCCCTCCAAAGCAGCCCCCATAATAATAGGTCAGCAGAAATTAAATAGGGTGTAAACGCTCACCAGCAGCAGAGTGATGGTATGAAGGCTGAAGGTCCTCTGGCAGCGCTGGGTCACTAGTGAAATGGCTCAGAGTTCAACTTTGCAACTCTGTGTTAATCTCAAATAAGTTGTGCTCCCAAAATGGCTGCCGCTTTTATACCAGTGCAGTCCCCTTTAAATAGCGCCCCCCTAAGCCCGAGAGCCACTGGGGAACGTTCCAGGAAGCTGTCCTTATTAGCGCTGGGCGGAACAGAGGGGGGCGCCACTGAATTTCCGGTCCGGGGCGCCAAAAAGGCGTTGCACACTGAAATGACGTCATGATCTGCCTGTGCCCGCGAGCGGGTGCTAAGATTTAGCGCCGTCGCTAAAAGCCCACTCAATATGGCAAGAGGCGCTGGGTTCACTGCGCCCGCCCGAAAATTGGGTAACACCCCAATACTCGGCCTCTTTAGGCACTAATCGCTGGCACTAGCAACCGAATTTCTCCCCCAAAGCCTTTAGGCTTGTTTTTTTAACGCTCTTAGACCTATTAGAATTATTATTTACTGTGGCCATGTTTGATTTAAACCGTTGATTTCTCTGACTGCCACTTTTGTTTTTCTCCTTCCTATCTTTTGCTTTTATCCTTGTTTCCCTTTCCTCTGTCTCCCTGCTCAGGTTCCCAATCCCCTGCCATTTTAGTTTAAACCCTCCCCCAGAGCACTAGCAAACATTCCCCCTAGGACATCGGTCCCGGCCCTGCCCAGGTGCAAACCGTCCGGTTTGAACTGGTCCCACCTCCCCCAGAACCGGTTCCAATGTCCGAGGAATTTGAATCCCTCCCCCTCGCACCATTCCTCTAGCCACATATTCATCTGAAATATCCTTCTATTTCTACTCTGACTAGCACGTGGCACTGGTAGCAATCCTGAGATTACTACCTTTGAGGTCTTATTTTTTAATTTACCTCCTAACTCCCCATATTCAGCTTTTAGGACCTCATCCCGTTTTTTACCTATATCGTTGGTACCTATATGCACCACGATAACTGGCTGGTCACCCTTCCCTTCCAAAATGTTCTGCAGCCGCTCTGAGACATCCTTGACCCTTGCACCAGGGAGGCAACACACCATTCTGGAGTCTCGTTTGCGGCCGCAGAAACGCCTATCTGTTCCCTGTTGTATCCGTGTGTTAATGGAGACACGGAATGCAGGAGTTGGTTTAACAGGTGTTTACTGAACAAAGTCTGGAGGTGAACTAAAAGATACAAGACGCTATACAGGCTTATATACCCGAGTGGTCACTACCGGTATTACAGTACACAGGGGCTCTTAAAGGTACATACACTACAATTCCTCCCCTTTTAGATAATTAGTACATAACATTTTAAGCAATCATTAATTAACATGTTTACAAGAACAATAATCTACACATTTGCTGCAGTTAATCAATTATAAGTCAGTCTCTCTGGAGGCTTCCTGACTCGGTCTGGATAACGCCTCGGTGGTGTAGTAGTTTTCGATGGTGTAGTAGATTCTTTTGGCAAGGTCGATTCGGCTTGAATGCCAGTGTCAGGTTCATCTGGTTCCAGTATCACCGGATTGGAGGTAGATACTATGGGTATCTCTGCTTCATCATTAGGCGTATAGAGTTGTGGTGTAGGTTGTCCCTTTTCGGATGACTCTATGATCTGGTCAGCATGGCGCCTTATTATGCTTTCACCAATGTCCACGGTATACATCAGCGGTCCTAGTCGTGTGCAAATAGTTCCAGGCTGCCATTTCTCGGTACGGCAGTCCCGGGCCAAAACTTGTTGACCTGTCTGGAAGGTTCTAGTTGGCCTTTCATTCATGCCTTGAAATTGCCGGTTCTCTACGTCCCTTCTGATGTTTGGCTTGATCAAATCCAGCCGGCATCTTAGTCTTCTATTGAAAAACATCATGGCGGGAGTTTGGTTTGTAACCACATGTGTTGCATTCCTGTACGCAAACAAGAAGTTATCTACCTTATGTTGTAGATTTATGTCTTCATTACCCATGGCCTTTATGGCCTTCTTGAAGGTCTGGACAAACCTTTCAGCTAATCCATTGGTGGCGGGATGGTATGGGGCGGACGTGTAGTGCTTAACCCCATTGTTTTTTAAGAACTTCCTGAATTCTTCGGACACAAATTGCAGTCCATTATCAGAACAGATCTGTTCAGGCAGCCCATTCCTGGCAAATATGGTCCTTAATACTGTGATGGTTTTTTCCGTGGTGGTGGAGGACATCTTTATTACCTCCGGCCACTTGGAGTGTGCATCAACCGCGATTAAGAATATTGAGTCCATAAATGGACCAGCAAAGTCGATATGTACCCTTTGCCATGGAGATGAGGGCCACTCCCATGGATGTAGAGGGGCTTGTGGTGGGGCGTTTTGGACCCTCTAGCATCCTAGACAGCTCTTGGTCATTTCTTCGATGTCTCCATCGATACCTGACCACCACACAAATGCTCTGGCTAGGTTCTTCATTTTCACTCCACCCAGATGCCCCTCGTGAAGCTCCTTTAGCACTTTATCCTGGAGTTTGGGTGGAATCACCACTCTGGATCCACACATCAAGGTTCCTCGGCACACTGACAGCTGTTCTCTTCTTTGCGAGAATGCTGGCAACAGTGGTTCGCCATGTGCTGGCCATCCCTTCACCGTTAAATCGTAGACTCGTGAGAGAGTCGGGTCATTTCTCGTTTCCTTTTCAATGGTAGAATTTGTTACTGGTAGGCATTCCACTATGGTTGAGTGGAACATCTCCACTGGGTCCATTGTAGGTGCCTCTTCTACCGTTGGCAACGGTAGGCGCGATAAACCGTCAGCATTCCCATGCTGTTTTGATCCTTTGTATTCTATGTCATATTGGTGTGCCCCTAGGAAAAGGGACCACCTCTGTAGCCTTTGTGCTGTCATAATGGGAATGCCCTTTTTAGGGTTGAATATGGAGACGAGGGGTTGATGGTCAGTCAACAAGGTAAATTTTTGTCCGTGGAGGTAATGGTTGAATTTCTTCACTCCACATACCAGGCTGAGTGCTTCCCTGTCGATCTGGGCATAGTTACGCTCAGCTGAGTTCAATGAGCGTGACGCAAAAGCTATCGGCCGCTCCGAGCCATCAGGGAATCTATGCGATAATACCGCTCCTACGCCGTAAGGGGATGCATCGCACGCCAGTCTGATTGGCAGTGATGGGTTGTAATGAGCCAACACTTCCTTGGACGTGATCAAGCCTTTGCATTTATGGAAGGCATGTTTACAGTCTTCGCTCCATTTCCAAATTATTCCCGTTTATAGCAGTGCGTTAAGAGGGTGCACAATAGTTGACAAGTTTGGTAAAAATTTATGATAGTAATTTATCAATCCCAGGAACGACCTTAATTGTGAGACATTTTCAGGTGCTGGGGCTTTTATGACCGCTTCAATTTTTTCAGGTGACTTATGCAACCCGTCTTCGTTAATTATATGGCCACAATATGATATTTGTTTCTGGAAAAACTCGCACTTGTGGCGATTTGCTCGTAGGCCCCGTTCTTTCAGCCTAGTGAGCACCTGCTCCAAATTGGCAAGGTGCTCGTTGTCGTTTTCTCCTGTTACAAGGATGTCGTCTAGGTAGCATTGAGTCCCCGGAATCCCTTGCAGGACTTGCTCCATAGCTCTTTGCCAGATAGCTGGAGCTGATGCTACTCCGAAAACCAGTACTGGAACAGGCCTTTGTGTGTGTTTATCGTGAGATACTTTTTAGAGGCCTCCTCAACCTCCATCTGTAGATATGCCTGTGCCAAGTCAATTTTGGTGAAACGTTTCCCTCCGGAGAGTGAGGCGAAAATATCTTCTATCCTTGGAAGAGGATACTGTATCGTGTGAAGGATCGGGTTTACAACCACCTTGAAGTCCCCACAGATGCGAATTTTTCTCTGTTCTTCAGATTTATCATTATTCAACGTTTTCTTCATGACCGGGACGATGGGTGTTGCCCACTCGCTCCAATCTACCTTGGATAATACGCCTGCTTTTTCCAAATTCTCCAGCTCTGCCTCGACTGCTGGACGAATTGCGTATGGCACTGGCCTTGTCTTAAAAAACTTGGGAATTGCCGCATCTTCCACTTTTATTGAGGCGGTGACGCCTTTCAAGGTTCCTAGTTTCTGTTGAAACACTTCTTTGGCGTTAGCCAAGATGTCTTTTAATCATTCGGGTATGACGTCATCATCATTTTTTTTCTTACTGGTCACCGTCAGTGCCTGAATGGAGTGCCAGTCTAAACGTATCTTCCTGATCCATTCCCATCCCAACAACGGTGGACCACCATCTTGCAGAACGTATAAATAGAACTTCTGTATTTCCTTGCCGTTGTATACAACAGGCACCCTTATTTTCCCTCTGGGGTATACTTTCTGCCCCGTATATGTCTTCAAGATAATGGATGTGTCTTTCAAAGGTATATGCGGAAATAGCCGCTCGTAATCCCGTCGACTTATGACGGTCAGAGCTGATCCTGTATCTAGCTCCATTTTAACTGGGGAACCCGCTATCGTGAGGGTAATCCAAATGGTCTGGTAATCTTCTTTGGCAATTACATTGTGTAATTTGAGACAGCTTAGTCTCTTGTTTCCGGAGTCGCTATCGCTCTTCTGGTCTTCGGAGCTACTGTCCGTCATCATTTGTACCTTTCTGTACTTTTCCTTATTGATTTTTTTTCTGTCAGTGGATTTTTTGTTTCCAGATCGGCATACACGTGCAATGTGTCCCATCTTTCTGCATTGCCTGCATGCTTTGTCCTTGAACCAGCAGTCCCTCTGGTCATGGGTGGATCTGCCGTAGCGATAACATCTTTTGAAACCCCATGTCATTTCATGGGTGCCGAAGTCCTGTGGCTTTTGCTGTATCTCTGCAGCTCCTCTTGCTGCTGCTTCGTATGATACAGCCATACTGAAAGCCTTGTCCAGTGTCAAATCTTTCTCAGAAAGTAGCCTTTTCTGTGTTCCTTCACTTAGGAGACCGCAGACGAATTTGTCTCGTAGAGAATCTGCCAGTCCTGCCCCAAATTGGCAGTGTTTTGACAGCTTTCTTAATTCGGTGAGGTAATCAGCGTTACTTTAATTCTTGTGCTGATTCCTCCTGAAGAATTTGAATCGTCCCGCTATCAGCAGAGGTGTTGGGTTTAAGTGCTCCTGTAGGGTATCAACAATCTCCTTAAAATTCTTGTCCATCGGTTTGGCTGGAGTGATTAAGTTTCGTAACAGCCCGTATGTCCTTGCATCCATCAGATTTAGAAGTACCGATGCCTTTTTATCATCCTTTACTTCATTCGCTATGCAATATACCTCCACTCTTTCCACATATGTGGTCCAATCCTTTATATCACTATCGAAAGCAGTAATATTGCCAGTCTTAGGCATCCTGAAAATCAAAAATGGCGCCTCCCGCGCTTTCCTTTCTTCCCTGCCGAGAAAAAATGGCGCCTCCCGCGCTTTCCCGCCGCTGCCGCTGCTGACAACGCTGTTCTCCGCGGTTTTTATTTACACAGATATTTTTAATCATTGGAGACTCGTTCCCGCCGGACTCTCTGGGACTTTTCCCTCCCTCTGCTTGGTCCGAACGCCGATCTGCTTTGCAGCGCCGGCCGTCTCTGTTTGCCTCCGCCTTCCGACTCGCTGCTCGGCCCCGCTGCAGAGGCGCCCGATCGAGCCCCAGCCCACCGCTCAGGAAGGATTAGTGCAGTACCTGCCACCAGTCCGGCTAGCTGGTGAAACCGCAGTTTTGTTTTTTTTTCTTCGACCTTCGTCTGAGGAATCGATCTCCTTGAGGTGCTGCCGAATTGCAGGTAAGTCCGTTTCCAATTCGTCGCCACTGTTGTATCCATGTGTTAATGGAGACACGGAATGCAGGAGTTGGTTTAACAGGTGTTTACTGAACAAAGTCTGGAGGTGAACTAAAAGATACAAGGCGCTATACAGGCTTATATGCCCGAGTGGTCACTACCAGTATTACAGTACACAGGGGCTCTTAAAGGTACATACACTACATTCCCCTTACAATAGAATCTCCTATTACTATAGCTCTACCCCTCTTTTTCCTCCCGTCCTGTGCAGCAGAGCCACCCCTGTTGCCAGGAAGTTGGCTGCTGCTGCCTTCCTCTGATAAGCCATCCTCCCCAACAGTACTCAAAGTGGTGTATCTGTTTGAGAGGGGGATGTCCACAGGGGGCCCCTGCACTACCTGCCTGCATCTAGTACTCTGTCTGTTGGTCACCCCTTCCCTTTCTGCCTGTCCAACCTTTACCTGCGGTGTGACCAACTGATTAAACGTGCTATTCACGATGTCCTCAGCCTCGCGAATGGTCCAGTATGCATCCAATCGTAGCTCCAGCGCCGCAATGCGGTCTGCCAGTAGCTGCAGCTGGATACACTTCCTGCACACATAGTTGTCAGGGACACAGGAAGTGTCCCTGAGTTCCCACATAGCGCAGGAGGAGCATACCACGTGGCCGGGCTGTCCCGCCGTGACTTAACCTTTAATTAATTGAAATTAAATTAAATCAAATCAATCCCACCAATTACACGACAGTTAAATGGTATATTTAAGGGCCCTGGGTTACCAACAGTCCCCGCTACAGCACAGAAACCTTAGAAGCTATAAACCAGAGTTGAAGTTTAAAAAGTGAGAAACACTCACCAACCAATCACTTACCTGCTTTCTGGTGACGTCACACTTCGATTACTTTTTACTTCTCTCCCTCCCTCTGAGCTCAGAGATTGGAGATTGGCAAGCTCTGAGGCCTACCTGGTCCTGGGGCTCAGTTTTTATACTGCTGCTGCTCCCGCTCCCGCTCCTCACAGGTCCGTTCAGCCACTTGCATGGAGGCGGGTTGGGGGCGGGATGGTGTCGGGACCCCCGAATTCGGGACTTTAACCCCCCGCACGCCTCCAATCCCGACTCCACTGGTCAATGAAAATCGACCCCTGTGTGTGTGGACTCCGTGTGTGTGGGGTCTGTGTGTGTGGAGTCTGTGCATGTGGGGTCCGTGTGTGTGTGGTCTATGTGTGTGGAGTCTGTGTGTGTGAGGTCTGTGTGTGGTGGGGTCTGTGTGTGTGGGGTCTGTGTGTGTGGGGTCTGTGCATGTGGGGTCTGTGCATGTGGGGTCCGTGTGTGTGGGGTCTGTGTGTGTGGGGTCTGTGTGTGTGAGGTCTGTGTGTGTGGGGTCTGTGTGTGTGGGGTCTGTGTGTGTGGGGTCCGTGTGTGTGGGGTCCGTGTGTGTGGGGTCTGTGTGTGTGGGGTCTGTGCATGTGGGGTCTGTGTGTGTGAGGTCTGTGTGTGGTGGGGTCTGTGTGTGTGGGGTCTGTGTGTGGTGGGGTCTGTGTGTGTGGGGTCTGTGTGTGTGGGGTCTGTGTGTGTGGGGTCTGTGTGTGTGGGGTCTGTGTGTGTGAGGTCTGTGTGTGGTGGGGTCTGTGTGTGTGGGGTCTGTGTGTGTGGGGTCTGTGTGTGTGGGGTCTGTGTGTGTGGGGTCCGTGTGTGTGGGGTCCGTGTGTGTGGGGTCCGTGTGTGTGGGGTCTGTGTGTGTGGGGTCTGTGTGTGTGGGGTCTGTGTGTGTGGGGTCTGTGTGTGTGAGGTCTGTGTGTGGTGGGGTCTGTGTGTGTGGGGTCTGTGTGTGTGGGGTCTGTGTGTGTGGGGTCCATGTATGTGGGGTCTGTGTGTGTGGGGTCTGTGTGTGTGGGGTCTGTGTGTGTGGGGTCTGTGTGTGTGGGGTCTGTGTGTGTGGGGTCTGTGTGTGTGGGGTCTGTGTGTGTGGGGTCCATGTATGTGGGGTCTGTGTGTGTGGGGTCTGTGTGTGTGGGGTCTGTGTGTGTGGGGTCTGTGTTTGTGGGGTCTGTGTGTGTGGGGTCTGTGTGTGTGGGGTCTGTGTGTGTGGGGTCCGTGTGTGTGGGGTCCATGTATGTGGGGTCTGTGTGTGTGGGGTCCGTGTGTGTGGGGTCTGTGTGTGTGAGGTCCGTGCGTGTGGAGTCTATGGGTGGAGTCTATGGGGGCGATTTTATCTCAGGTGCGGGGAATTGGCGGGTTCCCCAAATTTAGTGATTCCCACACGATTCTAAATGGGTCTGTGAGATTGATGCAAATTTAACACAATTGGCCAATTGATTTCCAGCGTGTGGGAAGCCTTGTCAATTGAATATTTCCAGTCAGAAAGTCGCAGAATATGACGTCATCATTGCTGCTGCTTTTAAGGTCCACAGCAAGCCTTGCTTCCTCTGCAGGCTCCCAAACTTCACCATTAAGATGGCACAGGAGCCTGCAGGAGGAACAGCCAGCGGGAGGGCCAGATCTGTGCCCAAATTTGATGTGGCTTCACTACAGGCATTACTGGATGGTGCTAGGGCCCACAGGGAGGTCCTCTTCCCTTCTTCAGGGAGGAAGAGGCCTCCCAGCCAAACCAAGGCTGTGTGGCTAGAGGTGGCAGGTCAAGTCAACTCCTTGGGGCTTACACGAAGAACGTGGTTGCAGTGCAGGTAGAGATTCCATGACCACCTTCGCACTGGAAAAGTAAGTACTGTATGAAGTTTCCATCACCCTCAATCTGTTCCCCATTGCCTTTCCTCACCAGCACTCGGCTTTAGCAATCTCTTCCTGCATGTTATGTATTGTGTGTTCTATTGTGTGTTCTCCTCCCACCTGTGGTGGCGCTGTCACAGGAGATAAATGGTTGGGTGTTCTCTGTTAAGTTTAGCTCTCTTTGTTCGGAACTTTCCAGAACTTCCTTTCCTTCCAATAAAGCACTTCATGTTTGAATCTCTGAGTTCTGAGTCCTAAATTGTGTCTAGGTAGAAAGGTACCGACACAACAAGTGGCAACGAGGAGCGGATGAATCTGCGTACGTTACGGGTGCAGTGAGTAAACAGAAAATTTAATTTGAAACGTGAGATGGCTACTATATTAGGAAACATCGGTGATTTTGATGAAAATGTGGAGCAATGGAGCGCATATATGGAACGCTTTGACTATTTTGTATTGGCGAATGCGGTGGCAAATGAAAAGGTCATGCCTACCTTTTTGAGTGTAATCGGGCCGAAGACATTCAATTTACTTCGCAGCCTCGTGCAGCCAGATAAGCCAGGAACGAAAACATATAAGCAACTAGTGGAAATTCTTGGAGCACATTTTTCACCAAAACCTCTGGTTATTGCTGAGAGATTTAGATTTCACAAACGGAATCAAGAGGAGGGGGAATCAGTGACGATGTTTATTGCTGCTTTAAAAAGGTTGTCGGAACACTGCCAGTTCAAGGAGGTGCTGAATGACACCATTAGAGACAGACTTGTGTGTGGTCTGCAAAATGCAGCCACACAGAAGCGCCTTCTTACTGAGGACAACCTTACTCTTGAAAAGTCCATTGAAGTTAGTGGCTCCATGGAGATGGCGGAAAAGGAGGCTCACCAGTTGAGTTCAACAGGGAGAGTTCACAAGGTGTCATCTGAGCCTAAAGGTGCGCGGATCGGCACATGTTACCATTGTGGGAAAATGGGCCATCACGCTAATGACTGCTGGTGTACGGAGCTGGAATGCCAAAATTGTGGCAAAAAGGGTCACATTGAACGCGCCTGTAGAGGTAAATAAAGAACAGACAGAGCTGGGAAGCATGGAAGCAAAATGTCTGTATTTGGACAAGAGAGGAAAAAGAGTGTTCATTCAGTGCAGTATGATGGAACAAGCAAAACAGAGGGGAGCGACACCTCTGAGGAGGAAGAGGTGCACATACTGACGGTTGCAGGTGATTCAAATGGCTACTGGGTGTCACCACTGAAGGAGGGACAATCAGTGCGGATGGAGGTGGACACAGGCGCGGCTGTGTCCCTTGTTTCAGACACTGTCTACAACAAAATGCTAAAGCATCTTACCCTTCAGCCAACAAACATTGTGCTAAAGACGCATACCGGCGAACCTGTGGCCATGAGAGGAGTCATTGAGGTGACAGTTAAATTGAACGGACAGACTGCAAAACTGCCACTATATGTGGTAAAGGGAAATTACCCATCGCTACTGGGACGTGCGTGGCTAGAAAAAATCACGCTGGACTGGCCTGCAGTCCGCATGATGTCAAAAGGGGAGTCAGGTCTGACTGCAGTGTTAAACAAACATGCAGAACTCTTCAATGGGGAACTTGGGAGCATGAAAAAGATCAGCGTGAGACTGGACATTAAACCTGACAGCAAGCCGAAGTTTTGCAAAGCCTGATCTGTACCCTATGCAATTAGGCCAAAAGTTGAGGCTAACTTGGAGGCCTTAGCGAGAATGGAGTCCTGGAGCCTGTGAGCGTGAGCAAATGGGCCACACCCATTGTTCCTGTCCTGAAAAAGGATGGATCTGTTCGAATCTGCTGGGATTTTAAAGTGATTATTAACCCGGTGCTGTCTGCGGAACAGTACCCTCTTCCCCTCATTGATGATCTTTTTACGGGCCTGGCCAGAGGGCAAAAGTTCAGCAAAATAGACTTATGCCAGGCTTATCTACAAATGCATGTTGATGACAAATCAAAGGAGCTGCTGACAATTGTGATACACAAGGGGCTATACAGGTACTGCTGCCTTCCATTTGGAATTACGTCGGCCCCTGCTCTATTCCAAAGGGCAATGGATCAGATTTTGAGTGGACTGCCAGGAGTCCAGTGCTACCTGGGCGACATCCTTGTCACTGGGACAAATGAGGAGGATCATCTTCTGAACATGGATGCGACATTACAACGACTGAAAGAGTACGGACTCAGAGTTCGTAAAGACAAATGTGAATTCTTTCAGTCTTCAGTTGAGTACCTGGGACATGTGATTGACGCTACTGGCCTGCATAAGGCGCCGTCAAAGGTCAAGGCGATCGTGGAGGCCCCAGCACCCCAGAATGTGAGCCAGTTACGTTTATTTCTGGGGCTACTTAACTACTATGGGAAGTTTATTCCAGACTTAGCAACATTGCTGAAGCCGTTACATCAGTTGCTATGTCAAGGCAAAACATGGAAATGGACTGAACTGTGCAACAAAGCTTTCGCCCAAGCAAAGAAAGCATTGCTGAAATCGGAGGTCCTGACACACTTCGACCCAAAGCTACCCGTGCAGCTAGCATGTGATGCACCACCATATGGTGTGGGAGCAGTCATATCCCACATCATGCCTTCAGGTGAAGAGAAACCTATCGCCTTCGCATCATGCACCTTGAACAAGGCCGAGAGTAACTATGCGCAGATCGAGTGCGAGGCCTTGGGAATCGTTTTTGGAATTTGAAAATTTCATCAGTACCTGTTTGGGAGAAGGTTCACACTCCTGACAGACCACCGTCCATTGACTTCAATCTTCGGGCCCCACACCGGAATTCCGTCTCTCACTGCAAGCAGGATGCAAGGGTGGGCTTTACTGTTGTCAGGACACACATACGACGTCAAATATCGCAAATCAGACTTGCACGGCAACGCAGACGGTCTCTCGAGGCTACCCTTGCCTGTTACTCTCCCAGAGCCTCGTCAGATAGACATCTTCTACTTTAGACAAGTGGAGGGAGCACCTATCACTGCAGTTCAGGTGCGAAGGTACACCCGCAACGATCCAGTCCTGTCTGAGGCAATGGACGATGTCATTCGAGGGAGAGCTATAGGAGATTCTCCTAGTTTGAAACCTTACGTTTCAAAAAGAAATGAGCTCTCCGTCCAGGCAGGTTGTCTTCTTTGGGGACGCCGTGTCATCATTCCGCCACCTCTGAGGGAACCTATACTGCAACAACTTCATACAGGCCACAGTGGGATGGTTCGGATGAAGGAAATGGCAAGAAGCTACTTCTGGTGGCCAGGTCTCGATGGGAATATTGAGGAGAAAGCCAAAACATGTTCCCCATGTCAAAGGGTCCGGAATGCTCCACAGCTGGCAACCCTACACCCCTGGGATTGGCCTGCAGAAGTGTGGCAGCGAGTACATGTGGACTTTGCCGGTCCTTTCGAAGAGAAGATGTTTATGGTAGTTGTGGACGCTCGTAGCAAGTGGCCGGAGGTCGCTGTGATGAGGTCTACCACGGCAGAGAAAACAATTGAGAAACTTGGTGAGATGTTCAGCCGTTATGGCTCACCGGAACAACTCGTAAGTGACAACGGTCCACAATTTGTATCACAGGAGTTTGCAACCTTCCTGCATGTGAATGGTGTCCAACACATCAGATCTACGCCCTATCATCCCTCTACTAACGGCCAGGCAGAAAGGTTTGTGCAAACTTTGAAGCACGCCTTGAAGGCATCGCAAGGTCAGGGCTCAATCCACCAACTTCTGAACAGCTTCCTCTTGTCCTACAGGAACGAGCCGCATGCCACAACCAAAACTTCCCCCGCTTCGCTCATGATTAAGAGGCAGTTGCGGACAAGTTTTGACTTACTCAAACCTCCAAGGGCAGAACAGGTTGTCCATTGTCAACAACAAGCTCAAGTTGAAAAGAGAGAGAAAAGAGCCAAGGAGAGACGGTTTCATCCGGGAGAGCACGTTCTAGCTCGAAACTACAACACTGAACTGAAATGGGTTCCTGCTACGGTGATCGCGCAGACGGGCCCTGTGTCTTACACGGTTGAGACTGCTGAGGACGTCGTCTGGAGAAGACACACAGACCAACTGTTGCTAGGAGCAGAGACAGCCACAGAGGCTCCAACGGCTGGTTGGCCTGAACTGTTTCCGGATGATACCGCAAACCAGCATAGAAACATAGAAAAAACATAGAGATAGGAACAGGAGTAGGCCATTCGGCCCTTCGAGCCTGCTCCGCCATTCAATGAGATCATGGCTGATCTTCGTCTGAGATCATAGCTGATCTTACCAGTTCAGTACCCCGTCCCCGCCTTTTCTCCGTAACCCTTAATCCCCTCAGCCTTCAGAAATATATCCAATTCTCTCTTGAAAATATTTATTGAATTAGCCTTCACAGCCCTCTGTGGCAGGGAATTCCATAGGCTCACCACTCTTTGAGTGAAGAAATTCTTCCTCATCTCTGTTTTAAATGATTTGCCCGCTATTTTTAGACTGTGGCCCCTGGTTCTGTGCTCCCCTGCCATTGGAAACATTCTCTCTGAATTCAGCCTGTCCAGGCCTGCCATAATTTTATATGTTTCGATGAGATCCCCTCTCAATCTTCTAAACTCCAGTGAGTACAAGCCCAAACTATTCAATCTCTCCTCGTAGGTCATTCCCGCCATTCCAGGTATCAGCCTGGTGAATCGCCGCTGCACTCTTTCCATGGCAAGAACATCCTTCCGCAGATGGGGCGACCAAAACTGTACACAATACTCCAGATGCGGTCTCACCAGCACCTTGTACAGCTGTAGTAAGGTATCCCTATTCCTATACTCGAACCCCCTTGATATGAAGGCCAACATACCATTTGCCTTCTTAATCGCCTGTTGCACCTGCATGCTCTCCTTCAGTGACTGGTGCACAAGAACACCCAGGTCCCTCTGCACTTCCCCATCTCCCAATCTATTGCCATTTAGATAATAATCTACCCTCCTGTTTTTACCCCCAAAGTGGATAACCTCGCATTTATCCACATTATAGTGCATCTGCCACGTATCCGCCCATTCCCCCAACCTGTCCAAATCGCACTGTAGCCTCCTGACATCCTCATCAGAGCCCACCCCTCCTCCTAGTTTAGTGTCGTCAGCGAATTTGGAAATATTGCATCCAATTCCCTGATCCAGATCATTTATATATATTGTGAACAGCTGGGGTCCCAGGACAGATCCTTGCGGCACCCCGCTGGTCACTGCCTGCCACTCCGAAAACGAGCCGTTTATTCCAACTCTCTGTTTTCTATCCGCCAGCCAGTTCTCTATCCACGTTAATACTTTGCCCCCAATCCCATGAGCCTTAATTTTGCATGATAATCTTTTGTGTGGAACCTTATCGAAGGCTTTCTGGAAGTCAAGGTACACCACATCCACTGGCTCTCCCCCATCTATTTTACCAGTTACTTCCTCAAAAAATTCCAGCAGATTAGTCAAACACGATTTACCCTTTGTAAATCCATGTTGACTCTGTCCGATCCTTTCCCCATTTGTCAAGTGCTCCGCTATTTTATCCTTAATAATGGACTCTAGCATTTTGCCCACAACCGATGTAAGGCTTACTGGTCTATAATTCCCTGCTTTCTCTCTACCCCCCTTTTTAAATATTGGGGTAACATTAGCTACCCTCCAATCCACGGGTACTGTTCCCGAGTCAATGGAGTTCCGGAAGATGATCCTTAGAGCATCTGCTATCTCCAGGGCCACCTCCTTAAGTACCCTAGGATGTAGTTTATCAGGCCCCGGGGATTTGTCGGCCTTCAGTCCCCTCAACTTACCCAACACCATATCCCTAGAGATACTAATTTCTGTCAGCTCCTCCCTCTCATTAGTCCCTATGTTTGCCGATATTCCTGGGAGGTTATTTGTGTCCTCCTTTGTGAATACAGAACCAAAGTATGAGTTTAATTGGTCTGCCATTTCCTTATTCTCCATTATATATTCTCCCGAATCGGACTGCAAGGGACCGACTTGGGATTTTACCAGTCTTTTCCTCCTGATATACCGATAAAAGCTTTTGCAGTCTGTCTTTATGTTTGCTGCAAGTTTACTTTCGTATTCTATTTTCCCCTTCCTGATTAATCCCTTTGTCCTCTTTTGCTGTATCCTGTACTGCCCCCAATCTTCCGGTCTGGTGCTTTTTTTTGCCAGTTGATATGCCCTTTTTTTTGATTTTATGCTGTCCCTAATTTCCCTCGTTATCCACGGTTGAGCCACCTTTTTAGGTTTATTTTTATGCCAAACCGGTATAAACATGTTCTGGAATTCTTCCATTCTATCTTTGAATGCTTGCCATTGTCTATCCACTGTCAATCCCCCCAGAAACACCACCCAATCAATCTTACCCAATTCCCGTCTCATACCCTCGTAATTCCCTTTATTTAAGTTCTGGACCTTAGTCTCTGATTCAATTTCCTCACTCTCCATCTCGACTGAGAGCTCGATCATATTATGATCGCTCTGACCCAAGGGGCCTCGTACAAGAAGATTGCTGATAAGTCCCTTCTCATTGCACAATACCCAGTCTAAAATGGCCTGATCTCGAGTCGGCTCCTCGACATATTGGTCCAGATAACCGTCCCGAAAACATTCCAGGAATTCCTCCTCCTCAGAATTTTTACTAATTTGGGTAGTCCAATCAATATGTAAATTAAAGTCACCCATGATGACAGCTGTGCTCTTATCGCACGCTTCTCTAATTTCCCTTTTTATGCCTTCCCTCACCTCCATATTACTATTTGGAGGCCTATATATCACACCCACTAACGTTTTCCTCCCCTTGCTATTTCTCATTTCTACCCATACAGATTCCGTTTCATCCGAGTTAATATCCTTCCTTTCCATTGCATTAATCCCCTCCTTTACCAGCAATGCTACCCCACCTCCCCTACCTTTTTGCCGATCCTTCCTAAATATTGTATATCCCTGGATGTTAAGTTCCCAGCCTTGCCCACCCTGCAGCCACGTTTCTGTAATCCCAATCAAATCATACTTGTTTACCTCTATTTCCACAACTAATTCATCCACCTTGTTCCTAATGCTTCTAGCATTAAGATACAAAGCCTTCAGGCTTGCTTTTTTCACACTCTCATTATGAATTAGTTTGGCCCTTTGTGTTTCTCTCCTTTGCTTATTGCTTCTCACCTTTCTACCATCTATTTCTGACTTCATATGACTTCCCTCTTTTCCACTACCTAGGTTCCCATCCCCCTGCCAAATTAGTTTAAATCCTCCCGAACCGCCCTAGAAAATATTACCCCGAGGACATCGGCTCCCTCACAGTTCAGGTGTAGACCGTCCCCTTGGTACAGGTCACTCCTCCCCAAGAACTGGTTCCAATGCCTCAAGAATTTAAATCCCTCTCCCTTGCACCACTGCTCAAGCCACGTATTTAGCTTATCTATCTTACTCTCTCTAAACTTATTAGCTCGTGGCACTGGTAGCAATCCAGAGATTACTACCTTTGAGGTCCTACTTTTCAATTTAGCACCTAACTCCCTAAATTCAGCTTGTAGGACCTCCTCCCTCTTTTTACCTACATCGTTGGTACCTACATGTACCACGACAACTGGCTGATCCCCCTCCCCCTTCAGAATGCTCTGCACCCGCTCCGAGACATCCTTGACCCTTGCACCAGGGAGGCAACATACCATCTTGGAGTCTCGGTCTCGGCCACAGAAACTCCTATCTATCCCCCTTACAATTGAATCCCCTATCACTATAGCCCTATCCCTCTTTTTCCCGCCCTTCTGTGCAGCAGAGCCAGTCATGGTGCCCTGAACCTGGCTGCTGGTGCCTTCCCCTGATAAGTCATCTCCCCCAACAGTACCCAAAACGGTAAACCTGTTTTGGAGGGAGATGACCGCAGGTGACTCCTGCACTACCTTCCTGCCTTTACCCTGCCTTTTGGTCACCCATTTACTGTCTGAGCTAGCCTTTACCTGCGGTGTGACCAACTCACTGAATGTGCTATCCACAACATCCTCAGCATCGCGTATGCTCCAGAGTGAGTCCATTCGCAGCTCCAGCGCCGCCATGCGGTCTGCTAGGAGCTGCAGCTGGACACACTTCCTGCACACATAGTTGTCAGGGACAGTGTCCCTGATTTCCCACATGGCACAGGAGAAGCATGACACGGGTCCGAGCTGCCCTTCCATGACTTAACCCTTACAATACCCTTTTATTTACTACGATTTAGCTTAATTATTGAATTCTACTGAGAATAAGTTTGTGAAAGTACTCACCAACCAGTCACCTACCTGTTTTCTGGTGTTGTATTTTCACTGCCGCCTCCTGTCCTGGAACCTTTTCCACCTAGGTTAGGCTCCTGAAATAAAATAAATTGAACCTACCTTTTCAACTTCCCCTAACCCCTAAAAGGTTAGAGGAGGTGGAAGGGTGGGAGACACTACACTGTAGTGTTTCGGGTTTAGCAACAGCTCCACCTATATAAGAGTTACTGGCCTCCTGCTCTCCCGACTGCACCAGCTGTGAAAGAAAAAGCCCGCGAAAGGTGAGCTTTTAAACTCACCAGTTACTGGCCTCCTGCTCTCCCGACTGCCCCAGCAGTTACTGGCCTCCTGCTCTCCCGACTGCCCCAGCTGTGGTCTCGGGCCTCGCCTCTCTCCGGTTTTTATACCGGGCTCCGACTCACTGCTCCCGACTGGTCTCGGGCCTCGCTGGTCGCCGGGTTTTCTCCCGAGCTCCTCCTCGCTGCTCCCGCTGGTCCCGACTGGTCTCGGGCCTCGCCTCTCTCCGGTTTTTATACCGGGCTCCGACCTCACTGCTCCCGACTGGTCTCGGGCCTCGCTGGTCGCCGGGTTTTCTCCCGAGCTCCTCCTCGCTGCTCCCGCTGGTCCCGACTGGTCTCGGGCCTCGCCTCTCTCCGGTTTTTATACCGGGCTCCGACCTCACTGCTCCCGACTGGTCTCGGGCCTCGCTGGTCGCCGGGTTTTCTCCCGAGCTCTTCCTCGCTGCTCCCGCTGGTCCCGACTGGTCTCGGGCCTCGCCTCTCTCCGGTTTTTATACCGGGCTCCGACCTCACTGCTCCCGACTGGTCTCGGGCCTCGCTGGTCGCCAGGTTTTCTCCCGAGCTCCTCCTCGCTGCTCCCACTGGTCCCGACTGGTCTCGGGCCTCGCCTCTCTCCGGTTTTTATACCGGGCTCCGACTCACTGCTCCCGACTGGTCTCGGGCCTCGCTGGTCGCCAGGTTTTCTCCCGAGCTCCTCCTCGCTGCTCCCGCTGGTCCCGACTGGTCTCGGGCCTCGCCTCTCTCCGGTTTTTATACCGGGCTCCGACCTCACTGCTCCCGACTGGTCTCGGGCCTCGCTGGTCGCCGGGTTTTCTCCCGAGCTCCTCCTCGCTGCTCCCGCTGGTCCCGACTTTGCCACAGTGCTCTTCTCCAACACAGGAAGTCAAAGAAACTGTTCCACCTGTGCAAACTCCTGACTTTCGACTGACACAGGCACCTTCTCCATCCAGGCCTGTGTCAATGCCTACTGCTGTGGAAGCCAGCGATGACCGCTGGTATCCTGTCAGAGAGCGGCGGTCTCCAAGACGCTTGGATCTGTAGGCTTAGTGACTTACCCACAAGACTGGGGCAGAATAAACCCCAGGGTATAGTCAGGGTTTGAGGCAGTCTACCTCTACCCTAGGTTCGTTGAGTGCATTGAAAGTAACTTACCTGTTGAGGAATAATGTGGACCTTCCATTTAAGAGGGGAGGAAATGTTATGTATTGTGTGTTCTATTGTGTGTTCTCCTCCCACCTGTGGTGGCGCTGTCACAGGAGATAAATGGTTGGGTGTTCTCTGTTAAGTTTAGCTCTCTTTGTTCGGAACTTTCCAGAACTTCCTTTCCTTCCAATAAAGCACTTCATGTTTGAATCTCTGAGTTCTGAGTCCTAAATTGTGTCTAGGTAGAAAGGTACCGACACAACACTGCACATCCCACTAGACACTCATATCCATACACCCTAACCCATTCCCTCTCTCTCTATGCTCACATTCACAGAACTATGCCACCATGCATCCCTCGCACTCCCTCTCACTCTGATGCTTTGAACACAACTGACAACACACAGGGAGGGCCCTTGGTATTGCAACCTCACTCCATCTTTGTCTCCTTCTAAGTATCTATGCTATGCAATCTCTGCACTCACTCCTTCATTCTCACTCAACCTCCACTTGTCTCCCTCATTGCAGGAAAAGAGAGCTCACAACAGGAGAGAGCGAGCCAGGACAGGAGGCGGGCCGCCCTCATTAGCCCAGCTCACCCCCTGGGAGGAAGGCGTCCTGGAGATTGCCGGGGCTGACCGAGATGCGGACGTTGGGGAAGGACAGACAGGAGCATCCCCGCAAGCTGGTGACAGAATAGTTTTCCATCCCTCTCATTGACATTGCATGAGTCGCTGATAATGATTCTGAAGCTACATCATATGGACCTATGATCATCTGCAAAATGCAATGTGCATGTAACCTTGGCATCACATCTCTAACTTTTTCCTTGACTCCCCCACAGGACCATCGAGAGCCCCCGTCCCCACTGTGCAGGAGGAAGAGCCTGAGCAGCCAGACTCCTCAGAGGAATCTGCAACCTCTGAGGGCGCAGCGTCAGCAGAAATAAGCACACCCAGCACCAGTACAGACACTCACACCTCGGGGGGACCTTCGGGACATAGAGTAGAGTTGTCACCTGGTGTATCACAGCTCACAAGTGAGCATCAGCAGATTGTGGAGACAGGGACAGCAGTGGAGAGTCCTCATCGGAGGGCGCAGGACTCTGCCAGCTCGGCTCAGCTGCATGTCGACCCTCTGCCTCTGGGTCCATCCGTAAGATCAGAGGTGATGGAAATCCATGCACAGATGCAGGAGTCGTTGGCAGGTTTTGTCTCTAGGGTCGCTGCGAGTGTGGAGCGAATGGAGGGGTCCATAGCGAACATGAGCAGAGCCTTTGTGGAGTCATTGGCGCATGAACGCATCAACACGGAAAGGATGGCTACCTACGTGGAAATGATTGCTGCCTCCGTGGTAAGGCTGGCTACGGTAGAGGAGAGGATGGCTACGGTAGAGGAGAGGAGGGCAATGGTAGAGGAGAGAAGGGCTACGGCCATGGAGGAGGTTAGTCGCCAGGGTATGGAAAACATGGTGAGTGTTCAGAATAGAATGACATCTCTTGAGGAGCGATGGGCATCTATTGAACAGAGAAACCAGACCTTCATGGAAGTCCTGCTGAGTAGGACTGCCATTGTAAATACGGGTCCCCATGGCCACCCTGATGTGCAGCAAGCTGCTCTCAAGCCACTTGCAGGCACTGAGGGGGACCTGACCCATGAGAGGGAGGTTGGTGGCAGAGCTCAAGGAAGTGGGGGCTCCTCTCCAAGTGCTCACACTTCCATGCCACTGCAGAGCCCTCGGTCAGAGCCCCGCTGGAGTCCACACCCAACGGAGATAGAGGTCTCAACCCCTGCACAGCCGCAGGAGCAGCAGACAGCTGGCAAGCCCTCACAGGCTCGCCATCCCAGAGGACGCCCGCCAAAGGTGTCGAGACAGGAGCAGCAGGAAAGTGAGCAAGGGGCCTCCACATCTGCTGAAGCCACAGGGGAACCACTACGTAGGAGCACGCGTAAGAGGAAAATAAAGCACTAATAGTCACAAGGGTAGTCACTTGGGTGAAATGCTGTGTATTTTGTGGAAATGCCAACAGTTGTGTGTGGTTTTCATAAAAATTCTGATGGCAACTTCTGCAGTTGTGGCGTGTGTCATTTCGCGAATGAGGCTGGAGGTCCTCTAATGCCAAGAGGGGAAGGAAAAAAAGGCCTCCCATGCTTCTGGTAGGTGCCTCAGCTGAGGAAGCGCTGAGTGAGGGTGGCGAGAGGGGTCTCGTAGGAGGTCACACTGGAGAAGTGTGTGAGGCTCCAAACTTCTACAGCTGTGATTATGCCTTCTAAAAGTTCCCCCAGACCTGAGACAACAAAGTCCTGCCACCTGCAAATGATGACTGATCAAATCTCCTCTTTAATGTTGGACCTGCAGCTGGTAGTCAGCAAGCCAATCGTGTTCACGCCAGGTTTCACAGGCGTGATCCCCACCAGGCGCGTTTTACGTGGGAAAAGGGTTAAACAGGCAAGGGCCTGTTAAAATGGGATTATAAAGGCCAATCAGTGCTGTTTAAAGGCCCTAAAGATCAGTCCCGTCTGTTGCAGGCGGGATTGATTCGCGACAATCAGACACACCTAGGTTAAAATGGCGTGCAGGCGGGAACCAGGTGGGGGGGGTCGCGACCCCTATGTTTTGGCGATTTTAACCCCCCGCACGCCCAAAAGCCCACCTCACGGCCCAATGAAAATCGAGGCCTATGCTTCTATTTATAAAGCCAAGGATGCCTTATGCTTTTTAAACAGCCTTCTCAATTTGTCGTGCCTCCTTCAAAGACTTGTGCATGTACAACCCCCCCCGCCCCCGGCTCCTGGTGCCCCACCCCCTGCCAAATTAGTATAAACCCTCCCCCACAGCACTAGTTAACCTCCCGGTGAGGACATTGGTCCCAGCTCTGTCGAGGTGCAACCCATCCATCTGGTACGTGTTCCTCCTGCCACCGAACTGTTCTCAATACCTCAGGAATCTGAAGCCCTCCCTCCTGCACCATTTCTCCAGCCATGCATTAACCCTGTCTCATCCTTCTATTCCTATGCTCACGAGAACGTGGCACTGGGAGTAATCCGGAGATTACCACCTTTGAGCTTCTGATCTTTAACTTCCTCCCGAGCTCCTGAAACTCTGATTGCTGGATCTCAACCCTTTTCCTTCCGATGTCATTGGTTCTCACATGGAGCACGACTTCTGGCTGCTCCCCTTCCCCCCGCAAAGTGTTCTGCCCCCATTCAGTGATGTCCTTTACCCTGGCACCAGGGAGGCAACACACCAGGCGGGACTCACGTCGGAGGTTGCAGAAACTCCTGTCTGTCCCCCTGACTATTGAATCCCCAGTGACCACTGTATTCCTACACTTTGCTGAGCCCCCTGTGCAGTCATTTGTCCCACGGTGCCGTGGATGTGCTTTAGAATGCACTCCCCCGAGATCTCTTCATCCTCACTGGTATTCAGCACTGAAAACCAGTCTGAGAGAGCCACACGCCCCCACTCCCCAATTCCCCACTCCCCAATCCCCCACTCCCCAATCCCCCACTCCCCAATTCCCCACTC